>NC_045611.1:47704892-48007370 GCF_009762305.2 Zalophus californianus
GCAGGAGGGTTGGGGGGTGGTTAGGTATACATGTGGGCCTCAGTTTCCCCAACTATGCTATGGATGGTGATGACACCAAGTTACTGAAGGTATTTCTTGGCCCTGAAACCCAAGGTTTTACTCTCCATCAACAGTGCAGGCCATCTGGGGATGAATGGTGTAGACAGCAGCCTGGACAAAGGAGAGACTACAGAAGGGAGAGTGAGCAGGGAGGAGTCAGGATGCCTCCGCGGATTCCCTGTGGGCAGAGGTGGGGGCTGGATGGAAGGGCTCTGAGAGGATCTGCATCCCTGGTCCCACTCCCTGGCGGGGCAGGAAGCAGAGCTGGAACTCAGGGGGCATTTTCACCAGCCCGTTCCTCTGGGGCTTGATGTCAATGTCTTCCAGGGCCTTGTGAGAGCCCATGGTGAAGTTCTGCAGCACCAAGGTCAAGATCTGGAAGAGCTCAGAGCGGGCCAGGCTCTCACCCAGACAGAGGTGTCTTCCTGAGGGCGTGAGGGGGGGATGTGTCATTGGGGGCGCCCTCAGGAGCACTCAGCTGCCTACCCCCACTCTCCTGGACATTTGCATGCTCATTTACATAGATTTACATGTGAGGTACTTCTATTCTTGACCTCAATACCAGCAACACCAGTGTACGTGTGCATGCATGTTTCCATCTGGTCCCACTTCTTCTCAGCCTGTCCTATATTGTGCCCTCCTCTCTCTCTCTTGGTCCCCAGTCTTTGCCTGTTAGGAGTTCTTTATCTTTCTCTGTGTATCTCTGGTTAAGTATATTCTCAGCTCACCCAATTTTTTGAGAAAATGTGCAAATAGTGGAAAAAATCTTGCTAGTGTGCCCTGCGTATGAGGAATCATGAGAGAGAGGTAGAGGGGAAATGAAGCCTCTGAGGTCCTGGGCCTCGGCCTATGTGCAGTACGCGGGCCCCAGTACTAAACAGGCTATTAAAATATAGAGCTACTGGGGTGCCTGGGTGGCTCAGTAGGTTAAGCTGCTGCCTTTGGCCCAGATCATGATCCCAGGGTCCTGGGATCAAGCCCCACATTGGGCTCCCTCTTCAGCAGGGAGCTTGCTTCTCCCTCTCCTCCCAACTCATGCTCTCTTTTGCTATCTCTGTCTCTTACTCTCGCTCTCAAATAAATAAATAAAATCTTTAAAAAATATATAGAACTACTTCTGAACCCTCAATGTGCTGTAGCTGCTACTCTAAGCTTCTGAGTGTCCCACTCTTCTGGTCACCTTGGCCTCCAAACCCCCCAGACCTACCCACAACCAGTACTAACAGCATAAGCCTCCCAGACCCGGTCCCCACACCCCAACCAGTGACAGATCCAATTGCTCGGTGGGCCCCATCATGCTTGATAAACATTCAGAATCGCACCCCTGCCTCTCATACCTCCCTGCAGGATGGGGTCAACCACCACAAAAGTGTCCCATCCAAATAGAGCCTGGGTGGGATCCCATCTGCTGGGAATTTTCTAGAACATAGCTAGTCTATGTCATTTTTTATGGAAGCCTGAGCTGAGGGAGACAAAGAGCCTCTGTGAACAACAGCCACAATCTCTTCCCGCGTTTCTTAGAAATAAATTTAGCCAGAAATATGCAAAACTTAAATAAGAAAACAAAAGCCTGAGATGCCACCAAATCATGCAAGAGTTGCTTCAGTGGACACACACTCTAGTTTTGTCTGGGGTATCTCAAACTTCTCAAGTTGTCAAAGCTATCCAAATTCATCTGCAAATTTGAGTTAATCCTAGTAAAATTCCAGTGGGATATTTTGAGACCTTGAAAAAAAAATTCTAACGTATACTTGGAAGAAAAACAAAATGTGTTACAAGAACCATGTAACTCTCTGAGAAAGAAGAGTAATGGAGGGAGACTAGACCCTGTAAAATAATAGAACTTATTATACAGGTATAATAATCCAAATAGTATGGTATAGCTAGAAAAAACACATCAGTGAATCAGTGTGGGTATGGGTTGGTATTAGTAAGCCAGGAATAGACCTAAGGAGATTTAAAATGTTAGCATATGATAAATTTCAAGTTAGTGGCTAAAAGTTGAATTAATTGATAGGTGAATCAAGGCACTTGTACACCTATAACAGTGAATGAATATTCCTTACATTTTTTGCCCTAGGTGCCTCCTGGGCCTCATTCTAGTCTGGGGCTTGGATTTCAACAACTAGCTAATAAGAAATAAGTCAATTCCTTTTCCTCTTTTCCTTTTCTTTTATCTACTTACCTATTATCTACCTACCCATCACCTACTTTTGTGTGTGTGCATATATTTAACAAAAAATTTGGAAGGACATCCTCTGTGATATTAACAGGTCTGGGTTTTGGAGCCCCTCTCTACTTGCTAGATGGGATGCTTCCCAATTCATGAATCAGTTAATAAAGCCAATTAGATTAAAAAAAAACAAGTCTGATTTTGGTAGTGAATTACAGGTGATTTTCACTTTCAATTATATTGCCTCCTTACCTGTATAAAAATTAGATATAATAAAGTTCTTTTTATTTTGAAAGAAAAGCTCAAATACCTTTCTCAACTCTTGGCACATAGCCAAGAATGCTCAATAATGGATCACTCATTTGTCTGTTCTTTGTGTGAGAATGTGCAAACATGTGTGTGTCTTTGTCTTTCGCTTCATCTCCGCCATTGACTTAGTCTCTACCTTCCCCATTTACCCCCTCCTTTTCCTTCTCCCCACACCATCTTTGTCTCTGTAGATTTCTTGCTTTCTCTTTCCTTCAGAATCCTCATCTTTTTCAAAAATCTTCACCCAGTGTTTGGGGTTGGACAAAGGGAGAAAGTCACACAAAGGGGAGGTGGTGAGCAGGTGTTCTCAAAATGTGGGGAAGGACCCAGCTTACCCAGGGAGAATGGGATAAAGTCCCCCTGTGTCCTGAAGTTGCCCTCTGCATCCAGGAAGTGGCCAGGGTGGAAGGCTTCTGGCTTCTCAAAGTGGCATGGGTCATGGAGGACAGAGCTCAAGATGGGATACACAGTAGTGTCCTAAGAGGGTATCAAAGCCAAGAGGACCCAAATGGGCATGAACAAGGAGTGGCTGAATCAATTATTGTACATCCACAACTGATTAATAATGAGCTTCATCCACTGTATGGTTCTAAGTTGGTGGCTGATATTTTGAATAACTTTGGTTAACTTTGCCCCATTTGGTTAATAGTTGTGTCCCAAGCCTTCCAGGTATCCCCACCAACTACACAATCCCCAAGACCCTTTGGACTTCTCCATAATCCATCAACTAAAAGGTTCACATGTGGCTCAGCAGGAGCCTCCAAGGACCCAACTCAAAAACAAGAGCCAGGATCTACAGGCATACCTCAGAGATATTGCAGGTGTGGTTCCAGACTACCGCATTAAAGTGGGTCGTGCAATAAAGTAGATCAAATGAATTGTTTTATTTACTAGTGCATATAGAAGTTATGTTTATACTATGCTATATTAGGTGTGCAATAACATTATGTCTGGAAAAAAGTTTAATAATTGAAACTAATTAATTTTAAAATACTTTATTGCTAAAAAATGTTAACCATCATTTGAGCTTTCAGCAAGTCATTTCTTTCTTTCTTTCTTTCTTTCTTTCTTTCTTTCTTTCTTTCTTTCTTTCTTTCTTTCTTTCTTTCTTTCTTTCTCTTTCTTTCTGTCTTTCTGTCTTTCTTTCTTTCTTTCTTTCTTTCTTTCTTTCTTTCTTTCTTTCTTTCTTTCTTTCTTTCTTTCTTTCTTTCTTTCTTTCTTTCTTTCTTTTCTTTCTTTCTTCTTTCCTTCTTTAATTAAAGTAAGCTTTATGCCCAGCATGGGGCTTGAACTCATGACCCTGAGATCAAGAGTCACATGCTCTACTGACTAAGCCAGCTAGGTGCCGCTGGTTGTGATAATTTCTTAAAATAAGACAACAATCAGTTTGCCTCCTTGATTGACTCTGCCTTTCACAAACAATTTCTCTGTAGCATGTGATGCTGTTGGATAGCATTTTACCCACAGTAGAACTTCCTTCAAAATTGGAATCATTCCAGTCAAACCCTGTCACTACTTTATTATATAAGCACATGAGTATAAGAACATGTGATATTCTAAATCCTTTGTTGTCATTTCAACAATCTTAAAAACATGTTCACCAAGAGTAGATTCCACCTCAGAAAGCCATAAGATCACCATAACAAATATAATAATAATGAAAAAGTTTGAAATATTTCAAAAATTACCAAAATATGACACAGAGACATCAGGTGAGCAAATGCTGGTGGAAAAATGGCACCGACAGACTTGTTCAATGCAGAGTTGCCACAACTTTCGATCTGTAAAAACGCAATATCTGCAAATCGCAATAAAGCAACATGCAATAAAATGAGGTATGCCTGTGTTCTCATGGGTTAGTGCCCGTTAGGTGATTAGATATTGTGAATATTACCCCTAGGTAATATTCAAGTATCTGTGCTTGGGAATATGTGCAACCACAGAAAAAAATGAGTTAGAACTATAGGTATTGACTTGAAAATATACTGATAGCATACTACTGTTATATTATAAAAAGAAAGACACACACACACAAATACAAAATAAAAGATAAGTTGCACATTGCAATGATATGCACAGGAAGACAGGAGGGGAAGGAGACATGCACGCTGGACACACAAGTTTCAAAGTGATAGATAAAACATGAACCGAATCATCAGGGCATTGGCGTGGCACAGTTAACTGTCTGACTCTTGGTTTTACCTCAGGTTGTGATCTCAGGGTCATGAGATCGAGCCCTGTGTCAGGCTCTGTGTTCGGCCAGGAGTCTACTTAAGACTCTCTCTCCCTCTGTTCTTCCCCCCATGTGCTTCTCTCTCAAATAAATAAATAAAACCTTAAAAAATATAAGCTCATCTTTGTATGTGTATATATGGGGTACATTTTCATATAAACTTAAAGAGATTATGGAAAGAGAAACATCAAACTTTGAATGTCTTCTCTTGAAGGAGGAAGGCAGGGGAGATGACAAAATAGCTTTTTAAAAAAAAAAAAGCTCGGGGCTCCTGGGTGGCTCAGTCGGTTAAACGTCTGCCTTCGGCTCAGGTCATGATCCCGGGGTCCTGAGACCGAGTCCCGCATCGGGCTCCCTGCTCAGCGGGGAGCCTGTTCTCCCTCTCCGTCTGCCTCTCCCCCTGCTTGTGCTGTCTTTCTCTCTCTGTGTGTGTCAAATAAATAAATAAAATCTTAAAATAAATAAATAAATAAATAAAATAAAAAATACAGCTCTATTGTAATGCATATTTCGATAAGTATATGTTTTTTTTTCTCCCAGTGTATCCAACATCTAATAAAGGTGAAAAAAGAAAACAAAAGAAGGAAGGGAGAGGACTTTTCCACATTTCTAAAATCTCTCTCCCTCCCATAGAAATCTGGAAATAAAAATTCTCATTGTGGTCCATCAACCAGAGACATGAACCATAAGACTACACCAAGGTTCTGTGGCCTCACCTTAGGGAGATGATATCCCTGGAAGTGAGTGTCCTTGATGACTGAGTGGGGAATACCAAGGGGGATGACATCACCAAATCTCTGAATTTCATGGATGACAGCATCTGTATAAGGCATTTTTGCCCGATCTTCAAGGGCTGGGAGATGGTGTGAGCCAATCACTCTGTCAATCTCCATCTGGACTTTCTCTAAAAATGGTAAGGATGGAAGGAGGGGGTAACATCAGTGAATGCCAATAATAGTGCGCTCAACAAAGTCACACAAAAGATGACCTGCAGACTGGGTGAGGGGTGTCTTGTGAACTCTTTCCTAAGATGTTGGGTTATTATTCCTTCTCAATGAAAGGCTAGTGAAAGAAAGTCAAAGGCTTCATTGTGGGGAAGTCTTGTCTGATGTTTCCACTTTAGTTATGAGTGGGGATCACTTGGGTAATGATGGGTGGGTGGAAACTCATTCAATACTTAAGGCTACCTTTTTCGTTCTTTCTTTTTTTTTTTTAAACTAAAAATGGGTGTGGCTGGGACTGGTGTCATATCCTTTTGTCCCAGTAACTTTCTATGTGATCTTGAATAAGCCACTTCCTCACTCTGGCCCTCAAATTGATTACCTGTAAAATAGGGGAATTTGATTAGATAAGAGTTTCTCCAAGTCTGATCTGCAGACTGTGAGCATGAGAACCAACTGAGGGGCTTTTTAATTAGTTGTAAATCAACAATATACTCCAAAGAGTCAAGTCCTTTGTTAACCTCAAAGTGTTCTGTCAAGAACCATGTGCTTTTGTAGACTGCAAAATGCTTTGTGAATGGTACTCCTTGTGACTGGAGCACGCTTCCTACACCATATAGCACTTTACAATTCACCTTGTGTACTTTATAAGTATGAAAGTCCCTTTCAAACCATAGGGGCTTCATTAAATGAAAAACATTTTGTAAACTGTAAATTACCCTATCAACTCCAAAATGCTTTGTTAGCCGCAAAGCTTTATAATAAGCTACCAATCCCTACAGGGGTGGATCTTTGCTGACAGAAGTTGTCTGTCCTCACCCATCACACAACCACCTACCAGCATGCCTGTAAGACCCTCAACTCTTTCTGGCCCTCGCCCACCATGAGCCTGGCTCATCTAAAACATCAGGGTTCTTAAGAAGGAGTAGAAACCCACGCAAGAGAGTGTTGCTGGAGCTCTCCGTGCTGGCGAAAAACAGCAAGAGAACCGTGTAGACAATGTTCTTATAGTGGAACTCACTCTCAGGATCAGAGCGCTCCTGAGGATAGCGATAGACAATCCTTAACATCTCTCCTTGCAAAGATTCTCAGCTTCTGGGTCTTTTCTCCCTGCCCACCTCCATGTTACTCTGTGCCAGTTTCTTTCTTTCTTTCTTTCTTTCTTTCTTTCTTTCTTTCTTTCTTTCTTTCTTTCTTTCTTTCTTTCTTTCTTTCTTTCTTTCTTTCTTTCTTTCTTTCTTTCTTTCTTTCTTTCTTCTTTCTTCTTCTTTCTTCTTTCTTCTTTTCTTTCTTTCTTCTTTCTTCTTTTTGGTATTTCCTTTTTTTTCTATTTAAGGCCAACAATGTAGCAAAAGAGTGGGCTCTGGAGCCAAAATGCCTAGGTTCAAACTAAAGTCCTACCATTCACTAGTTGGAAGTCTTTGGGTAAGGAGCTTAACCTCTCTATGCCTTAGTTCATCATCTGGGGTTGTTTTGATATTACGTTTGTAAGGACTCAATAAATGTTAAGGATTAATATTTTTTGGTGGTTCTTATCCTGTCTTTGGGTGTCTTGCTTTCCTTGCAGTTGTCCATCCAGCGATGATACTGAATATACTTAACAATCAGCAAGGCACTTCTCAGAAGAGACACGGGCCTCTCACTAATCAGAACAGACATGGGCCTCCAACCAATCAGAACAGAAATTGGTCTCTGACCAATTAGAACAGACATGGGCCTCTGACTAATTAGAATGGGAGGAGGTAAAAAGGGTCCCGAAGACCCCCTGTGTGGAGCAGGTGGTAGCTAGCTCTTTTAGTTGCTACCTCATAACATGCATTCCAGGAGAACCTGGGGAAGCTGAGGAAGGACTGGGAGGCAGGAAGGGAGGGCGGACTAGTGGCTTTCTCAGCAATTTGTAGGGAAGTATTTAAACATTTAAACATCACATACATCATAACCAACCATATTAACTCAATGTCAGTAGTGTGCCCATCTCTTTCCTACCCACTCCCCCATCCAGCATGGCCCTTGCCTTGTCCATGTGGACCAGGAAGGAATCAATGAAGTCCTTCGGAGTGCTGGGGTCCAGCATTTCCCTATGCCTCTCGATGTTCTCAGTGATAAAATCTTCCATTTCTTTAATTTTGCTGTGCACGCGAGTGTGGATGCCAGGAAAGTGTTTCAGGATGCCGGAGAGGAGTTCAAACATCTACAGGGAAGCAAGGAGGTCCCGGAGTCTGTTCTCTCTGGGCTGGCACTGCAAGGTTGAGGTTAGCAGAGCAGAGCAATATCTGAAAGGCTTAATTCACCCCCTGGCTTTGGGGAATGTGCCTCCCAGTCGAGCAAACATGCACATACATACACGTACTCAGTGGTGTGTGAACAAGTACAGCCTGCCCCAATCACACTTACCTCTACAGGGATTTCTTCTCTCATAGGCCTCCCTTTCCTGAGGCCGATTTCCCACCTCCAGTCTGACTCATCACCTTTCGATGCCTTCTTGCATCGGTGTTAGGACAAAAAGCATCTGGTTTTTGCCCAGGGTCCACCCATCCCAATTCTTGGCCCACCATGGAAACTTTGGCTTCACCTGGCCGTAGAAAGAGCTAGCAAGATCGGAGAGATCTTTCATTAAATGTAGCAACTGTAGGAATCTGGGGTCCTGGTAATTAAAGCGCTGGCCAAGGATGATGGTACAGATGATGTTAGCCATGGCGAGTAAACGACGAAGGTGGGATCCGGATAGGCTGCTGTGAACAGGAGTTCTGTTACAGTGGGGCCCTACATGGTCCTTCTGGGAGGCTCTGACCTGGCTGCTGCCATCTTAGCTCAGTTAGTTGGTTTCTTTCTCTTTCCCTTGGCCAGATGACTTTCGCTGGGTCTCTTATCATGCCTTTTTCTGGACATCTCCGGCTCTGTGTCTCAATGGTTTTCTTGGGCTCTGTCTGGGTCTGACTTTCTTGGTGCACCTGCATCTTTCTCTGGTCTTGTCTCTGACTCTTTGAGACTCAGCCCCTTCTTCTCTGTCCTCTCTCTTTTCATGGCCCTGTCTTCATGGCCCCCTCCTTGGCCTTGCAGTCACTTTGTGTCTCCCCTGACTCTATTCCTCTCTTTACCCTTTTCTTTCTAAGTCCTTTCCTTACAGTTTCTGCTTCTGGATCAATCTTTGTCAGTGTCCTGGGTTTTTCCTCTGACTTGCTCTCTCTGTCTGTCTGCTTTCTCTGCCTATTTCTCTCTCCATCCCTGTTTTCTTCATTCTCTTTCTCTTTTTCTGTCTCTGTCTCCTTCTCCCTTTCCCTGAACTTGTCTCTGTATCTCTCTGTCTCTATCTCTGGGTCCTTCTGTCCCTATCTCACCCACCCCCTGCCTGCCCGTCCATCCCCTGCCCCAGCCCCTGGGCTCACCCCGGGATTTCTGCAGCTCCTTCACCAGACACTGAGCCTCCTCCTGGATTCACTTCTTAATGCTCTGCTTCCCCATCCCAAAGTCCTCATGGTGAGCTGAGAGAATTGCCGAAGGGCTTTCCAAGACTTTCTACTGGCAAAGACCACACCTGATTGATGGGGCATGGAGGGAAGGTAGGGAGGAGGACACATGAGGTGTCCCCTCGTCTTTTCCCCAACCCCCACCCCCGTGCCCCACTCACCTTTTCCCCTGAGGATGGGATCAATGATGGCAATGTGCCCTCGGCCAGAGAAAGCTTCAGCTTGATCCATCAGAGCCTCCTTCACTGCCTTGTACCCACACAGGATGACAACAGGCCGGGGTCCCAGGTAGACTGTGAAGACGTCCCGTATTTCTTCTGCAGCTGTGGAGGCGGGGTCCAGCTCTCACTCTCTCACTCAAGAGAAGAGTCTTCCTCTTACACCTGGATCACACCCTCCAGCTTAGCCTAATGACCACCACCCGTCCCCATCGAATCCCTATCAAGGAAGAAGGGACACCTGAACTCTGTGGCCTCATCCAAGCCTCCCTCATATGCCCTTGCCCCAAATGTTCTCCTCTCTCAGCTTTTCCAAGAACTCTCCCAGCTTCGAATTTTAAAAAATGACGGAGACTCTGGGCACCTGGGTGGCTCAGTTGGTTAAGCGTCTACCTTCGGCTCAGGTCATGATCCTAGGGTCCTGGGATCGAGCCCCGCATCGGGCTCCCTGCGCAGCAGGAAGTCTGCTTCTCCCTCTCCCTCTGCCCCTCCCCTGGCTCCTGCTCTTTCTCTCAAATAAATAAATAAAATCATTTAAAAAAAATGACAGAGACCCCTCACATGTGAGCTCTAGTATCTCTCCCTCCTAAATCCTGCAGGACACAGCTCAAAGCCCCACATCTATCATCATAATTTATCCCTCCAGTCTATCTTCCCTGCATTCCTTCTTATAGGAATTCCAGAAGCTTCTCTCATGGACATATTGAGCCAGATGGCAGATGGAGGCTGGAAGAAGACAATCCCCAAGCTGGCCTGAGAAGTCCCACCCACAGTTTGAACCCCACTACCCGGCTGCCTGTGAGCTCTTACCTGTCCACTCACCTCCTGCTTTCCACCCTCTTCACCCTCCCCAACTCTCCGCCTGGAAGGTCTTGAGAAAGCCCTGGTGGTCTATTTGCAAAATGTTCCCCAGGAAGGGCAGAGGCCAAGGTCCTGGAGGAAGGCGGCCCCGGGAGGCTGGGTGACCCCAGAGTAGCAAGAGGCCAATAAGGACTGTGAGAAGCAGGAGGGCTGACAGTACCATGGTCCTGGCTGTGTCTGCCTTCTATCCTGCCATCCCTCTTTAAAGGGAGGCTGCTCTGTTGCTTGTCACCTTTTATCCCCCCGTGGTCTGTGTGGGTGGGTATGCCATAAATATACCTTGGGATACCTCTTGGTAACTCTCCAGTGGCAACAGGGAGCCCAAAGGCGGCAGGTGCTGCAGAAGCCAGGAAGTTTAGCATTTCACATGGGTCCCAAAACCATTCTATTGGCCTCTGGCTGGCCCAAGGTATCTTAGCAGGCAATGCCCTTGAACCTGGCTTCCTGAAGGAAGGATAGTGGTGCCCGCAGGTGGAACATGTAGAGGCTGGTGAGGGATGGTTGCACCACAAGGATGGCTCTTGGCCAGTTTTCTTAGAGGGTGGCATTGCATCATGAGGGACTGAGAATAGCTCGAAGGCAGAATTGGTGCATCCTGTGTTCTTTGGGAACAGGGATTTGTTCTGGGCATCAGAAGAAAGTGAGATATGAAGAAAAAGACAAGGTCTGATGGGGGAAGGCTAGCTCCATGTTGGACGTATTTGGGGTTGCCTGATTCAACCATTCATTCATTCATTCATTCATTCCTCAACAAATATTTTGCCTTCTCGGAGCTGGCATGGTAGTGAAGAAGTTCTCACCTTCCAGAAAGATCCCTAGTGATCTGACAATAAATGGGTCTCACATAAAATAGCATGGATCACCATCTGACTAGGGGATGTCAGGCTTTGGATGTTTGAGTGTCAGGGGGATTGAAGGGCACTATCAGGGAATCCAAGGCACCAGTTTAGAATCATGCACCTCAGGTGGCCGTGGGCCGAGGGCGCCCTTACAAGAGGGAAGCACTAGGGAAAGTCAGTGAGAATGAAGACAGCAGTGTACAGCAATGGTCTACAATGTGGGTGAATCTCAAAAATATTATGCTGAGTGAAAGAAGCCAGACACAACAGAGCACATATTGCATGATTCCATTTACATGAAAATACACAGAATAAGCAAAGCCCTAGAGACCAGAAGCAGACTGGTTGTTGCCAGGGGCTGAGGGGAAGGGGGAATGGAGAGTGACTGCTAATGGGTACAGGGTTTTATTCTTCGGGGATGAGAGTGTTTGGAACTAGTTAGTGGTGGTGGTTGTACACCGTTGTGAATGAACTCAATGCCACTAAATTATACACTTTAAAACGCTTAGTTTTATGTTATATGAATTTCACCATAATTTTAAAATATATTGCGGGGGGTGGGGGCATTGGGTGAAGAATTTGAGTTTGAGAGCCAGGGAGACAGAGTATGAATCTTGCTCCTCCACTCCCAGCCATATGACCTGGGACAACTGATGCCAGTCCTTGGCCTTTGTATACTCATCTGTAAAATGGGCACAATCATTATACCCACCCCATGGAAATACTGGAAGGAGGATTCAAGTGAGATCATGTTTGCACAGATCATGGAGCACAAAGAGTTGCTACATGGAGGTGGTGGTAGTTCTATTTTTTTAAAAGATTTTTATTTATTTATTCATGAGAGAGAGAGGCAGAGGGAGAAGCAGGCTCCCAAGGAGCAGGGAGCCCGATGAGGGACTCGATCCCAGGACTCTGGGATCATGACCTGAGCCGAAGGCAGATGCTTAACCATCTGAGCCACCCAGGCGCCCGGAGGTGGTGGTAGTTCTGAGGAAGGGGGAAGTCACTGGGGGTAGCTGCGGCTTGAGAGGCAGAACTGAGCCAAGTCTCCTCTCTTCGCCCCCAGCTTTTATATATACACCACATCCGGAACTCTGTTAACAAAGGAAAGAAAACACTTGCACGAGTCTTTACAAGAGCTGCAGAATGATGGACAGAGATGAGGTGGCAGAGAGGACTTTCCCAGGGAGGTGGCACCCAGGAAGGGAAGGTTGCTGGTTGGCAGTGGGTCTCTCAGTGACAGGAAGACCCAGAGAGAGGCAAGGAGCTGTTCTCTGCAGAAGTGGGGATACTTCATGATCCTGGAATCCTTTGGCCCCCTTCCTTCAGCATTCTCTATGAGCCAGAAAGCTGATCTGGTACACTAGGGGCAGTTTGCCCACACCATTCTCCTGGGGTGTGACGTCAATGTCCTCAGGGGCCACAGGGCTGGCCACAGAGAAGTTCTGGAGGATGGTGATGAAGAAGAGGAATAATTCCATGCGGGCGATGCCTTCACCAAGACAAATGCGCTTCCCTGTGGGCACAGAAGATCGCCAATATGGGCACAGAGCCAATGTACATCCTTTGCCCTCTCACAGCCCAAATCCAGACATCTGTGTCCATTGCAACAGATTTGTATGGGACTGGCCTTTAACCTGCAATTCAGGGTGGAATTTTAGGGGTTCCTGGGCCCTCTGAAACCAGGTGCAAACATTTGGGTGGATGGGCCTTGCACATCTTTTTTCCAGGAGAGAGTTTGTAGCTACTGTTAGATTTCCAGAGGGTTCAGTGGCCCCCAGAGAATAAAGACACATTTCTGGTTGCGTGTGTGTGTGTGTGTGTGTGTGTGTGTCTGTCTGTCTGCCTCCACTGTGTAGGTATGTGCACATTTCTGACATTTTTAATGTCTTTCATTTCTAATATGGGGAGAATAGTACCCATCAAATAGGGCTATTGTGAGGTTAAAGAAATTAATAATTATAAAAATTCTTAGACTAGCTGTACTAAGGATACTATAGGTGGTTATTGCTTTGTGTTTCTTTCTGGGTGTGTGTGGTGGGGAGTGTGTGTGTCTGGGAAGAGTGTGTGTGTGGTAGGGAATGCATGTGTGGAGGGGCGTGTGTGTGGTGGGAAGTGTTTGTCTCTGTGTATGTGGCATGGATTGTGTGTGTGGGCAGTGTGTATGTGGGGGGGAGTGTGCATGTATGTGGCAGGGAGTGTGTGCGGTGGGGAACTGTGGGGCAGGAGTGTAGGGAGGAGGGTGTGTGGTAGGGAGTATGTGTGTGGCAGGGAATGTGGGGGGTAGCGAAGGGGGACAGTGTGTGTATGTGTCTCTGTGTGTGTGTGGTGGGGAGTGTGAAGGTGTGTGGGGAGTGTGTGTGGGGGGGATTGTGAGGGTGTGGGGAGAGTGTGTGGTGGGGATTATGAGGGTGTGTGGGGAGTGTGTGTGGGGGGGATTGTGAGGGTGTGGGGGGGATTGTGTGGTGGGGAGTGTGAGGGTGTGTGGGGAGTGTGTGTGGGGGGGATTGTGAGGGTGTGGGGGGGATTGTGTGGTGGGGAGTGTGAGGGTGTGGGGGGTAAGGTGTGTGGTGGGGAGTGTGAGGGTGTGTGGGGAGTGTGTGTGTGGTGGGGATTGTGAGGGTGTGGGGGGGATTGTGTGGTGGGGAGTGTGAGGGTGTGTGGGGAGTGTGTGTGTGGTGGGGATTGTGAGCGTGTGGGGGGTAAGGTGTGTGGGGGGGATTGTGAGGGTGTGGGGGATTGTGAGAATGTGGGGGGAATGTGTGTGGTGGGGATTGTGGGTGTGTGGCAGGGAGTGTGTGTGTGATAGGGGTGTGGGGGTGTACCTGATACTGTGTGTTTGTCCATCTCTGGGTTGTCATCTTATCTCAGTCTGAGATACATGGGCTTCAAGAGTTTTGGGAAAAAACCTAACTGCACATAAAATGGTGAATGGGACTGGCGTCTATGAGAGGGCAGTCTCTGGCTTCCAGTAGACCCTCCGATGTGTGAGAGCCCCCCCAGTAGGTTATAGAGCATGGGCTTGATGAGAAATGAGGACACAGGGAGTGGAAACCTCAGGCAGAGACGCTGAAAACCTCCTCCTTTACTTCAGGGGCTCTTGATCTGCAAGCTGACCACCTTGGAAAGGCCATTCCAGACATTTCCTAGACTTTTCATTGGGCCTGCGTGGAGGTTTCTGAGGGGAAGTGTCCACATCTTTTTGGCACATCAGAAGTTAGGAAATAAGAACTTAGGAATACTCAGGGCAGGGCTTGGGGCTAGTTCTCCTGCAACTGGTTCTGCAACCCAGTTCTCTCCTGAACAGCCTGACCCTACTCTCTCCCTCCCACCTTGTCTTCTTCATCCTTGGAGCTGTCCACTGGGACACCTTTGCTATCCTTTTGGCTCTAACATCTTTTTGCCTTGGTTTGTCTTTCTTTCCTGCCATGGTGATCTTGGCTCAGTCTTTTGCTCTGTCTGTACCTTGTCTCCTTCCTCTTTTGCTCACCTTCTTCAATTTTAAACTCCCTGTCGCTGTCCATTTGCATCTGATTCCATCTGAAACTCTCCCTCTCCCCTTTTCTGTCTCTCTCTCTTCTTCCTCACTCTATTGTCTCATGCTCACTCTCTTTCTGTCGCTATGTCCCCTGTCACTGTCTCCCTCTATGTCTCTCATTGTCCCTCTCTGTGTCTCTCACTCTTTCTTTGTCTGTCTGTCTCTTTCCTTCTTGCTCTACATGTCTGCCTTGATTCCGCGGTCCTTTCTCCCAAAGGATGAGGACCCTGGACATTGGGGTTGTCTCTGGATGGGGCCAAAAGGTGGAGAATGGGGATAGAGACAAGTCAGAGCATGTCAAGACCCTCCCTGGTTCCCAGCAGGTTAAATCCAAACATCCCCCAGCTTTCATGGCCCTCCAGCTGAGCTCTTCGCCCTGGTCCCCTTCTCTAATCTATACTCCAGGCTCCCATTGTTCATCTAGTTTCTCAAATATGCCTCCACCTTCAGGCTTTGACCTTGCTGTTCCCTCTGCCTGGACCACTCTTTCTAGAGGCCAATTGATATCCATCCTTGACATCTTAGCTTAGAAGCCAGTGCTTCAGGGAAACTTTTCCTCACTGAATCAAGAGTAGTCAGTCCTTCCTATTTTGTGTTCCCAAAGCCCCTTTAGAGCATTTATCACAATTATGATTCATTGTAATAATAATGACCACTTCTGTGAGCACTTACTTTGTGGCAAGCAGTTCTAAGCACATTGCAAGCATTGATTAATTTAATTAGGTACTATTTTGTGGCCAAATGATAAATGCCCATCTTCCCTGCTGGACTGTAAATTTCCCGGGGCAGGAACCATGTCTCCACATGACTTGTCCAGTGCATTATTTTCAGCCCCCCAGAGAGCACTGAGCTCAGAGTAGTGCCCAACAGATATTTTATACCAAGGTATAGAGAGGTTAAAATATTTTCCCACGGTCCAGCTTACCAAAATGTGCCTTTGGGACATGATCTTACTTCTTAAGCCCCTTCTAGGGTTCCAGTGAAGATGGAGCAGATTAAAGCAGGTAAAGCAACTGGCATATACTAATAGCTCAATAAGCAAAGATCTCTCCTTGATGGTCTCACGGAGGGGGTGGCACCTGCACTCTGGGGAAGGGAGTGCAGGCCTGGCTTACCTATGGAGAAGGGGATAAAAGCTTTATTCTTCTTCAGTGACCCATTGGCATCCAGAAAGCGGTCAGGGTTGAAGATTTCTGGTTTTTCAAAGTAATGGGGATCATTGAGAGCCGAGTGCAGGATGGGAAATACTTCAGTGCCCTGAGGGAGGGTGACAAGGTCAAGATATTGCCATTCCCTTCCTCAGTCCACCCCTTAAAAAACAAAAACAAAAACAAGAGGGACCTAGTGATAAAACCAGACCAAACCAAAACAAAACAAAAAATTAGAAAAATAGGTCAAGTCCAGAGATTAAGAGAATGCGGATGGGCCACACAAGAGAGATGTGGGAGCCCAGCTGGCCTCACCTTGGGAATGATGTACCCTCTGAAGTTAGTGTCTTTGGTGACATTTTGGGGCACACCAATCGGGATGAGGTCCCCGAATCTCTGAATCTCATGGATGACTGCATCAGTGTATGGCATTTTGGCTCAGTCATCAAGGGATGGAAGGCGGTGTGGGCCAATCACCTGGTCAATCTCTTTGTGGATTCTCTCTGCACAGATGAGTGGGGCCAGGGAACCTCATTTTAAAAAGACATTTCAGCAGGGACATTTCTTTCTATGGACCAGTGAACCAGGGAAAACATAATAAATGGTTAGGTCATTGACACCTCTCAGAGCAACCAGCCTGAGGAAGGGGTGGAGGGGGAAGCAAGAATTCTCACCTTTTGAAATCTACTGAATGCTATGACTTCTCCCCATGGGTCACAGGTAAACACACCCACACACACACCACAATTTTGCATAGAATTTCAGATTAAGAACTCAAGGCTATAAGCCTGCCAAAATTCTCCCTCTAAAAGGAGTCGAAAATGAACTAATAATTATTGTGTGTGCGTTATAGATAGCACACTGTGCTAGGTCCTCAGGAATATAACAATGAAATAGATCAACAGATTAACCCACGAAAAACTGGATAAATAAATGAATACGTAAATCAATCAACTTGTGAATGGAAAGATTGATGAATGGAAGAGCATTAATGAATGCATGTATGTATTTATTTCTCAATATGTGAATTAATGAATCATTAATCATTGATTAATAAATGGCCCATAGACAAATAAATGAACTTGATTAACCAACAAATCACATAAATGGATGGCTGGCTAGATCTATAGAGGAATAAGTAAATAATTTAATGAAGGAATAGTAAATAAAGGAATGGATGGATGGATTGAATGATAAGTCAATAAATCAGTGATGAATAACTGAGTGAATTAATAAATGAATAATAGATGGATGAAGGATGGAGTGAAGGAATGATGGAAGGGGCGCCTGGGTGGCTCAGTTGGTTAAGGATCTGCCTTTGGCACTGGTCATGATCCGGGGAACCTGGGGATCAAGCCCCACATCAGGTTCTCTGCTCAGCAGGGAGTTTACTTCTCCCTCGGCCCCTCACCCTGCTCTGGTGCACTCTCTCTCTCTCAAATAAATAAAATAAAATCTTTTTTTTTTTTTTAAGAAAGAACGATGGAAGAATTAAGGAATGAAATCTAGTTCATAAGACAGATGGATACGTGCATGAACGAATGAGCCAATGAATCAATGACAAATACTTCATTCGAGTAATCACTGTTTCAAAAGATCAACAGATGAATCAATGAATCCAAATAAAGAATGGAAGTTTATGTCGTTGGATTAAACATTGATGAAAGAATCTGAGTGTACAGGTTAATTAATAAGTAAAAGGATGCATGGGTGGGTGGATGGATCAGTCTGCCTTTAAGTGATGGGAGGAAACAGTGGGAGAACACACTCACAGATTGTTCATCCATCCACCCACAAGACTGACTTAGGGGCTCATTCAATACCTGCAGTGGTCCTCGTGTAAGAGATGAACACTGCCTCTCTCATTTGGGAAGGACACCAGGCCCAACCCCCTGCAGCCCCAAAAGCGGTCAGAAGATCCCCCCTCCATGGGCTGACCCCGCCCACCCACCTTTGATGTGGGGGTATTTGAGCAGGAGCAGGAATCCATAGCGGAGCGTGGTGCTGGTGGTCTCCCTGCCGGCCAAGAAGAGCGACAGCGCGGTGTAGATGAGGTTCTGCTGGTGGAACTCACTGCGGGGGTCGGCCTTCTCCTGAATCCATAGGGAAGCAGGGGGGCTTTGATGCACACTCGTCCCTCGTCCCTCCCTCGGGGCGCCCTCCGCAGCTTTCCAGATTTTTGGAGCAGACCCTCCAGTAGGAGGTCATAGGAATTTGTATTTGTGAGGGTCCTACGCACGCATCTGACATCCATTCCTGGTTAAGAACTATAGACAGGCATAGCGCTCTTAAGTTTAATTTCTTTTCTATTTTTTTTTAAGAGAGGGAGAGAGAAGCGGGGGAGGAGCAGAAGGCGAGGGAGAAAGAGAATCGTAAGTAGGCTCCATGCTCTGAGCGAAGCCTGAGGTGGGGTTCCATCTCACATCCCTGAGATCAGGACCTGAGCTGAAATCAAGAGTTGGAGACTTAAACAACTGAGCCACCCAGGTGCTCCTGCAGTTTAATTTTTTAAACTTAATATACAATTGGGGTATTTCCAGGTTCGTTGAGAAAGAGAAACTATACTATTTTGTTTTAAAAGCGGAGCATATTACTTTATAATCTGGGAGACATTTAAAAAAAAAAAACAGAAAGAGGAAGGAGAAATGGCAAAAACAAAGAAATGTCATTCCTTATTTTCATGTGTCCTTTGAATTGTTTCAAGCAAGAGGCTTTGCCAAAGACAGAGGTGAAGGTTTGGAGAAATCAGGGACAGAAGAGGAGAGAGCCTGACAGTCTGACACATATTCTGTCCCCCTGTCTCTTCATCTTTGCCTGGTCATACTAGGTTCTCCAGTTCCTGTCTCCCATCCCTCCCTCCCGCCCCCCAGCACTCAGTGTCCCTGGCTCAGTGTCTCCGTCCCTCTCCGTTGTCTTTGCCCCACCTTCCGGCCTGAAGTTGCATTGCTGGGGCCCCAAAGCAGATTGCCCGTCTCCTCAGCCCTAGATGCCCACCTCATGCCCACCCACCTGCACCGTCTCCCTGACCTGGCTGGAGAAGGAGCTGATGAGCATGAAGGACTGGTAGAACAGGTCCAGCAGCTGCAGGAACTCAGGGTCTCTGTAGCCAAAGCGTTTTCCAAAGACAATGGAACAGATGATGTTAGAGGTCATGGAGTGGAAGAAGAAGGTGGGGTCCTGGAGGGCTCCTAGGAGGAGGAGGCACAAGTCATGGGACACAGACTCAAACAGACACCTTGGGAGCATTTGGCTACCACCCCATGTCTGCATGTCTGCCCTCCCTCGCCCAGTGACGGTAAAGAAGGGACAGGAACAGCTAACATGCACCAGCCCGGATGATGTGCCAGGCCCTATTCTAAGCCCTGCGTGTATTATTTTCTTAAATTCCCACCACAACCCTGGGAGGAGAGTGCCATTCTGTTATTATTTCCATCTTATAGATGGGCAGAGAGGTGGAGTAACTTGACCAGGGTTCCCCAGCTCCTCATCCCTGGGGTCGGGATTCAGACCCAGGGGCTGTGGGGGTAGTCCCTCTCTGGTCTCAGCTCTGACCCTGGGAACCAGGAGTTAAGTCCCAGAGGCAGAGGGGTGCAGAGCGGGTGATCAGTCAATCACATGCGCAAATTAAAAAGCTCTGCTCTCCTTATCCCTTGTCTGTCACTCCCCCTTCATCTCTTCTCTCCACCTCTAGGGCTCTCTCGTGTCCAGAGAATTGTTCTGTACTTGCTAGTTGATGTCTGTATACATCCTGGTCTCCCTGACTGTGTGCCCAGGAGAAACATGTCATCAGCCTCTCTCTGCGAGTCTCACCTGTCCATCTGCTCTTGTTCCCTCAGCAGACCCTCCCCTGAGCCTGTCTGTCTGCCTGTCTCATTTTCGCTGCCTTGGTTTCTTTCTGCCTATCTCAGGCTCTTCCAGTCTCTCTCCGTCTTGGTCTCTCCATCTCTGCCTCTTTCTCCTTCCCTGTCTCTCCATTTGAGTCACTCTGTTTCTTCCGGTCTGTCTTCTTAGTCCTCTGTCCCTATTCCTCTATTGCTCCCTATGTCTCTGTTTCTCCCTCCCAGCCTCTACATCTATGTCTCAAAATATCTCTTATAGAAGGACCCAGACATCTTTATGTCCCCTTTCTCTCTTTGCCTTCTTTTTATAAGTCCTGTTTTCGCCTTTGATAGATACAATTAATCCATGAGTTGGTTTCCCTGAATCCAAGTAAATAGCGTGCTAATATCTAAGTTTATGCCTTTGAGTTATTCTCGACACTATACACCCCACACCTCTTCCGGCTCCCCGTGTTCCTCTCCTACTCATCTCTGTCTGTCCCTCTGTCTGCTGATCTCTCGGGATCATTCTCTACCTCTACCTCTCTTTCTCTACCCACAGGTATCCCATGCACCCTGCATTCCCCGGGACTCACCCTGGGTTTTCCCTAGCTCCTCCACCAGACACTGAGCCTCCTCCTGAATCCGCTCCTCCACACTCTGCTTCCCCATCCCGAAGTCCCTCGTGGTAGCCGGAGAGAATCGGTGAAGGGTCTTCCAATGTTCCCCATTCGCAAAGACCACACCTGGGGGCGTAGGGAAGGCATGGGTTGCTGAGGAGATTGGAAGGGGGCTCTGGGTCCCTCAGCACCCCCTCATCTTCTCTTCCCGGATCCCTCCTCCCCAATTCCCCTTGTCCATTATTCCCCTCCAGCTGCCTTTGAGGCCCTTACCATACCCTGGAAGACTGGCTCTACTATAGCAATTTTCCCCCGGCCAGAGAAGGTCTCAGCCTGGTCCCCCAGGGCCTCCCGTATGGCCTTTATCCCACATAGCATGACCACGGGCCTTGGCCCCAGGTACACCGTGAAGACATCCCCGTACTGCCCTCGGAACTGTGAAGCATATCCACACCCAGGGTTGCTATTAGTCCATATGCACCAATGCGGCCATCCCAGTTGTTAAACCATAAAGACACTTATGTATAAATTGATCTTGCTGCCCCCAAGACCCTCCACCCCAGGCTGCCTTTCCCCTTCCCAGGACCCAGCAACTAAAGGATTAACCCATGACCCAGCCAGGCTCTGCATGATTGGTGCCCTAAGCAGTACAGATGGTTACTATCTCTCAATCCTGCCCATACCTCTGAGTCTAGCCAGATCTCCCCAGCATTGAAACTGAAGGGTCATCCTCCTTGTGACCCGACATCAACCTGCTGTCTGCCTCCTGACTTTATTTCCCCACAGAACTGCCCTGAACCACCCGCTGGGCAGACACGAAGGGAAAACAATGGCTTCTGGGATGATCATGAAATCTGAGGAATCATAACATCAGTGCGGCCACTTGCAAAACTGCTCGGTGCTGGGGACACCTGGGTGGCTCAGTCGTTAAGCATCTGCCTTCGGCTCAGGTCATGATCCCAGGGTCCTGGGATTGAGCCCCGCATCAGGCTCCCTGCTCAGCCGGGAGCCTGTTTCTCCCTCTCCTACTCCCCCTGCTTGTGTTCCCTCTCTCACTGTGTCTCTCTCTGTCAAATAGATAAATAAAATCTTAAAAAAAAAAAAACTGCTCAGTGGTATTTACTGAAACTAAACACATGTATACTCAGTGACCCAGCAGCCCCACCACCAGATGCACGCCCAGCAAAAATGTGCACATAGGTTCACCAAAATACAAACAAGAAGATTCCTGGAAGCTCGGCAACACAGATGGAGGATAAATATATAGTGATATAGTCATGCCGTGGAATACTATGTAGCAATTAAAAAGAACGGGCTCAAGATGTCCATCGACAGATGAATGGATAAAGAAGATGTGGTGTATATATACAATGGAATATTATGCAGCCATCAAAAGGAAGGAGATCTTGCCATTTGCAACGATGTGGATGGAACTGCAGGGTGTTCTGCTGAGTGAAATAAGTCAATCAGAGAAAGACATGTATCATATGACCTCACTGATATGAGGAATTCTTAATCTTAGGAAACAAACTGAGGGTTGCTGGAGTGATGGGGTGGGGTGGGAGGGATGGGGTGGCTGGGTGATAGACATTGGGGAGGGTATGTGCTATGGTGGGCGCTGTGAATTGTGCAAGACTGTTGAATCACAGATCTGTACCTCTGAAACAAATAATGCAATATATGTTAAGAAAAAAAGAAGAAGAAGAAGAAGATAGCATGAGGGGAAGAATGAAGGGGGGGAAATCGGAGGGGGAGATGAACCATGAGGGACGATGGACTCTGAAAAACAAACTGAGGGTTCTAGAGGGGAGGGGGTGGGGGATGGGTTAGCCTGGTGATGGGTGTTAAAGAGGGCACGTTCTGCGTGGAGCACTGGGTGTTATGAACAAACAATGAATCATGGAACACTACATCAAAAACTAATCATGTAATGTATGGTGACTAACATAACAATAACAAAATTTAAAGGAAGAAAAAAAGAACGGGCTCTGCAGCCAACAACATGAATGAAACTCAACAGGCATAGTGTTGAGTGAAAGCACTCAGACACAAAAGTGTCCATAGGTCATAATTCTATTTATTTATTTAATTTATTTTAGAGAGAGAGCACACAAGCAGGAGGGAGTGGGGGAGGAAGGGCGGGGCAGAGGGAGAGAGAGAGAGATGATCTTAAGCAAGCTCCATGCCCAGAGTGGAGCCCGACGGGGGAGGGGGGTGTTCTATCTTACAACCTTGAGATCAAGAGTCCGATGCCCAAAAAACTGAGCCACCCAGGCGTCCCCGGTCATAATTCTATTTATATGAAGCCAGGATAGTAGGAGGGTGGCGACTGGAAGGGGGTTCCTGGGGACAGAATGTGTTGTTATTTACCTGTATGTCAATTACATGAGTAGGCTCCTTTGAGAGAATTCACTGAGCTGAACACTTAGGGTTTGTGCACTTTCAGGGGTGATGCTAAACCTCAGTAACAGTTGACTTAAAATCATAAAAAAGTTAAGGGGTGCCTGGGTGGCTCAGTCGTTAGGCGTCTGCCTTCGGCTCAGGTCATGATTCCAGGGCCCTGGGATAGAGCCCCGTGTCGGGCTCCCTGCTCGGCGGGAAGCCTGCTTCTCCCTCTCGCACTCCCCCTGCTTGTGTCCCCTCTCTCGCTGTGTCTCTCTCTGTCAAATAAATAAACAAAATCTTTTTTTAAAAAAATAATAAAAATAAAAGCAAAAGGATGGCAAGGCCAAGATTCAGGAGCGTGGTCGCCATGGGGCGAGGGGTGGACCCAGGAGAATGGGGCAGCTGGAAGTTCCTGTTGGTCGTCCAGTTCCTCTGTTGGGAAATCGGTTCGTGGGTGTGGACAACATTATTAATAAATAAATGGATCATCAAGCAAGAAATCATGCTGGAAAGCAGTGATCCGGGGCCTGGTAAATACTCCAGCGTTAGCTATTACAGCTCATTCATGGTCATTATTGCTAAGCACTCTGTGCCTGGCCTCCTGTGTCCTCCTCACCGCTCTTCCTCCCGACACCGACACCGGCACCGACCTGAGCCAGACTGACCTCTTTTTTTAGCAGAGGAGAGACCTATTTGATTGGTGGCGCCGCCCGTTTTCTTTTGTTCTCCCAGCGCCCCGCAGGCACCCGAGGGGTGGCTGGAGAATGAAATTCTACACCATGGTTCACATCCAGACACCTCTTCAAACCCACTTGCCCGCTCCAGAGACAGTGCCCACACACTTCGACTGAGCAGCATCCCGCATGCTGCACCTCCATGCCCCTTCCTCACCCCACACCCATGCCTTCTGGGGGGTGATCTCCAAGCATGGAGGCAGGGAGCCCCCCCTCAGATCCCATCCAATCTGCATCTCACCCTGAGGAAGGATTTGAGTAAGCCACTTCTGTCCATCTGAAGAAGGTTCCCCAAGAAAGGCAGAGGATGGGGGCCTGGCGGCAGGCGTCCATAGGCCTTCGGGTGGCCCCTGGCCAACAGAAGCAAGAGTCCCGTGAGGAGAGCAAGGAGGAGAAGGGCGCTGAGCTCCATGACTTGGTCTGGCCGCCTTCCTCCCAACTGCCGCCTTGAGCTGGGACTTTTATCCCGAACCTGCCTCCCCACCATGTTATGTAACTTCATCCCCAGCCCGCCTCTCCTCTCATCAAGCCAGGAGTGTGAACTTGAAAGAAAGAGTGGTACTGACAGACCCATACTTCCTGATTGGGCAACCCTATGTGTTGGCAGAGACAATGTGGTAACAATTCCAAAGTCCACAAGAGTATGTGTGTAGCGCTCATGTTGTATTTATCCTGCAGGCACAGGTCAGCATGCACTGTCCACTTGTGTGCATAAGCTAGCGTGTGTGCGTTTAAGATTTTATACGTGAAGCGGTGTTTGCATTGCGTGAATGTGCAGATGTGTTTCTGTGTATGAGTCTGCATGAGGTCGTGTATATATTTTTGCATGTGTATGGGCTTATATGTATTTATGTGGCTTCATATACGAGGGTGTGTTTGCATTTGGGTGGTGGTGGTGGTGTGTGTCCCTGTGCATGGGTCCGTGTGTGCCGGCGTGTTTGGGCATCCCCCAGTCCCTGTCTGCGGGGCCGTCAGGTGCTCCATGTCTACCTCCAACCCTCTATCCTTCACCCTCCCTTGGCAGCTGCCACAGATGGGAGTGATGGGGCAACAGGACGGTGGGGGTGGGGGGGGAGAGACACAGAACTGGTGAGACTCAGAGGTGCAGAGAGAGAGAGACTGAGGCCACACAGGTGCAGCATTCAGGCCCCCTGGCTCTCTGATTGCTCTGAGTAGGGCCAGGCACTTCTCTCTCTGCCTCCAACTCCCGTAGGACATTTCTCTGACCCTCTCTTTGTGACTGTCTCTCTCTTGCTATCCCTCTCTGTCTCGGTGTCTCTGTTTCTGCCTTTAGACTCTGAGCTCGACGAGCACAGAGACTGGGTCCATGTTGGCGGATGTCCCCTGGGCTCCTGTCTGTCTCCATCATAGCACCGGACCTCTGGCAGGCTCAGTCCCGTATTTCGCCCAGTGTGTGAATGAATGTGGCCACATTCACCAGTCGTGCCCTGGGCCTGGCTTTCCACCTCTCTCTGTCTCTCTCCTTTAAAAGGAAATGAGGCCGGGGGGAGGGGGGGGGCGGGGGAGGCAGCGCCTGAGTGGCTCAGTTGATTAAGCATCTGACTCTTGATTTCAGTTCAGGTCATAATCTCAGAGTCATGATATGGAGCCCCACGTCATCGGGCTCCGCACTTAGCGGGGAGTCTGCTTGAGATTCTCTGTCTCCCTCTGCCCCTCTGCACTGTGTGCACACTCTCGCTCTCTAAAGTCAATCAATCTTCAAAAGGGAATGGGGAGCGATGAGGTAGCAACAATCTTGCAATGTTGGGTAAACCCTTTGCAGAACCCAGGACTCTGACCCCAGCAATTGACTCATACCTCTCTGACCCAGGAGAAAAGGACTGATAGTCCTGATATTTTGAATTCAGGGGTGGAACCTGCACTTTTCTGACCTGGGAGAGGTGTCAGCATGGACTTTCCTGACCCAAGCCCTGGCTCCTGCTGTATCCTAAGATCTGACACTGAGCTTGGGCTCATTCCAGCTCCAGCAAATACTGATGGGGACCCATGAAGTGCTCTACACAGAGTCACTCACTCAATCCTCACCCTTTGAGGTAAGTATGGCTGTTATCCCCACTTTATACATGGGGAGAGCAAGGCATAGAGTGGTTTAGAGTGTTACCCAAAGTCACACAGCAGGTTGGAGCTGTTCAATATGGTAGCCACTTGCCACATGCAACTATTAAGCACTCAAAATATGGCTAGTGGAAAATGTGAAATTTAATTTTAAGTAGAAATGGAGACTCAATTCAGTTCTTGGAAAACTTCTCAGTACATTTGGAACAACTTGGGTATGTGAATCTACTTTTTCAGTTACGTATTTCATGAAATCTCAACACAGATCAAGTATTTCTGAAGAAAAGTCAAAGTCTCAACAAAGATGTTCTGTAAGTGCAAAGTACACACCAGATTACAAAGATTTATAATGAGAAGAAGATATGCCAAGAGGCAGAGAGGCCAAGAAATAGATGAGGACTGTAATATGGGGATGGAGGCAGAGAAAGGGAGGGGAAAAGGGAGACAGCAAGAGAACAGAACAAGAGAGGCAGAAATACAAAGACACAGGGACAGGGCCTGTGGGGGGCGCAAGCAGAGCTGGCTAAGTGAAAAGAGCTGGTTTTCATATGTAAAAGTATGCTTACTTTTTTTTTCCATTTTTAATAGCTTTCCTGAGGTATAACTGACATACGATAAAGCTGCATGTAAAGTACAACTTAATCGATTCTGAAATATTGCACACCTGGGAAACCATCATCACGAACAAGATGATGAACATAACAATCACCCTGAAAGTTTTCTCACGGCCTTTAGTGAGGCCTCTCTTCCCGTTTTTAATCATCCCCTCCTTTGACAACCACTGATCTGTTTTTTGTCACTAAAGATTAGCTTGTACTCTTCTCAATTTTATGTGAAGGGGAGTCATGTGGTATGCACTATTTTTTGCCTGTCTTCTTTCCACTCTGTATCATTATTTTAAAGTTTGGGGTAAGCTGAATAGTGGCCTCCCAAATATGTCCTTGTTCTAATCCCCATAACCTGTGAATGCTACCTAATATGGTAGAAGGGATTTTGTAGATGGGATTAAATTAAAGACCATCAAGTGAGGAGTAGGCCAATGCTATAATCAGTTGGCCAATTATAAGGCGGCCAAGTACATAACTCACCACCCATCATCACTCATCATCAGGGAAATGCCGATCAAAACTACAGTGACATATCACCTCACACCTGTTAGGATGGATGTTATTACAAAGACAAGAAACAGGGGTGCCTGGCTGGCTCAGTTGGTGGAGCATGCGACTCTTGATCTTGGGGTTGTGAGTTTGAGCCCCACATTGGGTATAGAAATTACTTAAAAAAAAAAAAAGACAAGAAACAACAAGTGTTGGTGAAGGTGTGGAGAAAAGGGAATTCTTGTGTACCACTGGCGAGAATGTAAGTTGGTGCAGCCAGTGTGGAAAACAGTACGGAGTTTCCTCCAAATATTAAAATAGAACTACCTAACTAACAAATGGAACTATCCAACTAACCCAAGCAGGAGCTTGCTCGGTCCACTCCACACATCGTCCTGGTATTATAGTACTTCCAGGAAAGGTGCATCCCTCCCCTCAGGGGCAATACTAATGGTGCAAAAAGCAAAAAAAAAAAAAAAAAAAAAAAAAAAAACTACCATAGGATCCAACAATTGCAATTCTGGATATTTATCTGAAGAAAATGAAAACACTAACTCCAAAAGATATCTGAACACACACACACACACACACACACACACACACACACACACACCGTTTATTGCAGCATTATCTACAACAGCCAAACATGGAAGTACTCTGCCGTTGCATGCAGTAGTATATAGTACCATGGTACTATATATTTACAGGTGTAAATTACTCAAGTCAAATTGGTTGATAGTGTTGTTCACTGCTACTATATCCTGGTTGAGTTTCCACCCACTTGTTCTATAAGTTATTAAAAGAGAGGTAATCAAATCTCTGAGTATAACTGGGATTTGTCTATGCCCCCTTGCAGTTTTGTTTTTGCTTAATGTATTTTGAAGCTTAGTTATCAAGCCCATACACTTTTGTACTTCTGAGTCACCCCACATGCATGGGAGTGAGGCAAGGTCAATGCTTTATCTGAGTTTGAAAGTCAAAGCTTCACCCCATATGCCTCTAACCCAAGAGGAGGGGACTGACAATCCAGACACCTGGAATTCAGGGGTGGAACCTGTACTTTCCTAACATTGGAGAGGTGCCACTGTGGACTTTCCTGACCAGAGGTCTTGACTCCTGCTGTGCTGTGTGATCTAGCACTGAGCTTGGGGCCTCATTCCAGCCCCAGGAGTCACTAATGGCAAGGCATGAAGGGCTTCACACAGAGTAACTCACTTAATCCTCACCCCCTCAGGTAGGTATTGCTGTTATCCCCATTTTATAGATGGGGAGAGTGAAACCCAGAGAGGTTAAGACCATGCCCAAGGTAGCACAGCACTCTAGAAGTATGAATCAGGTGTCAAATCCAGTCTTGTTGCAGAACATGCTATTCAACTACTTCATTCTACTGCCTTTCTGAGAGAGACACAGAGACACAGAGACACAGAGAGAGATAGCAGATGGTGAGAGGCAGAAGAGGACAGTAAATTCTGGGGAAAAGGGATTCTTTGGAAAAATAATCCAGGGAGAGACTGGATTGAACAAACTGGTTCCTTTCTTGCAGGACTTCTCAGGGCCTTTAGAATGCTAATTTGCACTAATGACCCAGCAAAAGGGGAGGAGGGTTGACAGCAGCTGCTCAGCACATCTGACTTCATTTTTTTCTTTCTTTCCCTCCTTTTTTTTTTTTTTGAAGACCCATCCTCACCTCCAGATCTAGGGCTAGGCTCTGAGGGGACACACTCTAGGAAGCGCTCATGTGTCAGAAGAAAGCACTAATCAGACAGACTCAGTCTCAAACCTCAGCTTCGCCCTGTACTAGTCATGCCAAAGACACCTGGGCAAGTGTCTGCTTCTCATGAGTCTCAGGTTGCCTCCTGGAGAGTGTGGGTACCTAGCCCATGGGGTCACTATGAAGATGTAGATGAGATCCGATACACATGGCCTGGCACATAGTAAGTGCTCAGTGAATGCACCGTGGCCACAGGAGAGACCCAGAGGCCCAGAGGCCAAGGCTAAAGGGAGTAGAGGCTCAGACAGACCCAGAAGGAGGGACTCGTGATGTGACCAAGACGGCAAGAGAGTGAGAAATCGATGGCGAGACAGCGAGACACAAGACAACATTTACTCATTCATTCAACAAACATTCATTAGGCACCGGGGAGGCAGCAGTGAACAAGACAGGTAAATACCTGGCTCTCACAGAGCTAACATGCTAGTGGTGGAGACAGACGACAATGAGACAGAAATAAATACAGAGTAATTCAGAGTAACATTCAGGCATCGTGCCCTCAGTTGTCTTTCCTGGCTGTTTCCACTCCAGTGCTCATTGTGGTCGGTCAGCGGCTCTGGGTGCTGAGAGGAAGGTAATGTGAGCCTCTCCTTGGAGGGCAGCAAGTCTCACTATCTGGGCAGGAGGCAAAGGGTGGAACCCTGATACCTGAGGCTGTGAAGGGAAAGATGGGACCAAGGGGCAAGCGGAAAGATGACGAGATGGCCGGAGAGACACGGGAGCCCAGAGACTGAGGACCCGAAGACAGACAGACTCATGGAGAACTGAAGTCTCACCGAGAGGCAGAACAGGAAAGACATGGGTGCTGAGAGACTAGTGATGGGCTGAGGGATTAGGCAGGGGCTGAGGGACTAATGAGGGACTGAGGGACTAGAGAGGGGCAAGGGAAGCTAGTGAGGGGTTGAGGGACTAGTAAGGGGCAGGGGGAGCTAGTGAGAGGCAGGGGAAGTTCCTGAGGGGCTGAGGGACTCCTGAGGGGCAGGAGGACTTAGTGAGGGGCTGAGGGACTAGTGAGGGGCAGGGGAGCTAGTGAGGGGTTGATGGACTAGTGAGGGGCAAGGGAAGCTAGTGAGGGGCTGAGGGACTAGTGAGGGACAGGGGGAGCTAGTGAGGAGCTGAGGGACTAGTGAGGGTCAAGGGAAGCTAGTGAGGGGCTGAGGGACTAGTGAGGGGCAGGGGGAGCTAGTGAGGAGCTGAGGGACTAGTGAGGGTCAAGGGAAGCTAGTGAGGGGCTGAGGGACTAGTGAGGGGCAGGGGGAGCTAGTGAGGGGCTGAGGGACTAGTGAGGGTCAAGGGAAGCTAGTGAGGGGCTGAGGGACTAGTGAGGGGCAGGGGGAGCTAGTGAGGGACTGAGGGACTAGTGGGGGCAGGGGAGCTAGTGAGAGGTTGATGGACTAGTGAAGGTCAAAGGAAGCTAGTGAGGAGCTGAAGGACTAGAGAGGGGCAAGGGAAGCTAGTGAGGGGCAAAGAGAGTGAGGGTGGAGCTGCGGCAATGAGAGTTAGGAGCCAGGCTGAGAGGCTGAAAGGCCAATGCATCATGGCCCAGTGGTTAACTTGAGTTCAAGTCCCAGCCCCAGCACTTTCTATATGACAGCTGGAGGGTGACTTAGCCTCTCTGTGCCTCTTTCCTCACCTGTAAAATGGTATAATTATGTTCATTCCCCAATCCCAGGGATGCTGTGAGATTTCAGTCAGTTATACGTGTAAAGCACTTAGATCCTGGCACATAGTATGTGCTCGCTGAACATTTGTTTTTCTGCTAAAAGCCAATTCATTCGACAAGAAGTTTGCTACAAATCCTCTTTTGCCCATTTACACATCCCAGTGCACTATGGTGCCGTGGGGGCTCTTAGGATAATGGGTTTGTTTGTTTATTTATTTGTTTGTTTATTTATTTATTTGACAGAGACAGACACAGCAAGAGAGGGAACACAAGCAGGGGGAGTGGGAGAGGGAGAAGCAGGCTTCCTGCTGAGCAGGGAGCCCGATGCGGGGCTCGATCCCAGGACCCTGGGATTGTGACCTGAGTCAAGGGCAGACACTTAACTACTGAGTCACCCAGGCGCCCCTTAGGTTAATGTTTTTAACTGCGTAAAATCGAATTCATGAAATAAGCCAGACATAAAATGTCACATATTGCCTATGATTCCATTGATATGAAATGTGCAGAATAAGCAAATCCATAGACACAGAAAAGCAAATCTGTCTTTAACGGGAACTGAAGGAAGAGGAATGGGGCGTGACTGCCTAATGCTACAGAGTTTTCCTTTTGGGGTGATGAAAAAAGTTCTGGAACTAGCTAGTGGTGTGGTTGTACAGTATCGTGCATGTACTTAATGCCACTGAACTATATAATTTCAAATAGTTAAAATAGTAAATCTCATGTGTATTTTACCACAATTAAAAAAATTAATTCATAGGATTCCCACAAAAATGAATTTTATTGAAAGTTATCAGATTTTCTTGATTTTCTTAAAGATTTTATTTATTTATTTATTTGAGAGAGAGAGAGCATGACTGGGGGGCAGGTGGAGGGACAGGGGGAAAAGCAGACTCCTTGCTGAGCAGGGAGCCAGAGGTGGGGCTTAATCCCAGGACCCTGAGATCATGACATGAGCCAAAGGCAGATGCTTAACCGACTGAGCCACCCAGGTGCCCCGAAATTTACTTGGTTATTTAAAAATAAACCAAGGGATGCCTGGGTGGCTCAGTTGGTTAAGTGGCTGCCTTCGGCCCAGGTCATGATCCCAGAGTCCTGGGATTGAGTCCCACATCGGGCTCCTTGCTCAGCAGGGAGCCTGCTTCTCCCTCTCTCTCCTTCTGCTTGTGCTCTCTCTGTCAAATAAATAAAATCTTTAAAAATAAATAAATAAATAAAAATAAACCAAATGTGTGATGTAGTATGTTCTTCCTCATAAACACATCAGATAACAAGATCTAGTCTTGGGTCCACAGCACCATAATTTCAGAGTGGTAATGAATCTAAATGATATTTCAAGAGCTAAAGCTGTGTATATATAATATATAATATATAACATATATTGCTGAATTCTGTGTGTGGGTCCCCTTGCTCCTACATACAGAAACACAGAATGTCAGAATCAGCGAGGAGCCAAAAGAAGCCATCTAGCTAGACCAGGGATGACAGACACAGGATACTCCTTAGCATACTCCCACGTCCTTGGTCTTTGTCCACAGCAGGCATCACCAATCAATCCCAGCACTCTTGTGCAAAAAAACTCAGAATCCTTCTCAGACTCCCATTATCAAATGAGCAAATTTGACACATAAGATGAAGCCCATTTATAGTTCGAGATCTAGCCCAAAAGTTCTGTTATCAATACATCAATTTTACTGATGGAAAACCTGAGATCCAGAGATGCAGAGAAAATTGTACCTGGTCACACAGGAAACTAAGGAGTAGAGTGAAGGATTTGGGACCCAGATCTCTTGAGTCCCATCCAAGGATGCTCCAAGACCCTCAGCCCCCACAGATCCCAGAATGGAATGAATCTTGTTCCAAGCCTCCCCTGCTGCATGTGAATGGGGAAGGTGTCAGTGAAGTCCTGGGAAGAAAGGGGTTCAGGAGAGAAAGTGTCTTGGCACCTGCTGTTCCCTCTGCCTTAGATACTGTTCCCCATCCTTCTTCTCACTTCTGCTGATTCATGCACAGTCCATTCTGAGCTGATGCTGACTTGTGACTGTTCCATTTCCCCCTCTGGATTGAAAACTCCATGAAGGCAGGTCCCAGGGCTGTCTTGGTCACCTGTGTCTCAACATCACCCAGCATAGGTTGGCATGGTGTAGTGGGTTCAGTGCACATCAACCAAATGATGGTTAAATTTGTCACACTGGGTCATCAGTATCTGGTGACAGGTCTGTCTATCCCACTAGACTGTGAGCCCCATAAGGACAGGACTGGGGCTATCTTGGCCAGTACTGTGTCTCTAGTACCCAGGAAAGAGCTGGATGTAGGATCAGGGTTCACAGCAGACATATGAATTGAATGACAGGATCTTGGAGAAAGGGCTATGGGGTGGGGGTTGGGGGTGGCTTCAGCAGTTACCTACACCTGAAACACGTCCACCTGCTTCAGGTTTTCGGTCAGTAGCCCTAGGAAGTCCTAGAGTCTTGAAGTCCTCATCCTGGTAGTCAAAACGATGGCTAAAGACCACAGAGCAGATGATGTGGAGACAGGACACCAAATCAGGAAGGTGGGGTCAAAGGGTGTGCCTGTGCCAAGGCCAGGAGATGTCAACTGCCCCAGTCCACCCTCTACATGGCAGCCAGAGCGATGCCTTCCAAGCACTCATCTGACCATGTCACTACCCTGCTCAAAATCATTCCATGGCTCCACAGTGCACTCAAGGCAGAATTCAAGTTAACATGAATAAAAGGACCTCACATTTCTGGTCCCTCCTGGCGACTCCAGCTTTGCCTCTAACCACCTCCATAGGCTCCAGCAAAATGCAACATTTTCTAGTTTCTCCAGAGCACTGAACTCTCTCATCTCTGGATCTTTGTCCATGCTTTCTTCTTCTCTTCTCTTCTCTCTCTAAATGAATCAACTTCTCATCTCAAATATCAGTTCAGACATCTCCAGGAAGCCTTCTCAGAACCTTCCTTCTTGTCTTGGTCAAGAGCCTCCTCTGGGCTTTCCCCATCATCAACCAGAAGAGTCAGTGGTATAATGGGAGAAGTACAGGGCTCTTGGGAACCCAGAGGAGGTCTTGAGTGGTGGTGGTAGAAGGAGGGTGGTGGTTAGTGCAGAGTTCCTGGAGGAGCAGATGTCTGAGCCAAGACCCAAGTAGTAGCAGGAGTAGTATTTAGCCAAGCTAAGAAAGGGGAAAAGCACATTCCATTCCAAAAGTTTGGCCCAGGTGAAGGCCTCGAGGACTCATTGGGAAGGTTGTTCAGGTTGTACATTGCACAAAGGTGCAGCATCTAAGGGGCATCAATTACACTGTAGACACCTGGATTTATATATCTATTATGACTTGTTTCCAGCAGGCGGTAGTCAGGTGTCTTGAGAAATGGGCACTTTTACTAATTCATAGAGAGGCATCATATGACCTAGCAGTAGCCCTGCCCTCAGAGGCTCTCAAAGGCTTTAAATTTGATATATATGCTTTATTATTGTACTGATGATTAAGGGAAAAGAATTGCTGCAGATGTTAGTACTGCCTTTAAGAATAGGAGCCCCTGGGACACTTCCTAGAGCCCCTGGATTGGAGGTTGGAACTACCAATTGGAAAAGGCTGATTGAATCCAGCAGCTTTTGGTAGTAACACAGAACTGAAGGCTCAGGGAGGGGAAGGGGCTTGTCCGAGGTGATGCACTGAGAAGAGCTGGGCTTGGACTAGTCTGAGCTTGATCCATTGCATGTGTACCCCCTATCTTTCCCACCCCAAATACACCCCTGACCCTCCCATGGCCCCTGGCTCTCCCCACACATCTCTAACTCCTCCTCCAGGCAGCCCACCTCCTGAGTCTGCCCTTCCAGGCTCCACCTGCCCAAGTCTAGATGCCAGGGTGTGGTCAGGCCAAACCTCTCCAGACTTCTCCAGGGCTTACCCTGACTAAAGCAGCCATGAGCCCAGGAACCCAGGCTCTAGAAACTGAAAAGGCAAGGAAATGGGTTCTCCCCTAGAGTCTCCAAAAGGAACATAGCCCTGCAGACTCATTTCACACTCTGACCTCCAGAGCTGTAAGATTAGAAATTCATATTGTTGGGGCACCTGGCTGGTTCAGTCGGTAGAGTGTGCCTCTCTTGTTCTCAGGGTCATGAGTTCAAGCCCCACATTGAGCATGGAGCTTACTTAAAAAAAAAATTCCTGTTGTTTTATGCCACTGAGTTCATGATGATTTGTTATAGCAGTAACAGGGAACTAATACATCATGTGACTTTCCACTTGGGGTCATCCCAGTTTATATTAGTTTGCTTGGGCCAGAAGTCAAGGTGTGGCATTGTTGGATGTGCATTTCAGAGAGCTGGGGGGGATGGGGGAAGGTGAAGGGGAGGGAGGAGGAGCCAGGGAGAGGGAGGGTGGGGGAAGGAAGGATCTCTTCCAGGCCTTTCTCCCAGCTCTCTGAAATGCAGGTCTTCCAGTGGTTTGCTGGCAATCTTTGGTGTTTGCTCTAGATCTCAAACTATCAATGGGCTTCGTCTCATGTGTCAACTTTGTTCATTTGATAATGGGAGTCTGAGAAGGATTCTGAGGTTTAGTGCACAAGAGTGCTGGGATTGATTGGTGATGCCTGCTGTGGGCAAAGACCAAGGAAGTGGGAGTATGCTAAGGAGTGCAATGTGTCTGTCATCCCTGGTCTAGATGGCCTCTTTAGGCTCCTCGCTGATTCTGACATTCTGTGTTTTTTTGTATGTAGGATGAAGGGGACCCACACACAGAATTCACCCAAGAGAATTTGCTCAGTTCTACTCCTGACATCTTTTTGCCAAGATGGAGACAACCAACACCACCCTCAGATATGGGCTCCAGATCCCTCCGAAGTACCCACAGGTTACTCAGCCTCTCCCCCTCATGTCTTCAAGCTGGGTACAAGGACCTAGGACTCCTAGTGTTGCAAGGAGGATGGGAGAGTATCATTTTAGAGGTTGCAGAGTGACTGCCGTTAATGCTATAGTGGGCTTGAAGTTTGGGAAGTTGAGGGTGGGGGGAGATGCCCAGGGCAATAAGCCTTCCCATGGTCAGAAGTTATTCCCACCCTTTTCTGAATGGAGCAGGGCTCAAGCAGTAAGAGAGTGACTGAGTGGTGAGGCGAGAGAGACCACCCTGCCTGGGGGACAGGGCCTGGATGCTAGACACAGATGTTGTCCTCCACAAGATCCTGAGGTTCCCAGACATCATACCTTTGGGTGTGCCCCATGCTGTCAGACAGGACACTCAGTTCTGGGGATACCACATCCCCAAGGTACAGACTGAGTATGGGTCCTCTGAGTTCAGCTGGTGTTTCACATCTCTGAGGTAGAGCTGCCAGACGGGGCATCTCAGTATTTGGTTCCTGGGTCCTTCCAGAGTCTGATCCCTACCTCATATCCTTCAACCCAAAAAGACCTGAGATTGCCAGCTCCCTGATGGAACACCAGAGTGCCACAGTTGATAACTAGGGCCCTGGAGTCATCTCAAATCCCTGTACCGCCACTTCCCAGCTCTGCCACTCTGGACAACTGACTCAACCTCTCTGAGCCTCAGTCTCTTCTTCTATACAATGGGCACAATAGTACTACCTTGTGGTAGTACTTGTCCTACCACCACCACTATCCTTACACTATGTGGTTGTAAGGATCCAGTGGCTTAATGGTCCATAGTAAATGCTCAAAAATTTTAGCTATTTATTATTACAACCAGATATCTATTGCCAACACCAGGGCCAGAGTGATCTAATAAAACTTGTTAGGTCACATTCCTCCTCTGCTTAACACTCCCCCATGGCTCCCATCTCGCTTTGAGTAAAACCAAATGACTTTGCATGGCCTCCAGCCCCCCCTATCTGAGCTCATCTCTTACTCTCTCTTCCTAGCTCACTCTAGAACACTTAGCCTCCTATTAGCTTTGCATATTCCAGGTCTTCTCTCACCTCAGGACCTTTGCATTGGCCAGTTCCCTGGCCTGGCATGCCCTTCCCTCAGACACCCTCATGGCTCACCCTCTCCTCTCCTTCAGAACTTGCTCAGAAGTCACCTTCTCAGGGAGGCCTTCCCTGGCCCCCAAATGAACAACTGTTTGCACAGTTTGTCAAGTATTGTATAGTTTCTATACTCTGGTTTGGTCCGAGTCGGGTAATGTGTCTGTCGAGGGTAGGGTAGTGGAGATGTCCCCATGGAAGAGAGACGAGGCTCCTGGCCAAGGAATTTCCTAGAGAAATCCCAGGTCCATCCCTACCATCTGTGAGCACAGAATGTTTCGGATCAGGTGGCTAGAAGCAGACTCCGAGATGGAGATGCACATACAGAAGGTTCACCAGGGAATGTGACCGTTCAGAGAGAGTCACCCTGACCCCAGGCCCCCCTCTCTTTCCTTCTCACCTGCAGCTCTGTCCTGTCCCCCAGCCCACATGGGCCAAGCTCCCTCCATACCTATATCCAGCCACCCCTTGGCCAACCCTCAGGCCAAGGTGTGCACACACCAGGGGCGCAGACTGCCCGTGGAGGATGGACCTCGGGAAGAGGTGTATCAGGCTCTGGATGTCGACTTGAGGCCATCAGACAAGGAATTCTGCAACTGCAGAAGGGGAGGGGGAGGGGAAGCCAGAGCAGAGCCCCAGGCTCCTGGAAAGCAGGAACCCTCAGCCCACAGGCTCCTTCTTCCCCATGGGCATGGCTGGAGCAAGGTCAGAAGGCCTAGATCTACTTTTTTTTCTTTTTCTTTTTCCTTTACCGTTTTAACCATTTTTACGTGTACAATTCAGTAGCATTAAGTACCTTCACGTTTTGTGCCACCATCCTCACCATCTGTCTCCCAAACTTATCATCTTTTTTTTGTGCTAAGATTTTATTTATTTATTTGACAGACAAAGACACAGCGAGAGAGGGAACACAAGCAGGGGGAGTGCGAGAGGGAGAAGCAGGTTTCCCGCAGAGCAGGGAGCCCGATGCGGGGCTCGATCCCAGGACCCTGGGATCATGACCTGAGCTGAAGGCAGATGCTTAACAACTGAGCCACCCAGACGCCCCGCAAACTCATCATCTTGCAAAACTGAAATTCTTACCCATTAAACACCACCTGCCCTTTCCCCCTTCCCCAGCCCCTGGCAACTACCACTCTCTGTCTCTGTGACTTTGACTATTGTAGGGACCTCATATAAGAAAAACCCTACAGTATTTGTCCTTCTGTGATTGGCATATTTCACTTAGCATCCTGTTCTCAAGGTCCATCCATGTTATAGCACATCTGAGAATTTCCTCCCTTTTCAAGGCAGAATAAGATTCCGTTGTACGGGTGGGCCATATTTTGCATATCCATTCATCTGCGGATGGACATCTGAGTTGCTTCCACCTTTTGGCTATTGTGGATAATGCTGTTATGAACACCAGTGTACAACTATCCCTTCAAGGCTCTGCGTTCACTTCTTTTGGGTACCGGCCCAGGCCTGGGTCTATTCCTGAGAAGCCCCTTTAGACACCCTCTCCAGGCCTGAGTTACAGCATAATAAGGTAAATAAATAAAATCTTTTTAAAGATTTAATAAAAATATTTTTTTTATTTGTCAGAGAGAGAGCACAAGCAGCGGGAGCGGCAGGCAGAAGGAGAGGGAGAAGCAGGCTCCTGGCTAGGCGGGGACCCTGATACGGAGCTCTATCCCAGGACCCTGGGGTCATGACCTGAGCTGAAGGCAGATGCTTAACCGACTGAACCACCCAGGCGCCCCATAAATAAAATCTTTAAAAAAAAGAAAAGAGAAGAAAAAATGTACCGATAGATTTGTTCCATGCAGGGTTGCCACAAACCTTCAATTTGTAAAAAAAAAAAAAAAAAGGCAATGTCCCCTAGGCAGAATAGTGACATGCAAAGTGACATGCAATCAAGAGAGGTGTGCCTGTAGCAGATTTCAAGGAACTGCAAAGTCTCTGTGAGAGTGAGGGTAGGTGGCATGCTGGCTGGGGGGTGTGAGGGGGGCCTTTTTCCTCCCCCTGCGGCCATAGCAACAGTGAGTGGTGCCAGGGAGGAGGAGAGCAGTTTGCCAAGGGAGTGCCGGTACTGTGGTCCTCAGTGCCCTGAATGTTCCCAAGTGCCCTTACATACTGGATGTTTACTTATTTGCTGGAACTGACGGCAAAGAGCCCTTAGACAGAGAGGTTAAAAAATCTAGGACATGCTTAAAAGCAGTCAAAAGAGCTACAGATGACCTAGAATAAGGGCTTGTTCTCACAAGGGACTGAACTCTGTTCTTGAGTTCAAAAGTGATGTAAATCATACCAGGGCGGCTACTAGCCCTTAAGGTGCCCCTTTGTGAGAAAGGCACCTCCTCCGGACAAGTGGCCTATTAAATGCACAGCATGAAGAAGAAGGGCCCTTTTGAGATTTCAGTCCCGCTCTTGCAAGGCGCAACCTTTGTGACCTCATGCAGCAATCCTGAGGAGTAGCAATCATTTACTGAGTGCTTACTATGTGCCAAGTGATCTCACTACTTCACTGACTCTTCTGAACAGATACTAGTATGCCCATTTTGCAGGTGGACATACGGAGGCTCAGAGAGAAGTCCCCTGCCCAGTCACCAAGTTGGAAAGTGACAGAGCTGGGATTCAGAGACCGAAGTCTCCCCACCCTGCTGTTCCTCAGGGGCTCTCCTGGGTGGGCAGCCGTAAACATCTGGACCAGCTCCTCCCACAGGGCGCCATGGTGTTCCTGTTGCTCCACTCTGCCCTCTGTGATCAGTTCCAAGACTCCCTCCTTCCAGCCCAAGAGGTTCCTGGGTGTCAGGGGAACTTTTGAGAGGAACTCCGCCTCTCTGCCCTTCTCTGCACCTCGGCATCCATGCTTTTGTCCTGGCCATGGGGAGCTGCTGTGGGGCTCCAGGGAGGACACCTTCCCTCTCTTTAACATAACCAAGTGGTTCGGAAGGCAGATGCTACAGAGGCCAGGCTCAGGTGAGCAAGGTGGATGGAACTGTGGATTGTACCAGGCCTGTGAAAAACATCCAAAAAAAAAAAAAAAGCTTGAAAAATTTTTCCATTTGCTAAAAACAGAAACTTTTTAAAAAGTAAGTATAATCCTCCAAGTTCTAGAGAAAGCGAATAGCACATTTAATCCAAAATAGCAAAGAGTTTTTCAACGATCACCTGTGTTATAGCTATCTGAAAATTAGAAGTTATATAAACACTGGCTAATATTTTTATTTAAATGAGCGTTTAATTATATATAAGGCAAACATCTGCTAAGAAATAAATCAAGGAGAGCAAGAACATAAAATGAAAGTAAAGTCCTCCTCCTTGATCCTGTCTTAGTCCCTAGATTCTAAGTCCTACAACCTAGCAATAAGTGCGGTTAATGATTTCTTGTGTATCCTTCTAGAATTTGCCTAAGCAAATGCAAGCATAAATATGAAAACACATGTGTCATACAAACATTCGTTCAACCAAGCATCTTGGACATTGTACCATGGCAGCACGTAGAGTTCTAACTCCTCTTCTTACTGCTGCATGGTGTTCTATTGTGAATGCGCCATAATGTATCCACTCATTCACCTAGTCATGGGCATGTGATTGTTTCCTGTTTCCACCTGCCTCCAGTGTACACCGTTCTGCATGGGTCTTGGGCCACATCTGGGAGTATGACTGAAGGAGCAATGGCTAGGATTTCTGGGTCACAGCCATCCACTGAAGAAGCCACTGCCTGATTTTACGGACTACTACTGAAAGACAGAAGGACACAGACCCAAGGATAATCTAACGCAGTGGCCGCGAGTCCATAGTATCCCATCTGACTTTGTGGCATATTTGAAACATGATTGAGTCTGGGGTCTTTGGAAGCCATAGCACTTCAGATATTATCACTCTGGGAAGACACCAGAAGTGCCATTCTCTGGCTCCTCCTTGGAAGGAAGGGCAGCTTCGCTTCTCAGATGGAGCTGTCCACCTGCCCTCTCAGGTAGACAAGAGAATGTGGCATCCTGGCTTATGGGAGAATGAAGGTATATGTTCAAGAAGGAAATCAGGAAAGATTTAGCTGAGGGGTGCCTGGGTGGCTCAGTTGGTTAAGCACTGGACTCTTGGTTTTGGCTCAGGTTTTGACCTCAGGATGGTGGGATGGAGCCCTGCCTTGGGCTCCTCACTCCTCACTCAGTGGGGAGACTGCTTAAGATTTGGACTCTCTCTCTTTCTCTCTCCCTCTGCCCCTCCACCCAAGTCTCTCTCTCAAATAAATAAATAAATCTTAAAAAAAAACAAAAGGTCGTATTTTTAATAATCTCTACACCCAATGTAAAGCTCAAACTCACAACCCCGAGATCAAGAGTCCCAGGCTCCAACAACTGAGCCACACACTTGTCCCCTGGGTTAATTATTAATAGCCCCTCTTTGGCTCTCAAAACAATCATGGTGCAGACAATAAATTATATGGTCTCTGAATTAAATGTACTTTGATTTTACAGCCCAGTTATCTGGGGGGAAAATGGATTTAGGGGCTGGAAGAGTAAATAGTTAACATCATAAATAGGTTGAATCATGGGCTCTTCAAACAACCAAAATAGGTGGCCTTTATTAACCACTTACTCTGGGCCAGGCAATGTTAATATTTTACAGTTATTAACTCAACCTTTCCATAGCTTTGAGAGGTGAATACCGTTATCTCCATTTTGCCGTTGAAGGAACTGAGGCACAGAGATTACCCCCTGGTAATTGGGGAAGCCAGGACTTGAAATGCCCTGCTGTTCTGTGCCCATCTCAGCCCATCAATAATCAGTGTTGTGGTTGGACTCGCCCTGGTGGGTTTTCTTATGATTGCAAGATGCCTTTCAGCACTAACCATCAGGAAACTTTGAAAGAAATAAAGATTTATTACTTACAGGACCTGGGAATTACACGGCATACGTGGGGCCAAACAGTGAGGTTGTGAGAAGAAAGAGAGGGAATCCATGGGCCTGGAGTTCTGCTTTTATTGGGGGCCTTAAGGGTGGTGGCCTAGGGTTTTGTGGGTTCACTCTTTATTGGTGAATTTAGGGCAGAAATTTAAAGCATGGGAACAGAAAAAGCTAAGCGGCCCTAATGGTCAGTTACCAAAATCGACCAAGATCTCTCTAAAACCAAGGAGCCTGAGTAGGGGGAGGTGGCCTGGTACTGTGCTTATTTGAGAAAGCCATTGAAGTGGATGCCTCAGAAATCAAATCTTTAGTCAGGCACTTGCATTACAAAAAGGAAAAGGGGGCACCTGGGTGACTCAGTCCGTTGGGTGTCTGCCTTTGGCTTGGGTCATGATCTCAGGGTCCTGGGATCAAGTCCTGCATTCGGCTCCTTGCTCAATGGGGAGCCTGCTTCTCCCTCTCCCTCTGCCCCCCCCACTTGTGCTCACTCAGTCTCTCTCTCTCTCTCCCTCTCTCTAAAATAAATAAATAATCTTAAAAATAAAGTAAATAACATAAAATAAAATAAAAGTCTCAGGAAGCTAAGAAGTCAAGCCAAGGGCTTATCATAATTTGCCAGCAATACTTACCGATTTGGGTGAATTTCTCTCTTCTCAAGATTCCCCAAATATCCTGGGGCTCCTGGGCCTACCAGGAAGTGACCTTCCTTCCTCACCTGGTAGGGCTTCTGGGTACCCTGCAAGCAAGGTACCAGGCCAATTTTTCCAAGGGGCTTCATTGGCTCCATAAAGTCAAACTTAGTTCCTTAAAGCTCTCTGGTTATATCTGAGTCTATGCATTGTCTCTCAAATACAACATTCCAGTCAAAGCCTTGGTAATATAACCAATGTCTCCAACTGTGTCCTGTTACAAGGAGAACAGATTCTTATGAAACTTATGCAAATAACTATATTGCCATGAAAATCAGAATACTCACTGAGAGTTTCCAAATTCTGGAGGGATCAGGTAGGCAGAAAAAGTAACTGTCTCATCTTTGTTCCCAAAAGTATACTTTACCAAATTGCTGTACGTTGTAGTTAGCTTAAGAGAAAAAGTGTCCTTAAATCTGAAAAACAAAAGAATAAAGAACCAGCAATTTTTCAAAGAAAACATCATAAAATATTGTAATCATCCTCATCACTCCATTCAATCCTATATAATTAATTCTTGATCTGGAACTTTTGCTAGCATTTTTATGAATCCAGCTTTTCCTTAGAGTTCTATCAATTCTTACCCAATGCAGTCATCTGATCTGAAAGTTATCAGAAACCTGTACTTGTCAGAGGTCTTTTTGTGAATCTCCTTGAAGATGAAACACTTTTGCAAAAGCATCAGAGGAAAACAATAACTGCAAATGACAAAAGTCTTAAAAGTGCCCTTGGTTAAAGATCTGATGAGAGTTCATTATAATGCAATTGACAAGGAAATTTGGTTATTTCTGTGACAAATAATATTTTAAGATGATAATTGGAATTATGACTGATAACATTACATATCCAATTATGACTGATAACATATCCAATTCATATAATTTCTGGAACACTTATATTAATAACATATATCCATATAAGAATATCCATTAAGAAGGTTTGGCATTGTTTCTTACTTGACATTGCTTTCTGTGGAATTTAACAAGTCGAATAGCCCAGTTAATGTAATGTCTCTCTTTTTATAACGAAAGAGAATAAATCCTTTGAGATGTTCCAGGGATCCTCTGAAACATCTCAAAGTTAGTCCCAGGTCAGAAAGACTTCATTTAGAATTGGATTTTGAGAAGTCTGTGAATAATATTAAAAGTTTTGGGCACCTGGGTGGCTCAGTCGTTAAGCATCTGCCTTCAGCTCAGGTCATGATCTCAGGGTCCTGGGATCGAGTCCCACATCGGGCTCCTTGCTCAGCAGGGAGTCCGGTTCTCCCTCTCCCTCTGCCTCTGCTTGTGTTCCCTCTCTCACTGTGTCTCTCTGTCAAATAAATAAATAAAATCTTAAAAAAAAAGTTTTCAGACACTTGACAAAATAGGATCACGGATCATTGTGAAACAATGCTTAATTATCTACATAACAAAAGTGACAAGATATTTTTTTAAAGTAGGTTCCACACTGGACTTGAATATGGGGCTTGAGCTCATGACTCTGAGATCAAGACCTGAGCTGAGATCAAGAGTCAGACGCTTAACCCACTGCATCACCCCAGCTCCCCCAAAGTGACAAAATATTTTTTTAAAGATTGTCTTTTTTATTTATTTATTCATGAGAGACAGAGGGAGAGAGAGAGGGAGAGAAGCAGAGGGAGAAGCAGGCTCCCAAGGAGCAGGGAGCCCAATGCGGGACTCGATCCCAGGACCCTGGGATCATGACCTGAGCCGAAGGCAGGCGCTTAACCATCTGAGCCACCCAGGAGCCCAAAGTGACAAAATATTTTAAAAGCAAATACATTGTTGTGAGCAAAACTTACCTCTTTTAATGTTGAGACTTGGCTTTCTTAAGTAATCAAAGACCTGATTAAGACAACACGAAGAATGGAAATTATTTTTAAGTTTTTTATTTACTTAAGTAATCTTTAGACCCAATGTGGGGCTTGAACTCACAACCCTGAGATCAAGAGTCACATGCTTCTCCAACTGAGCCAGGGGGTGCCCCCACAGGAAATTATTTTGATAGGACACAAACTTTTTGCTTTCTAGGTAGATTACTTAAAATGTAAAGAAAACCAAACTGAGGGTTCTAGAGGGGAGGGGGTAGAGGGATGGGGTAGCTTGGTGATGGGTATTAAAGAGGGCACGTTCTGCATGGAGCACTGGATGTTATGCACAAACAATGAATCATGGAACACTACATCAAAAACTAATGATGTAATGTATGGTGATTAACATAACATAATAATAAAAAAAAAGTAAAGAAAACCTTTCACAATATTTTATCTGAAGCTGACAAATACTTCAGGAAAACTTAGTCCTTTCAGCAGATGAAAGAAAATTACATACACATACTATTGATATTAAAGCTTTTTTTTCTTAAACACCTTATAGTTAACAATATGATTTTGGCCAACTTGAACACAAAAGGTAAAATTCTCTCTTTCTCTCTCTCTCCCCAACTTTCTATACCATTTTGTCCTTTATTTTTCTTTTTCTCATTCTGAAACAAGCAGCTTTACTTTAGGACAAAATTATTTTCATTTCCCTTAACAAAAATGCATTTCCACACCCCCTTACCTTTCTTACTCAAAAAAGGATCTTACTTTCCTTGCATACATAAATGTTTCCCTTATTACTTCTAGTAGTTTTAATTACATTTATTAATTAGAATTTTCAATGCTTAAAACCTTGATATCTAGTGAGAACTAAGAAATAAGCAGTTGTGAACTGCCTCTTACACCAACATTCTTTAGATCAGCAAATTTATTAATATACTTCATAATTTCTAGAAACATACATTTCCTCATGGCACAGGTTTTGATGTGGCACAAGATATGTTTACTAAGAGACTCAAGTATTTTTATTTCCTCTGTAATAAAAGGTCAAAAGCAGGTAAACTTAAACTTGTTTAGCAATTTGTGTTTTTGTATTCTATCTTATTTGGAAATGATCTAGATATTCAATGAATGTCTCACCACTTAATTTAACTTAGCAAAACTTCACAAAGTTTCAAGTTATGCAAGAGATTTGGGAAACTATTTTTTAAGATTTTTTAAAAGTAATCTCTACATTCAATGTGGGGCTCGAACCCACAATTATGAAATCAAGAGTTGCACACTCTACAGACTGACCCAGCCATGTGCCCCTGGGGAACTATTTTTTTTTTAAGATTTATTTTAGAAAGAGAGAGAGTGTGTGAGCATGAGTGGGAGTGGGAGGAGGGGCAGAGGGAGAGAATCTTCAAGTCAACTCCCCACTGAGTGTGGAGCATGATGCAGGGCTCGATCCCATGACCCATGAGATCATGACCTGAGCTGAAACCAAGAATCAGATGCTCAACCAACTGAGCCACCCAGGCACCCCCTTGGGAAACTATTTTTAAGTAGACATACCATAACACATAATGATTGCTGAAAAGTTTACCCAAGTCCTTATTCCATTTACATTTATTGGAACCAGTTGCTCTTAACAGTTATGCTGAACTAGTTGTTCTTAACAATTTTGTCGGGCGCCTGGGTGGCTCAGTTGGTTAAGCGACTGCCTTCGGCTCAGGTCATGATCCTGGAGTCCCGGGATCGAGTCCTGCATCGGGCTCCCTGCTCAGCAGGGAGTCTGCTTCTCCCTCTGACCCTCCCCCCTCTCATGTGCTCTCTCTCTCTCTCTCTCTCTCATTCTCGCTCTCTCAAATAAATAAATAAAATCTTTAAAAAAAAAACAATTTTGTCCCACTCATGAAACATCAGACAAAGTCGGCCATCACTCCAAGCTATTTTTCTTGCTGACAAATTTTGTAACATAGATAAGACAGACTTATATGAATAGTAAACCCAGGAAGAGCAAAAGTACATGCCTATTTAGTTAAACCAACAAACTTAATCTAGCTTTTATTCACTGAAGATTATCCCAGAGCACATGAATTTGAAAAACATTTGGGTTATTTCTATATTTCTGAATTTTAGGAATACTTAATTCATAAATGCTTATCTTTAAGCCAATTAAATACCACTCTTTTACAAATTAATATTGGTCGGGAGCCTGGGTGGCTCAGTTGGTTAAGCGTCCAACTCTTGATTTCTGCTCAGATCATGATCCCAGGGTTGAGATTGAGCCTTGCTTCAGGCTTTGCGCTGGGCATGGAGCCTGCTTTGGATTCTCTCTTTCCCTCACCTTTGCTCCTCCCCACCCCTCTCTCTTTCTCTCGCTCTCAAAAAAAAATTAATATTGGGGGCGCCTGGGTGGCTCAGTGGGTTAAGCGACTGCCTTCGGCTCAGGTCATGATCCTGGAGTCCGGGGATCAAGTCCCACATCGGGCTCCCTCTCAGCAGGGAGTCTGCTTCTCCCTCTGACCCTCTTCCCTCTCATGCTCTCTGTCTCTCATTCTCTCTCTCTCAAAATAAATAAATAAAATCTTAAAAAAAAAAAAGAAAATTTAAAAAAAAATTAATATTGGCAATACCATCGGAGGTAGAGAAAAAAACATATACACAACATAAATTCATACATATACATGCAGATAGACACTGAGATCACAGCTTGCTTTTCTTACAAAATTTCAGCCATAAATCTGGTACAATATAAAACTCACTAGTTTGTTAATTATATTTGAATCCACATTGTGTCTGGCAAACAAGAAATTAAGGCTATCCTCTTTAATGGCTAAAGCTTTTTACTAGTATTTGTGCAGAAGACTTTTAAGATTTGTGTTTGTCTTTGACGAGCAATCTTAAGGAGGCTGTGGACTAAATTTTGGGCAAGAGAGCTTTTTAAAAAGATTTTATTTATTTATTTGAGAGAGAGCGAGCACAAGTGGGGGGGGTGGGGAGGGGCAGAGGGAGAAAGAGAAGCAGACTCCCTGCTGAGCAGAGAGCCTGATGCGGGGCAGGATCCCAGGACCCCAGGACCCCAAGATCATGACCTGAGCAGAAGGCAGATGCTTAACAGACTGAGCCACCCAGGCGCCCCTGTGCAAGAGTGTTTATAACAGTTTGCATTTTAAAAGGCCTCTTTTGCATTTTAAAGGACTTCTTTTCCTCTTTTTTTCTTTCCTTCAGTCTCAGGCACATTGTGGGCAGAATTTTAGGCACCTCCTGATGGTATTTACGTTTCAAAGACTTGGTAAGATGTACATCTTCAAGGGAACTAGAAAAGGAATGCACGTTTCCTCCCAGGAGATTAGGGCTTTTGGGATGGTTTTGGCAGTCCCCCCAAAATGTAGCAGTGCAGCCCTGTAATTAGGGGGAGCCCTGGTAAAAATAATTATCTGGACTCAGTGTCAAGTGGGGCCCCTTCAGGGTTGGAAATGAAGAGGGGGTTACTGGAATCACTATGGTCATGGGAATGAGAGACCCATTAGACCATGCCCTTTGTTGCACCCAGGAGTTGGGCCTCACCTTAATGTTTTCCATTCACTGCAAGCCTTAGCAGCGATCACTGTCATGGCAGGACAGGCATGGTGCCGGGCAGTGAATGTCCAAGGGAAGAGAGGGAGGGCCCTGGTACCAGTATCAGTGCTTCTGGGAGCCTTTGCCTTCCCTTTCCCCTTTCCTTCTCACTAGAGGCCTCCATGACCCTGTCAGCTTTTCCAAGTGGCAGGGACGCCATTTCTTAGTTCTGCCCCATTCAGGGGAAAGCCAAGGGGACTCAGCATCTGTGGTATCTCAGAGGAAATGAGCACATGGCCTGGATGGATCTTTAAGAAATTTCTGGCTTTTAACAATAGAAGTACCCTACGACCCAGCAATTGCACCACTAGGTATTTATCTAAAGGCTACAAAAATAGTGATTCAAAGGGTTACTTGCATCCCAGTGTTTATAGCAACATTATCAACAATAGCCAAACTATGGAAATAACCCAAATGTCCATCGACAGATAAACGGATAAAGAAGATGTGGTGTGTGTGTATATATAATACACACACACACACACACACACACACACACACACACACACACACACAATGGAATATTACTCAGCCATCAAAAAGAATGAAATCCTGCCATTTGCAATGATGAGGATAGAACCAGAGGGTATTATGATGAGTGAAATAAGTCAGAGAAAGACAAATACCATATGATTTCACTCATATGTGGGGTTTAAGAAACAAAATAGATGAACATAGGGGAAGGGAAGGAAAAATAAAATAAAATGAAAACAGAGAGGGAGGCAAACCATAAGAGACTCTTAACTCCAGGGAACAAACTGAGGGTTGCTGGAGGGGAGGTGGGTGGGGGGATGGGGTAACCAGGTGATGGGCATTAAGGAGGGCACCTGAGGTAATGAGCACTGGGTGTTACATGCAACTGAAGAACCACTAAATTCTGCCCTGAAACTAATAATACATTATATGTTAACTAAATTGAATTTAAATTTTAAAAAAAGAAAAAAATAAAGCTATGGATTTTTAGGGTCTTTAGAAATACCAGCCAGGTGACACATTTTGGCAGCTGTGAGTAACAATTCAGAGCCTGTTTCTAACAAACAAGAAAATTCAAACTAGCGAATTAGCTCCCCTCTCTCCTTCCTGCTGCATAAAATCTTTAAGAAAGATTTGAATTTCAGGTAAGGTATAGTTTTTGATCTCAGTTTCCACTTCTTGTTTTTCTCCTGTTGCCTTAATCATATGTGCTGTTACTGGCAAGTTTTGGATGATGTCATCATGAGCCCTCTTGGTAAGTGGCCACTTTCCCGTCCAGGGTGTTCCAAGAGACCTCTTCAGGAGGGAGGGTCTGCCTCCACTAGTGTGATATCTGCAGGGTCTTTGGGAACAGCCCTTAGACCTCTGGAGTCTTAGCATGTTCGTGTGCATGGCCCAGGAAACACCCGTGGAGTTTTGCATTTACCAAGGAGCTGCTGTACCTTCCCAGGGTCCTTAGATGGCAGTGGCATCAGATGTTCAGGACATAGATATCTGTCCATTAATTTTTTGGCAACAGGAGCGCCTGGGTGGTTCAGTTGGTTAAGTGCCTGCCTTTGGCTCAGGTCATGATCTCAGGGTCCTGGGATCGAGCCCCGCATCAGGCTCCCTACTTGGTGAGGAGTCTGCTTCTCCCTCTCCCTCTGCCCCTCTCCCCCACTCGTGTTCTCTCTCTCTCTCTCAAATAAATAAATAAAATCTTAAAAAAAAGTTTTTTGGGGGGCGCCTGGGTGGCTCAGTCATTAAGCGTCTGCCTTTGGCTCAGGTCATGATCCCAGGGTCCTGGGATCGAGCCCCGCATTGGGCTCCCTGCTCGGCTCTCTCCTGCTCCCCCTGCTTGTGTTCCCTCTCCCGCTGTGTCTCTCTCTGTCAAATAAATAAATAAAATCTTTAAAAAAAAATCTTTTTTAACATCATGCCAGGGATTGGACCCATAAATGCCATGGGGTCAGGAGACCAAAGATTAAGAGCAGCTCATGAAGTGGTGGTGGGAAAGACCACAGGCTTTGGTCATGCTCTCCCGCTGCTGGTGCCATGGACTTCTCATCTCGAGTCTACTTCATTCCTCTGGGTTAAGACACATAGTCCATGCATGACCCACTGACTCAGTGGATCATCATGGCGCTGTGACCTTTTGGGTTGGGTACTGTAGGCAACATGGGACAGAAGCAAGATGTGGAAGCACAGAGCAGTGTGACAGACCCCAGCAAGCAGTGCTCCTTTCCCAGACGGTGTTACCCACCTGAGTTGGGTGGTTAGTAAGCAAGTCGCAGGTAAACGGAATTCCCCTCCATGAATCTCAAGGGCAGTTACACAATCCCACCCACTATGCCAATTTTTCTTGCCCATCAGTAATCAGTGTTGTGGTTGAACAGGCCCTTGAGGTTTTTATTACAATTGCAAGATGTCCTTCAGCAGTAACCATCAGAAACTTGGAAAAAAATCAAGATTTATTACTTACAGGATCTGGGAATTACACAGCACACCTGAGGCCGTACAGCGAGGTTTCGAGAAGAGAGGAAACCCATGGGTCTGGGGTTCTGCTTTTATTGGGGTCTTAAAGGTGGTGGTCTAGGGGTTTGTGGGCTCACTCTTTATTGGTGAATTTAGAGCAGAAGAGCAGAAATTTAAAGCATGGGAAGAGAAAAAAAAAGTGGCCCAAATGGTCGGTTACCAAAATCAACCAAGATCTCTAAAACCAGAGTGCCTGGTTGGCTCAGTTGGTTAAGCGTCTAACTTTGGCTCAGGCCATGATCCCAGGGTCCTGGGATTGGGTCCCACATCAGGCTCCCTGCTCAGTGGGGAGTCTGCTTCTCCCTCTGCCCCTCAACCTGCTCATTCTCTCCCTCAAATAAATAAAATCTTTAAAAAAAAACTTTAATCTTGCAAGACTGAAACTCTAGACCCATTAAACACTGACTCCTCATTTTTCCCCTCCCCCCAGCCCCTGGCACCCACTACTCAATTTTCTGTTTCTATGAATGTGGCCACTCTGGGGACCTCATATAAGAGGAATCATGCAGCATTTGTCCTTCTGTGTCTGGCTAATTTCATTCAGCGTAATGTCTTCAAGATTCATCCATTGTGTATGTGTCAGAATTGCTTTCCTTTTTTTTTTTTAAAGATTTTATTTAACAGAGAGAGACACAGTGAGAGAGGGAACACAAGCAGGGGAGAGGGAGAAGCAGGCTTCCTGCGGAGCAGGGAGCCCAATATGGGGCTCGATCCCAGGACCCTGGGATCATGACCTGAGCCGAAGGCAGACACTTAATGACTGAGCCACCCAGGTGCCCCTGGAATTGCTTTCTTTTTTAAGGCTGAATCATATTCCCTTGTATGGCTAGACCACGCTTTGTTTATATATCCATCCCCTAGGTCAGTTTTATCCATTCACTCACTCAATAAATTTTACTTGGTACCTACTATGTACCTAAGACAAGAGCTACAAATAAAACTGACAAAATTTCCTGTCTTCAAGTGTTTCCAGTCCAGAGTGTTTGGAAACAGATGATAAATAAACAAGGAAAGTATGTGGTACATCAGATGGGTGGTAAGTGCTGTGGTCAAAAATAAAGTAAGGAGGGGGCAAAGGACATGCTGGGCAGAGGGGAGGTCTCCCTGAGAAGGAGAGTATTTGAGCAAGGACCTGGACGAAGGGAGGCTGGGAGCCATTTGGATATACTGAGGGAGAGTATTCTGCATTCCAAGCAGAAGAGCGAGCCAGTGCAAAGGCCCTGAGGTAGGTGGGCATGGTGTGTTCTCAAACAGCAAGAGGAGGGAGAGGTAGGTGGACTTGAGTAAGCAAGCTGGACTTGAGTAAGCAAGAGGAGGGAGAGGTAGGTGAGGAAAGAAGGCCTTTCTCAAGGTCACACAGCAGGTAGGCAGCAGACCTACAACTTAAACAGGGCCTGCGTGACCTCAGAGCTCAAGCTTTTAACCATAACATCATTTTGTCTCACAAATAATCCAGCAACAACTCCCATGCAGTGGTCATTTACTTTGTGCTTCCTGTGCTCATACATGACAAGCATTATTATGTATGGCTTGGTACATGATACAGGAACTCCAAGAGGTGAAGGAACTGGAAGGGCAGAATTGAAGGCGAGGCTGTCTAAAATTTAACTCCATGCTTTTCCTGGGTATTGCTTCATTGACACATGGAGCTATGGAGTCCTTAAATTATGGAACTTCATCATTTTAGGATCTTGGGGCCACAGCTGACATGCCTGTAATGTTGGTAAAATATCTAAGTACTTCCCAGGCTGGTTGGTAAATAGCCACTACCCCAAATCCCAAGGATTTCCCCATATGGCTCCCATATGGCTCCGGACCGCCCCAGAATCCAACACCTAAAGGGTTAACACTGGGCGCAGCCTCCCCACCCTACTCCTGCCATCTATCAGATGTCTAATTTTATTGTACAGTTGTCAGACACTTGTAATACCACGCCTAGTTGAGCCTATGATGTGTCATTTCTGGAAGGAGACGGGATCTTCAGCTCAAAGAATTAACATCAAGTTCACCTGGCAAAGGTACAGAAAAAGGGGCCAAAGCTGGGGCGTCTTCTCAGTAGACATTCCTGAGTGCAGATCTCATCTCAACCCACCTCCCAGGGCAAATACATCCTCGGCACCAAGCCTTTAATCTCCAGAGGAATTCCACCCTCATTACTGGAGCCTGCTAATATCTGCTGTGTTGTGCACCAAATTACTGCAGCTATCCGTCCATTCCTTCCAATGAAGGGAAGGATGTGGGCTCCTGTCCTGCTTCTTCTGGCCGACCCTGGTCAACACACTACACAGCCCTCTGAGATTCGCCGTGTTAGTGGTTGAGGCAGAGGGCACCTACAAACACCAATACTCAGCTTCCCTCCCCTCCCCCGGCACAAACCGGGACAACATTTCCCAGCCTCCCTTGTAGGGAGGCGTGGTCAAGTGATGCATTCTGGCCAATGGGATGTGAGCGGAAGTCGTGTTCTCTGCAGGTTGCAAACCTGCTCTCCAAGAACCTCCCACATACGGTGCTCTTTCTGTCTCCCCGCTGTTGCTGGCTGAGTGACAAGGACTCTGTGAACGGCAAGACGGAAGGAGCCTGAGTCTCTGAATGATCACAGGAAAGCCCACCCACCAACTACATACACCTAACTAGAATTTACATAAGTGAAGAGTAGATTTCTATTGAGTTAAGTCAATAGACTTTGGGAGTTTGTTACAGAAACTGGTGTTACTTATCCTAATTAATTCAGTTTTGTCAGGAACTTGACAAAATCATCTCGCCTGTCATCTATGAAATGGGAATAATGAAACGCATAGGTTGTTGAGAAGATTAAGTAGGATGGTGTATGAGTGGTGCACCTGGGTGGCTCAGTTGGTTGAGCGTCTGCCTTCAGCTCAGGTCATGATCTCAGGGTCCTGGGATCCAGCCCCTCATTGGGCTCCCTGCTCAGCGGAGAGTCTGCTTCTCCCTCTCCCTCTGCCCCTCCCTCCCCACTGCTCATGCTCTCGCTCTCTCTTCTCTCTCTCAAATAAGTAAATAAAATCTTTTTTTAAAAAGCTGGTGTATGAGTATTGCTGGGACATAGACATTTCAGTTCATAGACATTTTCTGGACTCATCTTTTTCCTTCCTTCCATTTCTAATATGTCCATAATACAGGCTACTAAAAGTAGGGGACTTCCATAAGTGAGGTATCACAGGAGTCTGCAGATGTGGTGCTCTGTGGATGGGCAGGAGACTGTGGAGGAAGGGCCATGGCTGAAGTGATCTCTGGGGAACTCCATATCTGATGCTTAGAAATTAAAATATCTCCCCTGCGTCTAAATGAACAGAGCCAGGACAATCTCAAAATAGCAGGTGACTGCCAAAAAGTAGATCTTCCAAGAGACTGGAAAATTAGCAGCCCTAGTTCTTATCCTGGCTCCAGAATGAGCCTCTACATTCCAGAAGAATCAGCAGGAGAAAAGTCAGCAGGCATGAAAATGGATGGTGTTCTGGGGGTCTAGTGAGAAGTGCGGGTTACTTAGAAAAGAGACATGTAGAGAAGATGGTGGGAGAAGGGGCTGGGGTTTGAGGGAGCAAGTCTTCCGTGTCAGGCTGAGAATGCTTGTCATCCAAAGGATGATGGGGAGCCATGGAAGCTTTTAAGCAGGGAGTGATATGGTCTAGCTATGTTCTAGAAAATTCGCTGTGGGTGGGCTCAGTGGATGGTAATTTACGACTCCACCATGAATTTGGGAAGACAGAAGGGGACAGCAGAGGGGCGCCTGGGTGGTTCAGTTGGTTAAGTATCTGAATCCGGATTTCAGCTCAGGTCATGAGCACAGGGTCCTGCAATCAAGTCTGCTTGTCTCCCTCTCCCTCTGCCCCTCCCCCTGCTCCAGCTTGCTCTCTCTCTCTCTGAAATCAGTAAATCTTAAAAAAAGAAGAAGAAGAAGAAGAAGGGGACAGTAGAGGAGCATGAGCTCAGAAAACATTCATCTCCCTTTTCACATTAGACATTTGAGGACCAGGGAGAGGATGATACGCTGAGGAGGAGGAGGAAGGTATGGCTAGAGACACAGATGGGGTAGCCCATTGTCATCACCTGAACAAAGACAGTTAGTTGCTGCTTCTGACTGATGATTACCACTCCATTAGGGGGCTACTTTAGCTCAGGGGAAGCTGCATGGGGCTTCCAAATTCTGAGAAGAATATAGAGTATGGATGCATGCCATGTTGGGAAGGAGGAGTCCTTTGGATGACTTAGTAGTGGCTGGTTTCCTGGCTTGCCTGTCTAACCTGGAGAACTGGGGGGTCAAGGGTGGGGAAGGAGCTCCCGCATAGCCACCTGTTGTTTTCATGTGAGAATCACTGTTTTAGAGAAACCCTATGGGGCTAGAGCCCTATGGGGTAGATGGTGGGAGAGGAACCCTGAGTCCTTGTAAGTAGGCAAAGGTTGAGGGGGGTGGGAGATACAGCAGGAGAACGCCATGCAAGGCAACTTCTATTTGCCTTCGGATCCACTCTGTCCTCCTCCACCTGCTCTGGGCACCAGAGGCTGGTCTGTATGGACAGCCTCAGATTCCAGTTGGGTATGGCCAATGAGAAACCACAACAGAAAATTAGAGGGAAGGATTAGTGCTATGGGCTGGATTCATATGTGGAAACCCTGCCCCCCAATCTCTCAGGAGGACCATAAGCAAAACAGGCCATGAGGGTAGGCCCTAATCCAATCTGACTGGTGTTGTTATAAGAAAAGGATGTTTGGACACATAGAGAGACACCAGGGGCACATTCCCATAAAGGAAGGAGCACACAGCAAGAAGTCTGCCATCTGCAAGCCAAAGAGAAAGGCCTTACCAGAAACCAACCCTACCCACACCTTGATCTCCACACGGCCTCCCAGAACTGTGTGAAAATAAATTCCAATTGTTCAAGCCACCCAGTCAGTGGTGTTTTGTTATGGAAGCACCAGCATGCTGACACAGTCCCTTTATGAAACTCTTCTCAACTCCCTGGCTAGAGGATGCAGCTGGTTTCCCACTAGAACCCCAACTGAGTCAAATAGTAACCAAGATTTCTTTATTTCTTCCTGTGTCTTTGGCTCTTTGCCGATTTGGCCAAAGAGGGTATTTTGCAATTACCGCTTCATGGAAGGGACGGTGCAATAGAAACAGAAGAAAGAGGAGTCGTTTCTTTGCTTTTGGGTTTCTAAAATCTAGCCCACAGTGAGCCCCATCTGGAGCCAGGCCAGGACTGGAGGTGTGTGGGTACCATGCCCTGGGTCTCCCCATCTCCATGCCCTGCTCCTCTGGGGCCTTGCCACTAGGTGTGGGATACTCCACCTGCCCTGCCCAGCTTGACTCCTTCTTTCCCAATGGTCTGGCCCTGGGGATGCTGGTTGTGGGGGGGTACAACACAATCCCAGTCTGTGGTAAGCTGGGGAATAGCCCCCAAAGACACCCACCTTCCGGTCCCTAGAACTGGAGAAAATGTTACCTTGGGTGGTAGAAAGGCCTTGACAGCTGTGATTGAGTCAAGGATCTCGAGGTGGAAGCTTATCCTGCATTATCAGATGGGCCTGGTGTAACCACTAGGGCCCTTGTCCCGGGGAGGCGGGGGAGCAGGAGAGAGAGGAAAGGGGATGTGAGCTTGGACGTGGAAGTTCAGAGTCAGAGGAAGAGCTTGTGGGTGCTGCGGTGCTGGCCTTGGAGATGGAGGAAGGGGCCACGAGCCCAGGAACACGGGCTCCTCTAAAAGCTGGAAAAGGCAGGAAAACAGATTCTGCCCAAGAGCCTCCAGAAAGAATACAGCCCTGCCAACAGCTTGATTTGGGCTTAGGAAACCTGGTTTGGTCTTCTGACCTCCAGAACTGTAAGAGAATAAATGTGTATTGTTTTAAAAAAACAAAAACAAAAACAAAAGCTAGCCCACAGTGGGATAGAAATTATTTAGGGGAGAAGGCAGTCAACTCTGCCCCCTAAGTTGATGGAGATTTTCTGGACTCGAGGTGAGGAGCAGAAATGAGTGGGAGAACATTGGGCACCCCTGAAAAGGGAGAATTGGTGTCCTTTCTCCAGTCCACACACCTTCCCAGACATGGCTGTTCTGGTTCAGATAGAACTGGGCCCACACTGATTGGTCAGGACATGGGGCAGCCTGGGGGTGCCTCTGGCAGAACCCACTGACAGCCTGCACCAGGCCTCTCGCCAGGGGCTTTGGCCCAGAGATGGGGACACCTCAAGACCCGATTCTGATGCAGAAACTCTGAGGCAGAGGTAAAGCCCAAGGCAATGGCAAGAAGAAGCGACTGACTGGGTCAGAAGTTGACTTGTGGGGCGCCTGGGTGGCTCAGTCGGTTAAGCGGCTGCCTTCGGCTCAGGTCACGATCCCAGGGTCCTGGGATTGAGCCCTGTATTGGGCTCCCTGCTCAGCGGAGAGCCTGCTTCTCCTTCTCCCTCTGCCTGCCGCTCCCCCTGCTTGTGCTCTCTATCTCTCTCTCTTTGTCAAATAAATAAAATCTTAAAAAAAAAAAAAAAAAGCATCTGCCTTCAGCTCAGATCATGATCCCGGGGTCCTGGGACTGAGCCCCACATCGAGCTCCCTGCTCAGCGGGGAGCCTGCTTCTCCCTCTACCTGTCTGCTTGCCACTCCCCCTGCTTGTGCTCTCTCTCTGTCAAATAAATACAATCTTTAAAAAAAAAAAAGCCGACTTGTGTCTCCATCCCTCCCACCCCATACTCACATGTCAAACTCCCAGCCCCCAGCATCTCAGAACATGACCGTATTTGGGAACAGGACCTTTGCAGAGGGCATTAATTAAGATGAGGTCATACCGGAGTAGGGTGGGCCCCAAATCCAATATGGTGGTGTCCTTCTAAAAGGGGGAAATTTGGACATAGACACGCACACGCGGAGAACGCCGTGCAAAGATAAGGGCAGAGATTGGGGTGATGATTCCTCAAGCCAAGAAATGCCAAGGACTGCCAGCAAAGCACCGGAAGCTGGGAGGGAGGCAGAGAGCGGGCTGTCCCTCGCAGCCCTCTGAAGGAACAGGCCTTGCCCACACCTCGGTGATGGAGTCCTGGCTCCCGGAACTGAGAACATGACATTCCTGTTGTTTAGGCCGCCCGGTGTGAGGCACTTTGCTATACAGCAGCCCCAGGGGAGCAAATCCTGAGGTCCTTCCCAGATAGCCACTCCGAGGTCACCCACCCACTCCTTCATTTATTTCGCAAATATCCACATCACGTCTGGGCCTCTTGGGGCTTGCATTCTTGTGGGAGGGACAGACAATACAAGGAGCACAGAGGAAACTCTGGAGCAGGTAGTGAGCCCTCTGAAGGAAACTAGAGCTTGGGGAGGCCGCTGCCTCAGCTGGGTAGTCAGACAAGGGGGTGACACATGGCAGCGGCCCCCAGCCACTGAGGGCGTGAGTCATGAACACGCCCAGTGACCTGACAGGAAGGCCGAGCCAATGGTGGTGACCTGGCCAATGGTGACCCCCGGTTTGGACTTTTGTCCCAAGAGCAATGTGGGGGCCACGGTCGGACCTGCATTTTGATGAGAATGCTATGGGCGTGAGGGAGAGCAGGCGGCCAGGCAGAGGGCCACCGTTGGAGGCTGTGTGTGTCGGGGATGCCCAGTGCAGCCCTAGCAAAGCACCACAGCCTGGGCGGCCCGAACACCGGAAATGGGTTACCTAGAGGCCTGAAAATCAGGGTCGAGGGGCTGTCCCTCCTGAAGGTTGTGAGGGAGAGTCTGTCCCAGGAGTCTCCCTGGTTTCTGTGGTCAGGGGGTCGTCTGTGGTGTTCTTAGGCTTGTGGGTGCCTCGCCTGATCTCTGATCCCTTCTTCACGCGCTGTCCTCCCCGTGTGCCTGTCTCTGTGTCCCAATTTCCTCTCTTTATAAAGACACACTCACATGGGTTTATAGCCGATGAATGACCTCATCTTAACTCAGTTATCTGCAGAGAACTGATTTCCAAATGAGGTTACATTCACAGACACGGGGGCGTCAGAGTCTCAAGGCCTTTCGTGGTGACACAGTTCAATCCACGGAAGTGGTGGAGACGCAGAGAAGTGGAGACATTGGAGAGGTAATTAGGAGGTAAAAGTCACGTGGCAGTGAGTTGCACCAAGGCAGGGGGAGAGGGATGGGCCGAGAGTGAGGCTGGAGCCGGTGTTCTGGAGGGATCCATGGCTGGCTGGGAAATCACTAAACATCCAAAGGGCTGGGAGTTGTTCTGATCTTGCTACTGTCGCAGGCAAGCATGTTGGGGCAGGAGCGCCTTTGTGTGGGGGGGTGGGGGAGGCCATCCTCAACAGGTGCCGGACTGGAGGTGAGGAAGCAGCGGGAGGTGCCCCCATGGCAAACTGAATCCTGGAATCTTAAAACAAATTTTCTTTTTAAGATTTTATTTATTTCTTTGACGGAGAGAGAGAGCAAGAGAGCACAAGCAGGGGTAGTGGCAGGCAGAGGGAGAGGGAGAAGCAGGCTCCCCGCTGAGCAGGGAGCCTGATGAGGGACTCAATCCTAGGACCCCGGGATCATGACCTGAGCCAAAGGCAGATGCTTAAGCGACTGAGCCACCCAGGCACCCACAACGAATGTTTTTAAATCTTAAAATTAGAGACTCTTCCAACTGTGTGATCTTGGAATCCTAGTAACAAGTTGACATCGGCCAGAGTCTTTCTTAGTCCGAGCAATTTACATTTGTGACCTTGGTGAGCTCTCCCATTGTCTTCTAAGACGACCTCCCCATTTCCAGGAGGAGGAAACAGCACAGACGGAGTTGTCTCCAGCAGAAGTAGATTTGATCCCAGGTCTGCCCGACTCCAAGACCCTCGCCCATTAAGCCTTCCTCAAACTACTGCCAATATTAATACTTTTAACCACAATGATCATAACAATGACAAGAATGCTGTCATCATGGAACCTGCCGTGAGTCAGCACTGCCTGGGTGTTTGACCAACCTCGGGTCACTTAACGCCCCCCCCACCACTTCACAGAGGAAGAAACTGAGGCTCAGCAGTGCTAAGCACCTTGTTCAAGGTCACCAGAAAGGAGGTGGCAGAGGTGTGGTCTGAATCCAAGCTGTGCCTGTCTCCAAAGTCCAGCTTAGGACCGTGGAGGCGGGGAGGCGCCTGGGGGGGTTCAGTCGGTTGAGCATCCGACTCTTGGTTTCAGCTCAGGCTGTGATCTCATGGGCCATGAGATCGAGCCCCCAGTCGGGCTCCACGCTAAGTGGGGAGTCTGCTTGCAGATTCTCTCCTTCTGCCTCTGCCCCTCTCCCCACTTGCTCACCCACTCTAAAATTAATAAGTAAATCTTAAAAAAAAAGAAAAAGAACAGAACAGTGGAAGGGATCTGCTAGCCTACCCTGATACTACAAAATGAAGGAACCAAAGGCCAGAGAAGGAAAGGTCTCACGCAAGGTGCAAGCCCCCATTCAACACAAAAGCAACTCTCCCACGCACAACCAAAAATTCATTTACCCTCCTTCCCCAAATGACATCTAACCCCTATGGCAACATCTAATGAAGGAACTCTGAGCGAGGTGTGAGGTGCAGGCTACTGTGAGGTGTCAGTTGGATGTCCAAAACCTATAGCCGAGCGGCGACTGAAACCATGCTCCGTGCACCTGCAGTGGGTGGAACCTGTCTGTCAGCACCTCAGACGTCCCCCTTCTCTTTCTTCTGCCGATAAAGGCCTGTGTCCCACAAAAGAGCTTGGGAATGTTCATTTCCCCAGCAGTCCTTGTGGCTAGGGGTACCCATGTGTCAGAGTTTCGGTCAACAGGACATAAGGGGGATTCCTGCTATCATGTTCCCAAAAAATGATTATTCCCCTTTCATAAAAAGAGAGTAGAACGTGAGTAAGTCCTCTTAAAGTGCAGGCTGCCCTCTGCTTGCTTTCTTTGGAGACAGCTGAGGGGCTCCTGGGTGGCTCAGCCCATTAAGCCTTCGGCTCAGGTCAAGATCCCAGAGTCCTGGGATTGAGCCCCGTATTGGGCTCCCTGCTCAGCGGCAAGTCTGCTTCTCCCTCTCCCTCCATGATCCCTCTCGCCCCCACTGGAGACAGCTGGGTAAGGACTAACGGTCAACAAAGAGGACGATGGAGCAAACAAATGGAGTAAAACACAGGTTTTCTAACTTTGTTGAGTTATCGAATGCGTTCTGACACTGCTTACCTCCAGACTTCTCGCTTTGTAAGAGAATGAACTATCTTTATTGTTAAATCCACTGTTGGGCCAAGATTGCTGTTATCACTGCCACAGTTCAAGGTCACTGAGAGCAGACACCACACACACCAGGCTCAAGTGATACAGCCTTGACGTACAGCAAGGGAGGAGATGGAGTGCACAAGACCCCCCACGATCCAGGTCCCCATGACGGGGAGATCCACCCCACAGCCAACACCGGTATGTACATTGCACACATCCCACTTCATGCTGCACTGGAAGGACCCAGACCCCTCCCCCGTGGGATCTGAAATTCAGAAAGTTAGGGACCCACCTGAGGGCCACTAACACACGCCCTTAAGTAGAACAAGGGAGCGTTAAATCAGAAACAGAGAGAGACGTTTGCTCACAAGGCGGTAGGTAAAGCCCAGCCTCACCGGTAGGTGAGGGCTCTGGGCCTCTTGGTAAGGAAGTGTTCCAGGCCCAAGGCATGTTCTTCTGCCGCTGAATGGGTGTTGAAAGACTGCCCACGGGAGACTGACTGCCTTTCGCAACGATTCTGCTACTTGCCGCTGGAAATTGGCATTCTCCCTCTTCCACTCCCCCTGCTTGTTCTCTCTCTCTCTCTCTCTCTCTGTCAAATAAATAAATAAAATCCTAAAAAAAATAAATAAATCCCAAAGTTGCCATGTACCAGCTGCGTGACTTTTAGGAAGTGACTTCTCACTGAGCTTCTTCTATCCCATGGGGGATCATTACTATATCAATCTCCTGGTGCTACTGTGAGAATTCGTGGTGTTATTATGTACCCTACATATATGAGCCCTCAAAATATTAGCTCAATTATCTTAATATTTTCACACTGATAGGAGCTACTATCTGTTCACCAAGCCTTGTATTGAAGGCTTCCCCTATAATATCACACTGAGTCCTCATGATATGATTGTGATAGGTGTGTTTTATACAGAGATACTCATTTTATAAAGGAGGAACCTGAAGGGCAGACTGGTAAGGTTAGGTGGGTTACAGGTGATGGAATAGGATTTCTAAAAGTTCCCATCTGGGAAGACTGGCACCATTTCATGGCTGGAGGACTGATCGGCGATAGGAATGGAGAAAGTTCTCACCCTGTTTGTAGCCTCTCTAGATTTTCTCAGTCACTCAGGTAGGTAGCAGAATCTCCACAGGAAAAACAAGGAACACTGTGCCCAGAGGCAGATCCAGCCCCAGAAACAGGTGTCCAGAAACATATATACCAGAGATTTCATCAGGCACTTTACATCATTGTCTCAGAATCATCCTAACAACTCAGAAGTTGATACTATGATTCATTTTATAAATGAATAAAAGCTCAGAAATCGTCAATGTTCAGGATCTCAGCTAGGAAGCAGCAGAGCAGAATTCAAACTCAAGGCTTATAATCATCATCCCCACCCCAGCCCCGCTTCCTGGGAGACAGCGCCGCCTAGTGGTAACAAAATAAAAAGTAAAAGCTAACAGCATTAGCCAGGCACTGTTCTAAATGCTTAATTTAGATTTAATTTACATTAAATTGTTTAATGCCTCTTCTTAACCCCAATTATTAATTACCCTTGAAGGCAGGTGATTAATAATAATCTCCACCCCTCCCCACGTTTATTTTTCTTTTCTTTCTTTGAAAAAACTATTTTTATTGTGGAAGATTTCACGCATATACAAAGGTAGATATACAATATATCCATCATCCCATTTCAGCAATGATCAACTCATGGTCCATCTTGTTCTCTGGACAATCCCCTCCCCCTACACCCCCTAAAATCAGGATTATTTTGAAAAAAAGCCCAGAGATTGTACCAACTGGTCTATAAAAATTTTTAGTTATGTACCCCTAGAAATATTCCCATTTTACTGTCAGGGAAACTGAGTCATCAAGAGGTTACATGACCTGACCAAGGTCTCTTTGATGTTGGGGTGCAGAGGCTGGATCAAACCCCGGTGATCTAGGTGCAGAGACCCCAACATGAACTATGGTGATGCCTCGGCAGTGTGCAGTCAAACAACAATAAAACTCTGCCCTTTCTTTTCAAAGCTGTTAAATTGCTTCTCAAATTGCCAAAATTAGAATACAAACAGTAGAGGGGTGCCAGGGTGGCTCAGTCGGTTAAGCGTCTCCCTTCAGCTCAGGTCATGATCTCAGGGTCCTGGGATCGAGTCCTGCATCGGGCTCCCTGCTCAGCAGAGCCTGCTTCTCCCTCTACCCCACCCCCACTTGTGCTCTCTTGCTCTCTCATTCTCTCTCAAATAAATAAGTAAAATCTTAAAAAATAAAGAATACAAAGAGTAGAAATGAAAGTATTGTATCAATGTTAACTTTACTCAAATTGATAACTATGGTAGCTGTATCACAGAACCTCACTGTTCCTGGGAAATACACACTGAAGGATTTAGGGGTAAAGGGCCATGTTGTGTGTAACTGACCCTAAATATTCAGAAAAAGTACAAGATAGATGAGAGAGAGAGAGACAGGACAAATTAGGAAATGGGATAAGATGTGAACTCAAGGTGAATCTGGGTAAAGAGTACAATGAATGTTATTTGTATTCTATTTATTCTTTTCTTTTAAGATTTATTTATTTCACAGAGAGAGACACAGCAAGAGAGGGAACACAAGCAGGGGGAGTGGGAGAGGGAGAGGCAGACTCCCCGCTGAGCAGAGAGCCCGATGCGGGGCTCGATCCCAGGACCCTGGGATCATGACCTGAGCCGAAGGCAGACACTTAAAGACTGAGCCACCCAGGCACCCCTGTATTCTATTTATTCTTGAAACTTTTCTGCATGCTTGAAATTACTTCCCCTCAAAAGTTTTAGAATTTAGAAGAAGAATGCTTACTATAAATAATATATGATTCTATATGTGTGAAGTTTTCAAACAGGCAGAAGTACTCTAGATGACAGAGGTCAGAACAGTGGTTCCATTTGGTGGGTATCTGCTGGAGACAGGGCAGAGCACAGCTATCCAGGGTACCCCCAAAATTCTATTATGAATGTGTCTCATTAAGCTGTGTGCTTAATTAAAAGCTTTGCACTTGGGGCTCCTGGGTTTCTCAGTCAGTTAAGTGGCCAATTCTTGATTTTGGCTCAGGTCATGTTCTCAAGGTACTGGGGTCGAGCCCCACCTAGACAGCTGAGGGGCACCTGGGTGGCTCAGTCCATTAGGCGCCTGCCCTCAACTCAGGTCACGATCTCAGGGTCCTGGATTGAGCCCTGCGACGGGCTCAGTGCTCAGCGTAGAGTCTGCTTGGGATTCTCCCTCTCCCTCTGCCCCTCCCTCCGCCCGTGTTCATTCTCTCTCTAAAAAAAATAAATAAAATCTTAAAAAAAAAAAAATTAGACCCTGAGAAGGGTCTTGTTGACCTTGAACTCTGAAAGTTAAGTGTAGGATTGTGTATTCAGAAACCCCTGATCCAAAGTTCTGCCCTTGTGTTGGAAACCACAGCTGCTTCCCGATATCAGAGTGCCTTAGATCCACCAGGCAAGGGGGGAGTGCTTCATTCTTCCCATCACAACTCCAAACAGCAAAACCTGCAATCATCTATGACTTGAAGGACAAGGTTTTCTGAGTAAGAAAGCAGTAGTCACTCAAGAAGGGAGTCGTTGTGACACTTCCGGTTGCAGGGTGACCTTGGGAGGAATTCTGTTTCCTCCTAACATTGTAGCTGGCTTTATCCCGCGGTTACGCCAGCCTGCCGAATAGCCGGGCGTATTTTTACTCTCTTATTAGGAGCTAATTTTTACTTTCTCTATTGAAAATTCAAATATAATACTCTGTACTTTGCAGTGATAATGTGAAGATTTAGCAAGACATTGCCTCTCTGAGCCTCAGTTTCCTTCTGTGTAGGATGGGACTGACTCATGAGTGTAGTTCCCGTGGGATTTTGCGAGAATTACAAGGGACCACCTTATTATCGTTACTATTTCTCCCTCCGTGTCTTGCCTTCCACCTCTCCAGCCATTTCTGTCCCCGCATCACCTCCCCTCATCCCTCCACCTTTCCGCCTCAGCCCCACTTCTGGAGCCTACATTTGTGGGCTCACAGCGCCATCTGGTGGTCAGGAGGGTCTGATCCTTGTGGCAAGTGCAAGACGAGGTGCGGGTAAACGCGAGGGTGGGTGCTGGGCTGGAGAGGGTTATAGAGCGCTGGGACGTTCGTTACCTGTTACTGCTGGAAGAGCCATGGTCCGTTTGTGGGAGAGAGAGGGTGCCCCTGTGCACGCTGTGCTGAGTTTCGGTGGGTCTGAGCTCGGTGAACGCGTGGGTGCATCCGTGTAAGGTAGTATGTGAAGGGCCCTTGAAAAGTCTGAGACATACCTGGAGGTTTCTGAGTATGAAAGACAAGGCGGGCGCAAGTCTCTCGGAGGGGGAGTATCAACGCTAGGTCTGGGCCCCAACTGGACATCTGTGTTGTTGGGACGTTACGTGTAAATGTGAATATATGAGCGTACCGTATGGACGCAATACCTCCCTGAAAACAAAAAGAAATGCAAGACATCTTGAGTGGCTTTCACTAATGATATCATAATAATATTGATGCTGTTAGCAATGTCCACAATAGCCAAACTGTGGAAAGAGCCAAGATGTCCATCAACAGATGAATGGATAAAGAAGATGTGGTATATATACACAATGGAATATTATGCAGCCATCAAAAGGAATGAGATCTTGCCATTTGCAATGACATGGATGGAACTGCAGGGTGTTGTGCTGAGTGAAATAAGTCGATCAGAGAAAGACATGTATCATATGACCTCGCTGATATGAGGAATTTTTAACCTCGGGAAACAAACTGAGGGTTGCTGGAGTGATGGGGGGTGGGACGGATGGGGTGGCTGGGTGACAGACATTGGGGAGGGTATGTGCTCTGGTGAGCGCTGTGAATTGTGCAAGACTGTTGAATCACAGATCAGTACTTCTGAAACAAATAATGCAATATATGTTAAGAAAAAAAAAGAAGAAGATAGCAGGAGGGGAAGAATGAAGGGGAGTAAGTCGGAGGGAGAGACGAACCATGAGAGACGATGGACTCTGAAAAACAAACTGAGGGTTCTAGAGGGGAGGGGGTTGGGGGATGGGTTCGCCTGGTGATGGGTATTAAAGAGGGCACGTTCTGCGTGGAGCACTGGGTGTTATGCACAAACAATGAATCATGGAACACTACATCAAAAACTAATGATGTATGGTGATTAACATAATAATAAAAATTTAAAAAAATATGCTGTTCTTCTGAAACCATTAGTTAGATACAAATATACATTATGGATATATAATATTAGCATAGGTATATATAGATGGTACTGATACAGATAGACATATATAGTATAAAGGTGACATAGAATATAGATAAAAGGATAAATTATGTAGATGGAGATGACATAGAGGTAGACAATCTAAATAGAGGTGGTATAAATATGGTACAGACATATGATATTGATGCATAATTAGGTACAGGGGATACTAAGAACATAAAGCAGGTAATTGTGTTAATCCCATTAAGAACCAAGATCTTCCACTTCAGAGAAAGGGGGTCCTGAAAAGGCCAGAGAAATGTTTGATTCTTCTATTGCTTTATCAACTTTCAAATAATCAGTTGGTTCCTTAGCATCCTTCAAAGGTGACCCATGAGGTTATTTTGAGTATCATGATGCTAATTCCCTGATATGCTTGATCAGAGTGAGAGTTTTACGGTTGTATCAGAATCTAGGGAGGAAATACAAACAAGTGCTTAGCAAAGTAAGCAAAGGAAAGATAAGGCAGTTATTAACTCCAGGAAAAACCAGCCTGTAGGAGAAGGAAAATGTAGATGGAGGTCACTATCTGTGGACTCTATTACACAGTCATGATAATGTAAACACTGAATATTGATTTAACTAGAGATGGAGATAAATTCAACTGAGGGACCATGGGGAGGGGAAGGAGTGCTTGCAAAGGCACCCCAGGATTTGGTCCTGGAAGGAATTCTGTAGAAGACTGAAGTCCCTGAACCTGCTTTGTCCTGGTGTAGAGGGCTGGAAATACCCACCACCCCCATAGATGCCCACACCCTCATCCCCAAATGTTCTCCCTTACATGGTGAAAGAGACTTTGCAGGTGTGATTAAATTAAGGATCTTGAGATGGGGAGATTATTCTGGATCATCCTGGTGACCCAATATAATCACAAGGGTCCTTATTACGAGGGTGGCAGGAGGGTCGGAGTTGGAGGGGAGTGATGCAGCTAGCAGCCAAGAAATGAGAGCAGCCTCCAGACACTAGAAGAGGCTGGGCCTTTGCCTAGGCTCTCCCCATTCCCTTGTGCTTGGATGGAGGGTCCAATGAAGATCTAGGGTTCAGATTCATTCTGAGGCCTCAATCATCAGTTAGTTTGTCCTTGGGGTCAGGACTCTGCTGACTTTTACCCTCTTGGAATGTCCAACAATGGTGAGATCATCCAACCCCTGCTCGTTTAGTCCCTGAAAGAGAAGCCAAGCTGCTGTAGCATCTGGCTTGGGCTTCCCTGAAATCACCTCAGCCATGCCCTTGCCTCCTGGAGGAATTTCCCAAGAGATTAAGGAACTCGTTCAGCTACTGGCATTAAGTGTTTATCTTCAAAAGAAACTGTGCCAAAGTCCTTGGTATCAGAATGCCAACAGGGAAAGGCTCCCAACCATGCCTCCAGCTCCCACCCCCCCCAAATCCTTGTACCTGTTATGCCTGAGTGGATGACATTGTGCGAGCCACTCCCTGACTCTGGTCCCAGGCTCTCCTTTGCAAAACAAAGGTGATGGGTAGGAGGGCCTCTAGTGAGGTTCCAAGGTTAAAATCCTACAGTTCTGAGAACCTAGAGTGCCCAGGCAGTGTAGCACAGGCCTTGGATTCAGACTAGAGCTCAAGCCTTAACGCCTGCCAGTTACTGGTTGGGTGCTCTTGGGAAAGTGACTGCACACTCCTGATTATCAGTTTCATCTGTAAAATGGGGATTAAACAAGGCAATGCCTCTGGAGTGCGTGACACAGAACCTGGCACCACGCCCTCTCCATATGCCATTGCTGTTGTTTGTAATGGTTAGTTATAACTAGGTCTGTGCTGGTGGTGCCCAGCAACGTAGGGCCAAGCATCCATCAGCACACATAGTCCTGGACACTCTGGGTTGTAATAAATTAAGCGTGGCCAACTCCTTTATTAACCAAGGGCATAAGAGATCAGAGTGTAACAACAGAAAACACAGACTGCTCTTCAAGGTGGAGACTGGTCCTTAATCTAGAATACATACACACCTGCAAGGGTTCGTGAAGATTTTCCACCGGATAAGCAGACACAGGGACAAATGAAAGGAAATTCATCCCCAGATCCTCATTTTCCCAATGGACATTTCCCTAAACAAATCTGCCTGAGAAAGTCCCTGGTTGTGTAGGACTTAGCCAGCCTATTTCCTATTTCCGTCCTTCACCCACCTTCTTAAAATACAAACAAACAGACAAACAAACAAAACAAAACAAAACAAAAAACCTGACTTTCCTCCCATCCTTGATTCATGCTCTCGGGGGAGAAAATCCTCTGTGACCAAAGAAAGATTTAGAACGCTGACGCTGGTGTTGAGAAAGGGAGGAACTCTAATGACTGGATAATGAATCCTTGCGCAAGTCTTTGCTTTTCAGGTTTTTGCTTCCAACATTTTTCATTCAACAAATTTGGGGGAGGGCTGGACACACTGTCAGCTGAGAAATCATTATACTATGTTTTGGAGATAGATCAGAATTGATGTCTGGCATACAACTTAAGAGTTCAAAGAATTAAGGGACACCACTATACTGATACGTGTTGGATTCCCACCTAATTTAATGGTGTGAACACATTTTCTCCATGCTTGCTTAAAAAGAGAGAGAAAGGGGACATACTCATTTTTCCCTGGGTATCTCCTATGTATACATAAGATATACGTGTTAATAAACTTCTGTTTGTTTTTCTTCTGTTTAAGAAAAAGTGACAGAGAAAGGAATGAATTTTTTTTTAATATTTATTTATTTGACACAGAGAGAGCACAAACAGGGGGAGCGGCAGGCAGAGGGAGAAGCAGACTCCCCGCTGAGCAGGGAGCCCGATGCGGGACTCGATCCCAGGACCCTGGGATCATGACCCGAGCCGAAGGCAGACGCTTAACCGACTGAGCCACCCAGGCACCCGGAATGAATTTTTTTTAAAACAAAAACAAACATAAGAAAGAATACCAGACCAATCTCAAGCCAAAAAAAATTTTTAAAGATTTATTTATTTATTTATTTATTTATTCATGAGAGACAGAGAGAGAGAGAGAGAGAGAGAAGCAGAGGGAGAAGCAGGCTCCCCGCCGAGCAGGGAGCCCAATGCAGGACTCGATTCCAGGACCCCGGGGATCATGACCTGAGCCGAAGGCAGACACTTAACCATCTGAGCCACCCAGGCGCCCCTTAAGCCAAAAATTTTTGAAAAATAAACTAAGTAGACAAATACCTGATAAAATAATAATAACAAGGGGTGCCTGGGTGGTACAGTCGTTAAGCAGCCAACTCTTGGTTTCAGCTCAGGTCACGATCTCGTTCAGTCCCACATCGAGCTCCGCGCTCAGCCCAGAGTCTGCTTAAGACTCTTGCTCCTTCTCCCCCTCCCCCCATAAATAAATAAATTTTTAAATAATAACAACAATAGAACTTGCCAAAACTGACATAAGAAGAAATAATAAACATGAATAGTCCTACAATGATTAAAGAAATTGAATCTATAATTAAACACTTTCCCCCTAATGTCTCTGAGAGCCTCATTAGTCAATTTTACTGAACAGGTAAGGAAGAAATAATGCCAACCTTATACAAAGTCTTTCAGGGAATAGAAAAAGAGCAGCTTGGGGCGCCTGGGTGGTTCAGTCAGTTAAGCAGCTGCCTTTGGCTCAGGTCATTATCTCTGGGTCCTGAGGTCAAGCCTCTGGTTGGGCTCCCTGCTCAGCAGGGAGTCTGCTTCTCCCTCTCCCCTTGCTCCTTCTCTCTCTCTTGCTCACTCTCTCAAACAAATAAAAATCTAAATATATATATATATATATATATATATACACACATATATATACATATATATATTTATATATATATTTAAAAAAAGAAATACAAGTTCAAAGAGAGAAAAGAACATGCAAAACTAAAGAAAAAATTGCTATGTCTTTTTGTAAATGGTTAATAGTAGATCTCAGTTCTCAAAGACTCCACTGGCTATATTTTAAAAAATGGCATACCTTTTATTTTTTAAATGTCAATATTTACAAAACACCAACGGTAACAATTTAAACTGATGGGAAAAAGTTTTCCATCTACTTGAAATTGTGAAGATATAAAATTCTAAAAAGAATTTTTATGTACTACATAAGCAAAATAGTGAGACTACTGCTTTTCAGGTATCTGAAAAGGAACTCGGGCAAAATTGTGGCACCAAATTCAGGGATTCACAGAGCAGGATCCCCAAAGCTATGCTTTTGAGCATTAGTCAACTCTGGTTATAAAACTTACAGTATTGATAAAAACGTCCTCAAAAACAGTAAGTGAAGGTAGAAGCATCTCCAGGGATCCCCAAGGCTGGCACAAAGTCCTAAAAAGATAAATTTGAATGCAAAATAAATATTAGCCACACATCATTTTTGAAAAATATTACAAAATACAAATTCTGAAGGGGAGTCGGTTGAGAACCTGTGCTTCCACTCGCTGCTGGTGGCAGGTGGACTTCTTCTCATCCTGGGCCCTCATCCTCAGTTCCTTGATCCCCCTTCCTCCTCTGACCCACCTCCAAAAGCTGGGATTCCTGGGGGCTGGAAGCCATGGTCTCTCTCTCTGTCTCTCTCTCCTGGTGAGTCCAGCCATTCCTAGGCTTTGAATGCCACCTCTGTCCACTAAGTGTGGGGCATCCCGATGCAGTTAGTGAAAGAATACACCCCAGGCAGAACAAAGGGGAGAGAAGTTATTGAATATACTGCAAGGGAGCAGCGGGTAGGACAGAAAAAGAGACTGTGTGCCACGTGGCGGTGGTGAGGGGCTATAGTTATAGGGCCGAATGGAGGACTATGGGAATGTATGGAATTTTCCCTTTTTCTGGTAATCTTAGGAACTGTGCCTGGTTTTAAGTAGCCCCTTGGTCGGTTAGGGCCTATGGCTTAATGAGCTTGTTGGCACTAGCTCAGTAGTAACTGTGTGGGCCCTTTTGCCTTGCTAAAATTTCCATTGCTCAAGCCTATTGCCTAAAAGCAGCCTCTTCACTAAGGACCCCCAAACCTATGTCTGCTTACCAGATCTGGCATCATCTGGCCCCTGCCTGTTCCCTTACCACTCCAGCCACAAAGGCCTTGTTGGGCCTCCAGGCTACCCCTTCAGGTCTCAGGACAGAATGTTTCCCCACCAAGGATGTTCACTCCCTCTTTCCGCCCAAGCCCTGCCCTCCCCGGTGGTGAAAAACCAACTGCCCTGCCTGCTCCCCAACACACTGTGCTGGAATCATCAATGACAACCCTGAGTTCCTCTAATCCCCTGCGCGACCCTCTGAGCCTCCCAACAGGCTGTTCCCTCTACAGGGAACACTCTTGCCCATGATCTTCCTCTACTCATTCTTTGGATTCACATATGCCTTAATTCTGGGAAGCCCTCCCTGACACCACCCCCTTCCCAGGCTAGCAGGCACTTACTCTGGGTTCCCACAGTCCCCTGTGCTCCCCAATCCCAGTCCTGATCACACTGGGCAGTAAATGGTGACTGAACTGTCCTCCCACTGAGCTCCATGAAGGCAGGGCTGCCTCTGTCCCCACTGTGACCCCAGCATCACCCAGCCAGGCCTGGACACAGAGCTGGCTGGCATCCGCTCTGGATGTAACGACCTGAGGCCTGGGGTCTCCAGGGCCTCCAGCATCCAGCACAGGCAGAGGGGCCTTCTGCATCCTCACTTTCTCATTGCCTCCACTTATTCTGGAAGCTAGAGCAAGTTGAAATAAAACAGGGGATTGCATGGAGATGGAATTTACTGCAGATTTGGAGACACGGGTGCACATAGGGGAATGTGACTTCCCCAAAGTAACACCAGGAGCCAGTAACCCCATGAGCCTGGGCCCCACCCTTTGTCAGCTCTCCAATGGTGGGTCTCACTTTGTGAGAAGATAGAAAGCAATGGAACCAGTCCAGGCTGGTTCTTGCAGGTGAACTGAGAACATCAGTGACTTTAGGAACTCCTCGCAACCGGGGTAGGAACAAGGAGCGAGGAGCTGAAGGGATAAAGGGACTTCTTGGGGCACCTGGGTGGCTCAGTCAGTTAAGCGTCTGCCTTCAGCTCAGGTCATGGTCCCAGGGTCCTGTGATCAAGCCCCACATCGGGCTCCCTGCTCAGCGGGGAGTCTGCCTCTCCTTCTCCATCTGCCTCTCCCCCAGCTTATGCTCTGTCTCACAAAAATAAGTAAATAAAATCTTTTAAAAAGGGGGGGGACTTCTTTTTCTGTAGTCTTGGAAATTTTTATGAGCCCATAATCCTCTACTACGTGTATAATTGACTACGAAAAATTATAGGAGATAAAGGCACTGCGTTCGGGCTGGCTGTCCTACGGGTTGGGCACCACGCCCGGCTCATAGCAAACACCCAGAGCAAGATAGCAGCAAAGTGTAGCACCCTGCTTGTTGTCTGCCAGGGTTGGTCATTAATCAGGTGATGCCCTTCATCCTCTGAGGGTGGCACTAATACACCGTTCCCATCCTACTGAGAACTGGAACAGAGGGAGGTCAAGTCGCCCGCCCAAGGTCATACAGCTCGAGGCCAGCGCGGGATTCGAACCCACGTAGCTCCTGGCCACACAGCGCAGGTGAAGAGGAGGACAAGGAGCGGTCAGTTCTCCTCGCCTCCAACCCACAGCAGTGACCTGTCCGGCAGAGGGCGCCCCCTGGTGGAGCGGCGGAGGGAGGACGCGAACAGATGGGGGTGCAGCCGTTTGGGGTCCCACCAGGATATGGAAAGGGTGGGCGTCAGAGCGGGGCTCACTCATTCATTTCTTCAGCACCACGCAGATAGACCGGTCTGTACCGGGCCGATTGGGAGTAAGGGTGGAGCGGAACAGTCCTCTCAAACCCAGAGAGGGGACATGGAGGGAAGGGCAGGAGTGGAGAAACAACCCAGAACAGTAGGTGCTTAAGAGCTGGGTGACCTGGAGCAGGTAACAGAACTTTCTTCGGCCTCCATTTCCTCGTCTGAGGTCGGGAATATTTTAGCACCTCCCTCAAAGCAGTAACCTGAGGATAACAGGATTCGTGCCTTTTGTTGGAGGCGCTCCAAGGGGATTCCTTAACCCAGCCAGGGGCTGGGAAGAGTGAGGGGTCGGGACTTTAAAGCCTGCCCAGTCCCTACTCTCACGGGCTTACCAAAAAGTTGTGTGTTGTGTGCAGGATTCAGGGCAGACTAGCACCATTGTGGCATTTGACCATATGCCTCCTACATCCTTGGGAGGCAGGTGCAGTTAGGAGCCCATGTACCAGCGGGGAAAACTGAGAGGTTTAACTTGGCGGAAACCACACAGAGACATGGCAGGGGCAGGGCAGAGTTGCATTCTGTTCCCAGAAGTTCCCTCCAAAACTCCCTGCCCTCCTCCCACACACACCACCTCCCCGAGCATTTCCTGTTCCTTTTTTTTTTCCTGAGTAAAGCTCTATGCCCTACTTGGGGCTTGAACTCAGGACCAGATCAAAAGTCTCATACTCTACCAACTGAGCCAGACAGGAATGCAAAACCTCTAAGCTCACTCCCTTGCTGCCCTGGCTCCAACCAATCAATTCTTAAGCTGCCCTCCACCCTTCTTCCACTCCCCTGCCTCCACCAACCGGCTGAGCCACATATTGTTTCCTCCCCCAAGACACTTCTTGCCCTATGAGAATTCCAAAGCCAGCTGCTGAAACTGGGATATTTTCATCTCACTTAATGTGTCTTCCCGGTCAGGTGCCATGGCAGGCAGGGCGCCCAGGGGTGAGGAAGATGCCCTGTTCCCACCCTTGTCCAGCTCTGGGCTCGGGGGTACATCCAGTGTCAGGCACATGATCACAGATGTGCAGTTTTAAGGCCCCCAGCTTCAAGTGGAGAGTGGAAAGAAAGAAGAAGGAAGGAGAGCCTGGGGAGCCTGGAGCTCTGGGAGGGGACTGGGGTGGACTGGAGAGGGGGTGGCAGGAGGAGGCAGAGTGAGATCAAATGCTGTAGGCTTAAGGAACCAGACCCCCACGACTGGACATTTGAAATAAGGAAGTTCTCAGGGTGCCTGGCTGGCTCAGTTGGTAGAGCATGTGACTCTGGATCTCAAGGTTGTGAGTTCGAGCCCCACACTGGGTGTAGAGATTACTTAAAAAAATAAATAAGATGAAATGAGGAACTTCTCAGCTAAGTGAAAGATGCAGTGCTGTCTGTAAGAGGGAAAACTGAAATACCCCAGAAATTAATCCAAGGGGGAAATGGATGGAGGCTTTGCATCAAAGCCATTCCCTGAAATACCTCCCAGGAGTTAAAACAAATGAACCAGAGCCGCATGTATGGGTATGAACAAATCTCAAAAAGTGAAGAAGAAAGGCCAGTTTTTAAACCTACAAAGGAGGGCGCCTGGGTGGCTCAGTTGGTTAAGCGACTGCCTTCGGCTCAGGTCATGATCCTGGAGTCCCGGGATCGAGTCCCACATCGGGCTCCCGGATCAGCAGGGAGTCTGCTTCTCCCTCTGACCCTTCCCCGTCTCATGCTCTCTCTCTCTATCTCATTCTCTCTCTCAAATAAATAAATAAAATCTATAAAAAAAAAAAGAATTTAAAAAATAAACCTGCAAAAGAATGCTTTCCCAAATATGGTATGTGGCTGCACAGATATGTAGTAAAAGATAAAAACTAAAAAGGTATCTCAGGCATAGAGGTATTAACTATAAGAGAACGGTGTCCTGGGGGAGGGAGGGAGGGAGGAATATGACATCTGGCAGGGGGTACGAGAGACTCCAACTCACCTGGGATTATTTTATTTCTCTAAATAAATAAATGGTTAAAATGTCAGGATATAATAAAAGTGGGTGTGCACACACGGTTTAGCATTGTTGCATTCAGCTGACAATTCCTCTAAACCTGTCCTGTCTTTGTGTTTGAAATAAATTTTTTATTTTTAAAAAGATCTCATTTATTCCTTTGTCGGGGGAGAGAGAGAGAGCACAAGCAGGGGGAGCGGCAGGCAGAGGGAGATGTCTCAGCAGGGAGCCCGACGCGGGGCTCCATCCCGGAACCCTGGGACCATGACCTGAGCCAAAGGCAGATGCTTAACCGACTGAGCCACCCAGGTGTCCCTTGAAATAGTTATTTTTAAAACAGAAGAAAGGCTGGCGGGTATGGAACCCACTGATAAATGGATACAGACAAGGAGAGGGAGCAAGGATCATCACGAAGACCTGCAATTTTATTTTGCTCATCCTTTGGCTGCCTTCCTGATGCGAATTTGTGGGAGCAGTGCCTTATTTTTTTTTTACCATCAACACCATCCTATCTCCCCAGCACCCTCCCGCTCCCCACAGGTTATGGCACGTAGAAGGTATGCAAAAACAGGGGGTGGGGTGCTGTGGAGGAGGAATAGGATCTGGGGACAGCAGTAGAAGAGTTGTGAAAAAGAAAACCACAATGGAGCACCTGGCTGGCTCAGTTGGTAGAGCATGTGACTCTTGATCTCCAGGGTCCTGAGTTCAAGCCCCAGGTTGGGCATAGAACTTACTTAAAAAACAAACAAAACAAACAAACAAAAAAAACCCCAAAACAAAAAACCACACACACAAAGGCTCCAAATGGTGTCATTTAGACCAAGTTCCTAAACCAGGGCTTGATACTTAACCTAACTGCAGTTTCAACCTCCCCCCAAAATGTAGATTTACCCTGTCCATCAGGAATTTTTCAATGAGCGCCATGAGTCAGCCACTTAGGCCCTCGCCAGTCCCCAAAGAAAGACGAGGTAATCAGCACGATAAGACTCTTGCTTTTCCCAAACAATGTAACGATGCTAATAACTTTCTTGCCCCAGCCTCCTGTAAAAACCTTCCATTTTGTACATTTCCTTGGAGCGCCCCTGTATTTGCTAGATGGGATGCTGCCCGATTGACGAATCATTTAATAAGGCCAATTAGAGCTTTCAAATTTACTCAGCTGAATTTCTGTTCCTTAACAGATTAACGGATATTGCTGCTTTGCTTCCTGCGACTGTCCATTCCCTGATGTTACTCACAGCCAAGGATGCTCTTAGAATCTAGGGAAGCATGAGGGCAGGGGTGCCAGGAAGGAAGCAAGACTCATCTTTAACTTCTCCTTTTGCCCAGTTCTTGGTGCTGGGTGGGGCGGCTTTGAGGGAGGGAAGGGCCGGGAGGAGAGAAAGTCAAGGGGGAAGGCACATGGGCCAAACACCACACAGGTAACGGCTTATCCCCGCACAAGTCAAGTTCTAGAACCATAAGGCTTGGAGGATCCCAAGCAAAATAAACACAGACACACACACACCCAGCAATTTCCAGAACCCACCCATCACTCAGCCTGCTGGATCCCTGGGGATGGCAGCCTGTAGAGTGATCTAAGAAAATGCATGGTAGGAGCTGAATTTAAAGAGGGTCATGCTTCAGCCTCACCCAGCCCAGATCAGAGGGTGTCTGATGAGAAGTAGCTGGTAGGGGAGAAGAGTCAGTTGTCGGCCGCCCAGGGTAAAGAGAGACTGGGATCAGCCAGAGATGATTCTGTTACTGTGCAATCTATATTGGGAACCAGACTTCTTTGGTCTTTAGACTCAAGAATTTGGAGACCTTGATTGCTCTTTACACGAATTTGAGAGACTAACAAATTGTATTCATTCATTTAACAAAATATTTATTGGACATCTGCTGTGTGCCAGACACTGGGAATATATCTGTGAACCAGACAGAAGTCCCTGACCTTCCTGGAGAGAACATTCGGGCGGGGGCAGGCAGAATAAAAATGCAAACGCATATATAACATGCTTTTAGGTAGTGATAGAGACTATGAAGAAAATTTTTACATATTTAACAAACACATTGAAAGCTTCCTATATGCCAGGCACCATGGTAAGTGCTTTAAAAACTTGTTTAATATTTATTAAATGCTTTATTTAATGAATTAAAGTAGGATCTGGGAATGGGAGAGAGAGCTAATTCCGTTTGTGTGGTCTGGGAAAGTGTCTTCTAGAGGGAACTGGCCTTGAGCTGGGAACAGAAAATGAGCCAACCTCAATCTCCAGGCCAAACATTTCAGTCTGAGAGCTAGTGCAAAGGCCCTGAGGCTGGCTTTGGTGTTCAAGAAACTGAAAGGCGGCCAGTGTGAGTGGAGTTTCATGAGCAGAGAACAGAGTGGGCCAAGGTGATGTCAAACTTAGCAGCCAGTGGACAGATTCTGAAGGGCGATGGCAGCCACCATTTGGGGCTTGAAGTTTATTACCAGGGTAGTGGTTAAGCCTTGTCTTGGAACCTTTAGAATCTTGGGGACTTGGAAGTTTTCTTATCTACAGGATCTTGTGTAAAAATGAATAAAGGGCAACCTCACTAAAATGGGAGTCAGGAGGTTGGACAGGGAGAGCTCTCACGCCCTACCACTCAAAGTCAATTACAAATCCAACAGGAAAAGAAGAACCTTGCCCGTGGATACTATGGAGGGAGAAAGGAAGGCTTGGCTCCTCCCCACCTCAGTAGCCCAGCCAATGACAGACAGTCACAACCAGCCAATGAGAAGCCACTCTACTTCCAACTCCCAGTGTGCTCCAATGGACTTTTTGTTTAAACAGCCTTTCCGACGCCCCCACCCCTTCCTCTATAAAAAAGCATACCTCCAGCTATGTTCCCTGGATTTGCCTATCTGTGGTTTTGCCATAGCCTGCTTTCCCTGTATTGCAATTCTCTGCTGTCCCCCAAAGAAACCCATATTTTGCTAGTAAAATACTTGGCAGTTTTATTTTTAAGGTTGACGTTTGTAATCTAAGTCATCTTATAACATTAGACTCCTAGAACCTTGGCAATCTTCTAATTTCTCTCCTAGGCCAGAGCTGCGTCCCTCAAAACGTAGCCACCGCGTTCCCTGAGGTCTCCTCTGGTCTTGATTCTAGCCTCTTGCATCCAAGGGGTGTGCCCTGAAACGAGGGAAGAGGAGGTGGGGAGGCTGGCCTACACTTTGTTGCTACAGAGTAGGTGCCAGTTCTCATTTCCTCCTTTGCCTTGTTCTGGAGAGTTCCGGGAGGTCCCCAAACCAACCTCTACCCTTTCTGTCCACTGGGGCTTTAGTCCTGGGACAGCCAACCGGCATCTCAAACTTAATGAAACCAAATGAGAATTCCTGATTCCCTGACCTCCCGCAAAACCTGCTCCATCAGCTTCTCACAGGTTCCTCAATCTCCTTTCTAGCCTCTAGAAGAGGCATCACCATCTTTCTACTTGCCCAGGGCAACAAATCTAGGAGTAGGAGTAAAAAAATTTGTTTCACTAGAAAACATCCTCCTGGGTTATCAGATTCTGGTCTTGTTTCCTGTCTCATGCAGTAGTCTCTTCTCTCCCCTGTAATAGCCTTTTAGCAGAAAATCTCTCCTTACCTGACACCAGAACTGTTTGTATTTGACAGGTTGACCTTGATTCCTTCCTTTGCTGTCAAACCCAATTTGACAGCAAATCCTGCAGGCTCTACCTCCATAGACATCCCAAATTTATCCATTTCTTTCCCTCTCCCCACTGCCGCCTACCTGGCTCCAAGCCACGGGTATCACTTGCCTGGACCTTGCTTACCCTAGGTTCTTGGCTTTTTCTTCACTTGCTCCCCGGTCCACCTGCTGCCCCAGTCATCCACAATTCATTCACCAGAGCGTAGCCAAAAAGATCTCTTTCAATGCGAAGGGAAGGAATGCCTGGGTGGCTCAGTCGGTTAAGCGTCTGCCTTCCGCTCAGTTCACGATCTCAGAGTCCTGGAATCAAGTCCTGCATCGGGTTCCTTGCTCAGTGGGGAGCCTACTTCCCCCTGCTTGTGCTCTCTCTCTCTCGTTTGTTCTCTCTCTCTGACAAATAAATAAATAAAATCTTTAAAAAAATAAATTCAAAGAAAAAACTAATCTGGGAGGGGGCAGGCATTGATCGGTGCTGGGGGCGGGTAGGGGGGTTTGACTGAGAAAGGGTATGGGGAGATTTCTGGAAAGACGGTAACTGTATCCTAATAGGAGTTGGGGTCACATAGACGTATGCAGTTGTTGAAATGCATCTTGGGGCACCTGGGTGGCTCAGTCGTTAAGTGTCTTCGGCTCAGGTCATGATCCCAGAGTCCTGGAATCGAGCCCCACATCTGGCTCCCTGCTCAGTGGGAAGCCTGCTTCTCCCTCTCCAACTCCCCTTGCTTGTGTTCCCTCTCTCGCTGTGTCTCTCTCAAATAAATAAATAAAATCTTTTTAAAAATGCATCTTAAACGCACTTAAGATTTGTGCATTTCACCGTATGTAAATTTACCTGGGGTGGGGGGAAATGCCCTGTAAACAAATACTGAACTCTAGCAAATGATGCATGCTGTTGTGCTTAAGAGTGAAGTGTCCTGGCGTCTGCAACTGTCTAAAATGCATCCAAATAATAATAATAATAATATGGATGGATGCAGCAAGATGAATAGGTAAGCGTCACAGCAAGGATAGTAACATGTTATTGGTGGAATCTAGGTGGTGAATATACAGGTGTCTACTGCATGTTTGAAAGTTTTCATAATAAAATGTTTAATGAAAGTAGAAAGGAAACTAAGTAACTATTCTGCTGAAAACTCCCACACCTGTTTCCTTTTGCAGGAGAAATACAATGCTGATTGTTTTCCAGGTCCCTGCATACCTCCCCGCTGACTTCATCTCCTACATTCAATCTTCGATGCAACAAATATTTACTGAGCACCTACTGTGTGCGCAGCACTGCTCTAGACACTGGGGCTAGAGCTTTGTACCAAACAGCATGGACCTGACATTGTAACTGTCTTCCTCAACAGAGTTCATTGCTCTGGCAAACCTTTGAACAATTTGAGATTATCTTAATTTATGACTTCATTTGCATGTCAATACGAGCTCAGGGAAGGCAGGGCCCACCTCTCTTACTCAAACCTGTATCTCCAGGTCTAGACAATCTTGTTTATAGTTGGACCTCCATAAAGGCTAGTTGAAAGACTATTAGCTAACATTTACTTGATAACTCGTTATCTACGCACCTGGCCCTGTTTGAAGTTGTTTGCACATGAACCCATTAATCCTGAAAACTAACCCCATTTTACAAGAGTTAACAGAGGCACCCAGAAGCTGGGCCGTGAACTCAAGCAGTCTGGCTTCAGACATCATGTTCCCAACCACTACAGGAAACTGCTAAGTGAAGGAATGATTCAATCATTCGGCATGGCCCGAGTTCAAATCCCAGCTCTGCTGCTCATTAGCCGCGTGGCCCGGAGCCAACCGATTTATCTCCCTGAACCTCAGATTCTTTCTTGTTAAAGGTCAAGTCCTCCTCCTAGTTCATGGCGAGGATGAAGGATGCTGGAGGAAATTGGCTCAAAGACGCGCACACGCCGAACTCACACCCCGACAGCCGTGAGCAGGGAGGTGGGAGCTGGGGAGGGCGGCGCCGGGTCACCGCTCCAGGCACGGGGTGTGGCCTCCTGGAGGCAGTCTCCGGCTTCCAGGTTCCTCCAGTGTGCTCACGCCCTACCTGGGGCCCCAGGCGCTGTCTCCGCCCCCCGAACCTGGGTGATCCGGTAGACAGCCGAGCGACAGCAGGTCCCCAGGCAGGCGGCCGTGGTGGTCTGCGGGAAAGAAATCCGGCGGCGGGGAAAGAATCCTGCCTGTAGGTAGCGGGAGGGGCTGGAGGCCCCGCCCCCCTCCCCTCCGCCAGATTTCCTCCAGAAGTAGCCGCCGGGCTCCCGGCCCCGACCCGCCCAGCCGCGTGGAGCGTCTGGGAACCGCGCGGAGGAGCCGACCCGCGGCGATGGAGGCGGCCGGGACCTGGACGGGGCCGCTGGTGCTGCGGCTGTTCTTGGTGCTGAAGCTGGCGCTGCCCCGGACCCGAGGCCACCTGCCCCCGGGCCCACGCCGCTGCCGCTGCTGGGGAACCTCCTGCAGCTCCGGCCCGGGGCGCTGTACTCGGGGCTCTTGCGGGTGAGGGCCCGCGGGGACGCCCTGTGTTGGGGGGGTGGGGCAGGGCCAGGGTGGGCGCGGGGGATGCCCAGGGAGAGAAAGCAGAGCGCCAGGATACAGAGGCCCTGGGGTATCCTAGAGGAGGCAGGCCAAGGGTGCAAGGGCAGAGGGGCTAGGGGCGTTCTGGGGTAGGGCGGGAGCAGGACTCCAGAGCTGAGAAGGTCCAGTGGAACGGGGTGGGGGTGGGGGAGTCTGGGGAGAGAGGACCCCGGTGTGCTGGACTCGGGCTAGGAGGGGCAGAGACTTCTGCCCGCGGCATCCTGGAGAGGATGAGAGCAGGGAAGGAAGCAGGATCCGGTGGCAGGGGTACCGGGCAGAGGGGCCCACAGAACCCGGGGAAGGTGCTGGAAGGAGGGGATTAAAGCCAGAGGCAGGAGCCCTCCCGCAGAAGAGAAGCTGATGCTGGGATGCTGGCGGGTTTATCCCCCGGGGAGAGGTAGCTGGGGAGAGGCGGAGAAGAAAAGCGGGAGGGGTCGCTGGCAGGAGGTGGAGGCTTGGCTGGAGGGTTCCAGGTATATGTCTGCAGAATCCGCCGGAGTTCTGTGGAGCTCAGCTAGGAGGGAGCTGGAAGTCCCCGGGGCAGCAGGGAAAGAAGGCAGGAAGGAAGGCTGAGTTCTAACCTTTGGGGCAGGAGGGGGAGGAAGAGGCCAGAGGTTCTCTGTCGAAAGGAGTCTGGGGGACTTCAGGACATGGGGAGGGGGTGGGGGTCTCAGGGAAAGATGGGGCAGGTGCCCAGCAGTAGCTGCTCCAGAACTTGAGGGTTTAGCCGAGTGATAGAAAAGGGTGGCTGGTTTGGGGGTGGGGGAAGAGCTGAGGAATTGGGAGAGGACAAAGTCTCAGCTACCCATTTTTGCTGCCATATATCCGAGTTGGGGGTTAGGGGTGGTTCTCAGTTGCCCCAGGGTCCGAACTTGGGGCTCTGTAGGAGGTAAGGGGTTGGGGACTCTATGGGGAAGGGAAGTGGGAGACTGGTGCAGAAAGAGAGCTGAACCTCCCAAGGGGGTTATTTCTGTCTGGGGGCGGGGGGAGGGGTTCCTCTTAGGTGCCTCGTCCAGTGACAGGGCCATGATGGGGACACCTAGACCGAAAGAGGCAATAGCCTGCCGCACAGCACGCGCCCCTTCTCCCCCGCTGCCCCCGGCTGAGTAAGAAGTACGGACCAGTGTTCACCGTGTACCTGGGATCCTGGCGGCGCGTGCTGGGCCCAGTCGGGCACGAGGCTGTGCGGGAGGCCCTGGGAGGTCAGGCTGAGGAGTTCAGTGGGCGGGGGATGTTGGCGACGCTGGATGGGACCTTTGACGGCCACAGTGAGTCATGAGCAGAGCTGGGGACTGCTGGCTCCTTCACTCAGAGCCTGCCACCGCTTACCAGTGTGACTTTTGTGCATGGCTCAGTGTCTCTGGGCCTGTTTTCCCCATCCATCAAGTGGGGTGATAATAATGCTTATTACACAGAGTCATCTTGAGGATTCAATGAGGCCTGGGTGAGGTGTCGTGGTGTTCTCGCTGCTCCAGGTGAAGCCCCCAGGCCTGGGAGGAACAGGGAGAGCTTTCTACGCACTGGGAATGGATGGAACCACTTAATGTGTACAAACTATTCTCTGCTAAGCCTGAAAGTAGAAGCCTGGTGTTGGGAGCCCTGTCGGGACCCAGCCATGACCCCGAGCTTGTTGGCAGTGGGGAGAAAGACCTATCACCAGGCTAGGACGGGGAAGGCAGAAGGGTCAGGGCCAGGCTAGGGGAAGTCCTGAACTGCTGGGACCAGAGGAGGTGTCTGACCCAGCCTGTTCTGTGGGAGATGTCCGGGAAGTCTTGAAAGACCATACAGGTTGCCTGGGCACTAACTCCTAGGATGAGCAGGAAGGGTGTTCCAGGCAGAGGAGTAAAAAAAGCATGGAGGGGAGAGAAGAAGCATTCATTCATTCAGTTGACAAATTTTTATCATGCCTGGCCCCATAGCGGTTACTGGGGACACAGAGGTGACCAAGACAGATGTGGTGTCCTGTCATACCATAGGAGAGATGGACGTGTCATGGGCCTGGAGGCAGGGAATAGAATTCTAAAATGAGAGGTACAGCGCTAAGAGCAGGACACAGGGGAACTGTACTGGCCCAGGTCAGGGGAGGGGAGGGAGAGAGGGAGGAATCAAGGAAGGCTTCTCGGAGGAGGTGACAATTGCAGTGAGACCTGAGGATGAATGGAGTTAGTTCAGCAAGGATGGAGAGGTGAGTCGGGGGGATCCTGAAACCACTGAGGAAGTGAGAGGCCAACGCAACTGTAGCAGGATGAGTAACGAAGCTGGAGAAGTGGGTCATGCAGGGCCTGAGTCACACCAGAGTGCTCAGCTTTGGGATTTTTCCGGGGGCTATAGATGGAAGCAGGGAAGACGTAAGTCAGAGCTAGAAGGATTCTCGGGTCGCTGTGCGGGAGCCCAGGGAGGGGACTGTGCTGTTCTGGGGCTGAGGGTGTGGGGAAGGGAGGGGGTGGTTGGAAGAGGCATCCAGGGCTCTGGCCGGGGGCCAGGGGATGGTGGGCTGAGACAGGAAGGAGGAGAGCTGCTGAGGCCAGTTTGGGACATGGTGGGAGGCTGGGCAGGAGGCTTCCAGGAGGCTTCCAGGAGGCCCCGAGGGGCCAGCTTTGTACATGTGAGACCCTGGGCTCAGAGAAGCAACGTTTTGTCCAGAGCAGAGCCTTAGCTAAAGGAGGAAAATGTCAGTTCCATCCTCCTGTCTCCTGGTTCAGCTTCCAAACGACATGGGGCAGGGAACCCAATAGTACTCTGTAAATGTTGGGAAGGAGGGAGGGAGGGAGGAAAAAGGAGAGGGAGGAAGGAAGGAACGGAGGAAGGAAGGAGGAGAGGAAGGAAGGACGGAGGGAGGGAGGGGGTGTCTGAAGAGCGAGAAGTTGGGGGGGCGGCCGGCGGTGCTGAACTAACTCCATTCATCCATCTCCTTTCTGTGAAGGAGAAAAGGAAGGAAGGAAGGAAGGAAGGAAGGAAGGAAGGAAGGAAGGAAGGAAGGAAGGAAGGGAGATGGATGGATGGATGGATGAAGGAAGGAAGGAAGAAGTCTTCACTCACCCGGGTTCATCACAGAACACAGGGAGCCTGGATAATCCCAGTTACCAGCTTCTCAGGAGAATGTCACCCTCTGCCCCAAGGCTAGGCATTTATGGAGCACCTACTGATTCCTCAACCCTGGGCTAGGCTGGAATGGACTCAGCACAGGGCCTGCAGAGTCCCCCTCCGGCACCTCCCTGGGAGGGAGGGAGTAGTCCCGGGGAATGGGGAGAGGGGCCAGTGCCTCCCTGAGTCTCGCCTTCTGCACAGGGGTTTTCTTCTCCAACGGGGAACGGTGGCAGCGGCTGCGGAGATTCACCCTGCTGGCCCTGAGGGACCTGGGCATGGAGAAGGGAGAAGGCAAGGAGCTGATGCAAGCAGAGGCTCAGAGTCTGGTGGAGACATTCCGGGGGACAGAAGGTCAGCAGGGTGGGGTGAGCCTGGGGTCCCCTGCGGCATGCCTGAGTGGGGGGAGTCGGGGCTGGGCTGAGGGCTCTGTTCACCCGCACCTCTGGCTCCTCCTCTACCTTCCCCATCTCTGTCCTCCTGTCTCCCCGGGGATCTCTGTGTCCCCAGCACTGTCACTTCACTCTTCCTGCTTCATTTCTTTCTTTCTTCTGTTTTTCTCTCCTGTGAAAGTCTATCTTTTGCCCAGTCTTTCCCAGTCTGTCTCACTTTCCATGTGTGTTTCTCTGTCTCTCCCTGTCTCTTTCGCATCTGTTTCTCCATCTGTCTTTCTTTCCCTGTCTGTCTCTCTGGATGCTGAGTCTGGCCCCCGCTCCAGCACGGCCCTCCCCCCTGCCCTCTCCCCCTCAGGATGGCCCTTTGACCCTCCCTGCTGCTGGCTCAGGCCACCTCCAACATCATCTGCTCCCTCACCTTCGGCCTCTGCTTCCCCTACGAGGATGAGGAGTTCCAGGCCGTGGCCCGGGCGGCTGGTGGCAGGCACCGTGCTAGGGGTCAGCTCCCCCTGGGGCTAGGTAAGTGGGCGGGACCCCTGTCCAGCCGCCTTTTCCAGGTAACCCCCAGAGCACCCCTCCACACTGGTGCAGGGCCAGGCCCCATGGGAACAGCTGCCCTTCTCTCCGCAGACCTATGAGATGTTCTCCTGGCTCCTGAAGCCCTGCCGGACCCCCAAACAGAGCTCCTGGGCCACTTGAGCATCCTGGCCACCTTCGCCATCCAGCAGGTGCAGTGACACAAGGATATCCTGGACACCTCAGCCCCCCTGTGCGACATTGTGGATGCCTTCCTGCTGAAGATGGCAAAGGTAGGGGAAGGTCAGGGGTGGGGGGGGCCTCCTGAATGGGGCTGGTGGCCTGGCCAGCCCCTATTCAGGTATAGCTGGGAATCTGTCTGTTGTGTAGATGATCTCCAGAACTTTTCTCATCTGCACAAACTGAAACTCTTGACTTGTTAAACAGCAGCTCCCCGGTCCCCCTCCCCAGCCCCTGGCAACCACCTTTCCGTCTCTATGAGTTTTCCAACTCTCAGAACCCCATATAAGTGGAATCCTACAGTATTTATCCTTTTGCAACTGGCTTATTTCACTTAGTGTGATGTCCTCAAGGTCCATCCGTGTCGTAGCGGGTGACGGCATTTCCTTCCTTTTTAATGCTAATCTTTATTCCACTACATGGATAGATCACATTTGGCTTATCCATTCATCCATCAGTGGACACTTGGGGTGCCTCCCCGTTTTGGCCGTTGTGAATAACGCTGCTGGGAACGTGGGTGTACAGATACCCCTTTGAGACCTTGCTTCCCGCTTGTTGGGGGACACGCCCAGAAATGGAATTGCTGGATCGTATGGTAATTCTATTTTAATTTGTTAAGGGACCTGATACCATTCTCCATAGCGGCTGCACCATATGACAGCCTCACCGATGGGGACAGGGCTCCCGTTTGTCCACATCCTAACCACATGTCATACTCTGTTTGTTTTTTAAAGTGGCCATGCTCTTTCATTTTCAAAAAACATTGCCGTCAAAGAGAACTAATATCAAGAGTCCACTTCCCCGCTTGCCCAAACATTTATACAAACCCCCTGATAAAGCTTGAACTTGCTCTGTCACACCCCAGGCTTGGCTGGGCTGCGCCTCTATTATTCCCCGCAGCCTGAGTTCTCTGAGCCCCTCTGCTTGGTTTCTCCCAGGAGGAGCAGGACCCAAGCACAGAACTGACTGACAAGAACTTGCTGATGACAGTCATTGATCTGCTGTTCGCTGGGACGGTCACGGTCAGCACCACGGTCCGCTAAACCCTCTTGCTTCTGCTGAAGTAACTTCAGGTCCAAGGTAGGAGGCTTTTGCACCAGCCAGCCCTGGGGACGGAAGTGAGGGCTCAAGAGGAGAATGTTCAGGAGAAAGGAGAGCCTGAGCCAGAGCCTGGAAGCGAGAATGAGCCCGGCATTGGGGGTGTCTGAAGAGCGAGAAGTTGGGGGGCGGCCGGTGGCAGCATGAGGCTCAGTGAAGTGAGAAATGGGGCAGGAGACCTCTCAGGGCCTTGTCGCCTTAGTGGTACCTTGTATGCCTGATCCTGAGCAATGGGGAGCCATGGAAGGATGCTGAGCAGGGGAGGGCAGGGTCAAATTAGCATTTTAGAAAAATCCTTTGGGCTGAAAGAGGTAAGGTGTGCAAGAGGATGCCGGGAGCCCCGGGAAGAAGACGGGATAGGGACCTGGGCAGGAGAGGACAGTCCTGGGCCAAGTGTGGGGAGGGAAGAGGGGCCGGGTGGGCAAGTAGAGCATGACCCAGGAGGCCCACGGGACGGGCAGATGAGGTCGGGGGGGGCCATGGGGCCACCCTGAGATGGGGACGGAAGGAATGAGGAGCTGTTTCAGGGGAGACACTGAGGCCAGTTTGGGACAAGTGTAAAGAGCCTGGGGCCACCTGCAGGGAGGCATCTAGGAGGCCACAAGACACCTAGTTCAGAACTGGAGATAAAAAACAAACTGGGGTACTTGCTCTCAGGGTCCTGAGTTCCAGCAGCATGTTGGGGATAGAGTTTTCTTAAAAGGGGGAGGACATCTAGCTAGCTCAGTTGATCAAGCATGTGACTCCTGATCTCAGGGTTGTGACTTTGAGCCCCACATTGGGTGTAGAGATTACTTAAAAAAAAAAAAGCTGGGGTCATCGGGGCCTAGGCAGGAAGTGAAGCTGCGGGAGGGTATCTGGCTGAGAGGCAGAGCAGGGCTTGAGCTCCAGGAAAGCCCAGGATTTTGGGGTCAGGCACCTGCATTAAATGCTGTCAAGCCAGTGGGGTGGGCTGACCTGGAAGATGGGGCTTAGGGTCTGGTGGCCTCCTAGGGGGAATGGCCTCCACTGTGACTTCAGCTCTCTGGGCCTCAGTTTCCTCATCTGGGAAATGGGGATGGATAATGGTACCCACCTCACAGGATTGCTGTGGGAATGCGCCCGGCAGGAGGGACATCAGGGACCCAGGCTCAGCGAAACCTGGGGGGACTCCTCCTCCCCTCCTGCCAGCGCCCCCCCGCCAGGCACTGCCACTTTGAGAAGATGCAGGTTCCCAGGGTAGAGTCGCAGGGCCCCCACCCCACCTCTGACCTTCCGTTCCCCTCTTCCTGGGTGCAGAGCGTGTGCGGGAGGAGCTGACCCGGGAGCTGGGGGCCGGCCGCGCACCGGGCCCGGGGGACCGAGCCTACCTCCCCTACACCGACGCCGTTCTGCAGGAGGGGCAGCGGCTGCTGGCTCTGGTGCCCATGGGAGTGCCCCGCGCCCTCTCGAGGACCACCTGCTTCCGAGGGTGCACCCTGCCCCAGGTGGGCTTGCCCTCGGCCACGCCCAGCGGCTGTCTCCGCCTCCCGCCGGAGTCTGTGGCTGGGTGTCTGACTTGTTCTGATTATTGGTCTCTGTCTCTCCTCTCTGACATCTCCTCTTTCTCCGTGTCCCTCTCTCTGCACCTCTGTCCCGCTGTCTTTCTTTCTGTGTGCCTTTCTCCTGCCTTTGATTCTGTCTCTGGCCCTCAGTTTCCCCATCTGTCCAACGGATATCCTAATTCTACCTCCTTCCAAGGTGGCTGGGACAATCACATGCCAGAGTTGACAGGTGACACACAGCGAAGCAATTTGAGAACTGAGGGCAGAAGGATTCTCAAAATCAAACGAGTCTCTCCCCTTCCTTCCCTCCCTTCTTTCCGCCCCGCCCCCCGCTCCGGCCATCCATTAGAGAGCAACTCATCGCCAGCACCACCAGGGGGCGATGTCCTCCCGGAAACCCCAGGTGCCTTCCCGCAAGCGGCTCCCTCCTTGAGCTTCGTTGTAGAATCAGACCCATAGCAGTTATGATCTGGTCCTGGGGTTTCCTCGCTGGGACCTTGGGCAAATCACTTCACCCCCTGCATCTCCCTCTACCCCTCTTCTAAATCGGGAACAGTAGTAGTATTAACTTGGGATCTCAAGGAACCTGCGAGATAATGCTTGCAAAACACCGGCTCAGCTCTTGGTGCAGGGAGCTGGGGGTTCCCCCCGGGTTCCCAGCTCCTGGCAGCGGCAACCATTGCTAACTCAGTGACTGTCGCCACTCTTGATAATGATTACAGAACCACGGGCATCAATGACTTGAGCACTTGCTCTCCACGAGGTATTATTCTAAATGCTTCACGAACATAGTACCTTGTTTAATCTTTGGAGCAACCCTACACTATTATCATGCCCAATTTATAGATAAGGAAACTGGCCTTGAAGGCTGAGAAGACTTGCTGGGGTCGCCCAGCCTGCAATGGTAGAGGCAGGATTTACACCCAGGGCCTATGCTCTAGCCACAGCTGTCTGCCTTATTTTAATAGCCGTAGGATGACCCTGTCTTCTCCTGGAGCCCCCCTGCCCTACCCAGCTCAGACCCTGCTAGCCACAGTCCCTGGCAAACTAGGTCCCTCTCCCTCGAATCTCCTCCACTGAACAGCCCTGGGATCACAGTCACTGACCTCGGCTGCCACTCAGGGACCCGGGCTGGGGAGCCTTCACGGACAGCCCTCACCTACCCACCCTTGGCTTTACCTCTGGAAGAGCCCAGTGGGAAAGAGCCAGACCCGGGCCATGTGGCTTAGGACAGCCACAGATGGATCACAACACAGTTTAAAAACAACATGTAAAAAGAACTAGCCCCCTCCCAGGTCCAGATGCTACGTTGGGCAAGTTGTGTAAGTTTGGGGGACCTCAGTTTTCCCACCTTTCAAATGGGAATCATGTTAGAAATGGCTTCGTAGACTTGTTAAAAAGATTTACTGAGTTTGAGGGCATGTTTGTGTGTGTGAGAGAGAGGTAGCAAGAAACATGTGCCTATTGCATAACAGAGAGTATATAGGAAATGCTTAATAAAGTGCCTGGCCCGTAATATGCCCTTGAAATACGCGGATGCCCACGGATGCCGTGGTGCTTTGTGAACTGATGTCCCTCTTGTGTTCTGCCCTCGGGCCTGGGTAGGGAAGAATATTTGTAATCTTATTATTGCTCCCCCTGAGGGCACTGAGGTCTTCCCCCTCCTCGGCTCTGTCCTGCGTGATCCTGAGGTCTTCGATCAGCCAGACGAATTCAATCCAGACTGATTCCTAGATGCGGACAGACGGTTCCAGAAGCAGGAGGCATTCTTGCCCTTCTCCTTAGGTACCTGCTGGGCCAGGCCCTGCTCACCTGCTGGTCCCTCCCCACGCCTGGGTGTGAGGAGGGCTGACCCAGTCCCATCTCCCTGTTCCCTCCAGGTAAGCGTGTCTGCCTCGGAGAGGGCCTGGCTCAGGCAGAACTCTTCCTCCTTCTCACCACCATCCTGCAGACCTTCTCCCTGGAGAGCCCCTGCCCGCCAGGGGCCCTGAGCATCCAGCCAGCTGTCAGCGGCCTTTTCAGCATCCCCCCCAGCCTTCCAGCTGCAAGTCTGGCCCCACTAACCTCCCCACCTGTGTGCACCAAACGAAGGAGGGAGGGAGCCGTGGGAGGGGGTGACCTCCTCCTGGAAGTGGGCGTGCACATGGTTATGTCCCCGGAGCCGGCAGCCACACTCGCACACCTGTAGCTGTTCTAGAGTCGGTCACGCAGACGCTCGGCCGACATGTCCCCAGGGCCCCGCTCACTCAGCCCAGGCAGCTGTTGAGACACGCAGCCACGAGGGCCACGAGGCAACTCTGCCACACAGGCTCTCTGGAGACACAGATTTAGCTCGTCTGGAATCACGATCACAGGCCCAGATAACACACCATCCCGTACACAACACAGCCCCCCTGGGTTCACAACCCACATGTGGGAGTTCAGCCCCTTCCTTCACAAGCCACGGAAACGGCCACTGTGTTCAGGGCCCACGAGCCCTCTTCCTCCAGCCACCTGCCAGCTCTGGGAGCCCGGTGCAGAGGTGAACATGCCCCTTTCTGGGTCATGTCCCCACACAGAGAGAGACCGTCCCTGTCTTCAGCCCCAACGTGCCCTCTCTCGTGCAGCCACGCCACGGGCCAGGCACGTGACCATCGCCGTCCGCATGCCCCCAACCACCGAAACACGCAGCCAGCCCACACATGACACCGTCCCGCTCTCAAATATCCTCCCAGGGAGACACCCCATTCCTGGGGAAGGGGGGAGGGCACAGCCCCAGGCTCCTCCAGACTTTCAGCCCTCAAGGACAACCCTTTCCAAGCACCTTGATCCTCAAATTCTCCCAAAGATAAATATACATCCAGCGGGCAATTGTGCACACAGCCCTGGGAACCAAGTAAACTTGGACACACGGGACCCTCTGATCAGAAAAACACCTCCCCCTCCTGCTTACGTAACCATGTTACAAGTCTTCCCGGCCTGCCCCCCCCTCCACACACACTCACTGACCCACCTCCCGTCCTCAAGTCCCAGTTAGACCTGGTGGAAGGGGCTAGATGACCAAGGAGGGACCCCATTCCAGCTCCCTGTGTCAGGCAAGAGGCCAGCTCTGACGTCCTTGTGACTCGAAGGTCCCCATTTTGCAATAAAAGCTCATTTCTGGCCCCCGGTCTGGCCCATGGCAGGGCCTGGTGTGCCTGTGACAGTGTCTGTCACTGTGAGTAAGGGGTGGGGATGGGGGGTCCGCCCCTCCCTCGAGGCTGGGCGGGAGCTAAAAATCAGGGCCCCCGCCCACCCTGGCTGTTGACATCAGTACCAGATGTGGAGGTGGGGGGAGGGGAGGCCTGTCCTGGGCCTCACTTCCGGTGAGGCTGATGTGGGGAGGTGGGTGTAGGCAGGGAGAAGGTAGCCGGCAGAGCTGCCGGCCTGGGGTGGGCTGGGGAAGGGGAGGAGGGTGCCCAGCCAGAGAAAGCCTGCAGGTGACGCTCCTGATCCAGGCCCTAGGAACTCTCTCAATCTGAAACTGCCGGAGCGCGATTCCTAACCCAGCTCTGTGTCTTCCACAGGCTCTTTTCCTCCTGCCTTCGCTCCACAAGGAAAGCAGACACATCTTTTTATTTGTCAATTACCTAGTAAGAAAGTTTTCAAGCATGCAAAAGTGGAGAGCCTAGTACAGTGAACCCCTGTGCCCATCACCTGGCCTCATTCGATAGCCTGTCAACTTTCTGCCAGTTTCATTTCTGCTATCACTCTCATAATTTTTTTATTTTATTTTTTTAAGATTTTTTTTTCTTTTAGCTTTTAAGTAATCTCTCCACCTAACGTGGGGCTCAAACTCAAAACCCCGAGATCAAGGGTCGCACGCTCCACCGGCTGAGCCGGCCAGGCGCCCCTGTTTTTGTTTTAAAGCAAATCCCAGGGGCACCTGGGTGGCTCAGTCAGTTAAGCGTCACCTCTTGGTTTTGGATCAGGTCATGATCTCAGGGTCATGAGATTGAGCCCCCGCATAGGGCTCCAAGGTCAGCAGGGAGTCGGCTTGTCCCTCTCCCCCTGCTCCTCCCCCCACTCAGGTTCTCTCACTCTCTCTCTAGAAATAAATAAATCTTTAAAAAAAAAAAAAAAAAGCAGGGGCGCCTGGGTGGCTCAGTTGGTTAAGCAACTGCCTTCGGCTCAGGTCATGATCTCAGGGTCCTGGGATGGAGCCCCGCATTGGGCTCCCTGCTCAGCGGGAAGCCTGCTTCTCCCTCTCCCGCTCCCCCTGCTTGTGTTCCCTCTCTCGCTGTCTCTCTCTCTGTCAAATAAATAAATAAAACCTTAAAAAAAAAGCAAATTCCAGAAAATCATTGAATATGCATTTCTAATAGTAAAGGACATTCCCCCCCCACCCCCAACATCTTATGACAGTTTTCCAACATGCGGCAAACCCGAGGGAATGACACAGTGGGCAGTCCGCCCCGCTGCTGAGCACACTGCCGTCCACCTGTCCCTGCAGCTTGCTTTTTAGGTTTTTCAAAGTGAACTGCAGACGTAGGTTCGTCTTCCCCTGGATGCTTCAGCAAAGCATATATGATTACCTTAGAAGTTTCCATGTTTCAAAAGCTTTTCAGGAGGGGCGCCTAGCCAGCTCAGTCGGTGGAGAGTGAGACTTGATCTCCGGGTGGTGTTTGAGCCCCACGCTGGGCGTAGAGATGATTATAAATAAATAAATAAATAAATAATAAAAAAACAAACAAATAAAATTCACACTGAGGGAAGTCTGGAATCAGAAATAACATCAGACTCCCTTAGGGAGGGATGGACTGTGTACTGCATCAGTATGAAAGCTGCCATGAGTTAGGATCGTTCCAGGAGCAAGTAAAAGAAAAAATCTAAACTCAGAAGGGCTTAATAGGAATTATTGGACCCTTATAGGAATTAATAGGAAAGAGAAAATGTAGAATTAGTGCGGCCTTCAGTTCTGTGTGTGTGTGCTAAAATACATATAACATTGATCATTTTAACCATTCCTAAGTGTCTAAGTCTGTGGCATTAAACACATCCACAATGCTGTGTAACCATCACCACTCTCCTCAAAAATGTTTATCATCAGGGATGCCTGGGTGGCTCAGTCGGTTAAGCATCTGCCTTCGGCTCAGGTCATGATCCTGGGGTTCTGGGATCAAGTCCCACATCGGGCTCCTTGCTACTCGGGGAGCCTGCTTCTCCCTCTCCCTCTGCTGTTCCCCCTGCTTGTGCTCTCTCTCTCTCTCTGACAAATAAATAAATAAAATCTTAAAAAAAAATGTTTATCATCCCCCAAAAAGACTCTTTACTTACTAAGCAGTAATTCCCCCTTTCAAATTTTTTTTTAAGATTTATTTATTTGAGAGAGAGCACGAGAGCATGGGGTGGGTGGGGCAGAGGGAGGGGGAGAGAATCTCTAGCAGAACCCCCCACCACCCCCCTGCTGAGCGTGGGGCTCTAGCTCAGAATCTTGAGACGGTGATCTGAGCCCAAATCAAGAATAGGACATTTAACCAGCTGAGCCACCTAGGCGCCCCTCCCCCTTTCAATTTTTTTTTTTTTTTAATTTGTTTGACAGAGAGAGAGACAGAACAAGCAGGGGGAACAGCAGAGGGAGAGGGAGAAGCAGACTCCCCGCTGAGCAGAGAGTCCAACATGGGGCTCGATCCCAGGACCCTGAGATCACGACCTGAGCCAAAGGCAGACACTTAACCAACTGAGCCACCCAGGGGCCCCTCCCCCTTTCAATTTTTTAAAAGGCACAATAAACAAGCATTTCACTCCTCTCACAGTTACCGAACCTGCAGTCTCCATATTCATGTTTCCCTCACGGTCTCATAAATGTACTTGGTAGTTGGGTTTGTTCAAACAAGGATCCCAAAACTCACCACACAGTGCCTTCCTGTGAGCCTCTCACGTCTTTGAAATCTGTTAGCCATTCCTCAACTTGTATACGCCACTTGTTTCTTAAGAAACTAGGTCACTTGCCCTGCACAAATTTTCACATCCTGGATTTGGCTGACACCATCTTTGTGGTGCCACTCAAGATGTCTTTCCATTCCACGAATACCCCGTAAAGTGGGAATTAGGGACGCCTGGATGACTCAGTGGGCTAAGTGTCTGCCTTCCACTCAGGTCATGATTCCGGGGTCCTGGGATAGAGCCCTGCATCTGACTCCTTGCTCAGCAGGGAGCCTGCCACTCCCCCTGCTTGTGGTCATTCTCTACTCTCTGACAAATAAGTAAATAAAATCTTTGGGAAAAAAATAAAGTGGGAATTAGATCAGATTGGGGCTCATTCTGGCAAGAGCTCCTCACTGAAGGTGCTGGGTCCCTTCCTGGTGCATCATGTTGCCGTAATCTATGGCTCCATATATAGGCTAGGTCCTAATCTCTCTCTGTTAGAAAGTTTCCCACCAACCTTTCACTTACTGGTCTTAGAGGGATCCTCTAAAACCAGATCAAACCAGGTCTCTCTCCTGCTCAAAGCCCCCGTCAGTGGAGAACTCTCCCACACTGTTGGTGGGAAGTTAAATTGGTATAGCCATAATGGAAAACAGTGTGGAAGTTTCTCCAAAAATTAAAACTAGAACTACCATATGGCCCCACAATCCTCCTTCTGGGTATATATCCAAAGGAAACAAAATCAGTATCTCAAAGAGAGATCTGCACTCCCGTGTTCATGGCAGCATTATTCAGAGTAGCCAAAACAGAAACAACTCTGGTGTCCATCAGCAGATGAATGGATAAGGGAAATGTGTTAAATATGTCTATGATGGAATATTATTCAGCCATGAAAAAGAAGAAAATCCTGCCATTTGCAACGACATGGATGGACCTTGGCAGCATCATGCTAAGTAAGTCAGACAAGACAAATACTGTATGATCTCACTTATGTGTGGAATCTAAAAAAAGCCAAACTCCTAGAAACAGAATATAATATACAGGATGGAGCCTATGGTTAACAATACTGTAGGGGCGCCTGGCTGGCTCAGTCAGAAGGGCATGTGACTCTTGATCTTGGGGTCCTGAGTTTGAGCCCCACGTCGGGGGGGGCGTAGAATTTACTTTAAAAAAAGAAAGAAGGGCGCCTGGGTGGCTCAGTCGTTAAGCCTCTGCCTTCGGCTCAGGTCATGATCCCAGGGTCCTGGGATCGAGCCCCCCATCGGGCTCCCTGCTCGGCGGGAAGCCCGCTTCTCCCTCTGCCTCTCCCCCTGCTTGTGTTCCCTCTCTCGCTGTGTCTCTCTCTGTCAAATAAATAAAATCTTTAAAAAATAATAAAAAAAATAATAAAAAAGAAAGAAAATACCGTATTGCGTATTTGAAAGTTGCTAAGAGAGTAGGTCTTAGAAGTTCTCATCACGGGGTGCCTGACTGGCTCAGTCAGAAGAGCATGCAACTCTTGGTCTCGGGTTATAAGATTGAGCCCCGCGTTGGGTGTAGAGATTACTTAACAATATAAGTCTTTTTAAAAAAAGACGTTCTCATCGCAAGATAAAAAATTTTTGTATCTGTGTGGTGGCAGATGGTAACTGGACTTACTGTGGTAATCATTTGGAAATAGACACAAATATCGTTATCACTATGTTGTGCACCCGAAACTAATGTTCTGTGCCTTCCTTGCTGGGCCAAGGCCCTCCCTAACCTTATCCCGTCCAGACACCGGTTTCCTTGAAGTTCTTCACATGCCTGCCTCCAGGCCTTCCTACTAGCTGTTCCTTCTGCCTAGAATGCCCTTTCCTCCGTGATTCACTTGCTAATTTACTTCAGATCTTTTTCTTTTTTTTCTTGACAGAGAGAAAGAGAGCACAAGTAGGCAGAGGGACAGGCAGACGGAGAGGGAGAAGCAGGCTCCCCGCTGAGCAGAGAGCCCGACAGAGGACAGACAGATGTGGGGCTCGATCCCATGACCTGAGCCAAAGGCAGATGCTTAACCGATCGAGCCACCCAGGCGCCCCATGAGGGCAGATGTTCATCTCGCCTACTGTGGAATCCCCAGCCCCCCTGACAGGGAACATTTCTGTCCACCCGTCTGTCTCGTTTTTCTAAATGCATTTGGAAGTCAATTGCAAGCACATAATAGGTGCTCAGCAAATTGTTCTTGAGTGAGCAAACACAGATTCCAGTTGGCAATGCACACAGCCAGGTAGGTGCGCAGAGCCCCAGGCGTGTAGGGGACCCCAGCATATTTAAACAAGTGGGCAGAACTTTGCACAAAATTTGCACCAAAAAAAAAAAAGCCACAATAATTAATTGGCCCCTTTATCGCAGGCCTTTTATAGGCTGGTGGGGATGCAGTGGTGATATACCCCAAGATATACCCTGTCCCTGCTCTCTCAGAGACCACAAAGCAACAAGGGGAGATGGACAGGAGACACATAATAGTGCCAGTAAATATATCATGACGATCTGTGCGGCGTTGCCAAAGAAAAAGACAGTGTTGAGGGTGGACAACGGGAGACCTAGGTTAGACTGGGAAGGGCCTGCAGAGTCGTAATGGAGGGGGGACGGAGGACATGGGGCTGACAGATGTGCAGGAGGTGGGGACAAGGCTGCAGGAAGATGCCCCAATGCCTGTGAGCCAGGAGAGAAGCCTGGGGACAGGAAAGGGAGGCTCAAGTGGACTTGGGAGGCGAGAGAACCTGAGGTAAGCTGTCTGAGATTTTATCTTGGAAGGTTTGGGGCAAAAGAGGGAAAAGGTCCGATTGGGGATTGAGAAACATTTGTCTTGTCTGGCTGGTGACTGGGAGACCAGGGAGGAGGCCAGGCTGGACCAGGGTGAGGTCATGGGTGGCAGAGAGGTCTGTGAAGCTGGGTCCTCCACAGGGACTTAGTAACTTACTGCTGGGCAGGGGATGTCCAAGAGGACGCTGAGGGCTGCTGAGGCTGGCACTGAAATGGGACAGGCATGAGACGGCTCAGGGAAGCTCCTGGTGAAGAGCCCTGAGTGCCAGGGCCAGGCTAAGGAGCTGGGAGCCCAGCCCCAGCACAGTGGGGAGTCACGGTTAAGAGAGAGAGGGATAGCGTCAGATGTGAGTTTCAGAAACACGCCTCTGAAAATGAAGCGAGGGAAATCGGAGGGGGAGATGAACCACGAGAGACGATGGACTCTGAGAAACAAACTGAGGGTTCTAGAGGGGAGGGGGGTGGGGGGATGGGTTAGCCTGGTGACGGGTAGCAAAGGGGGCAGGTACTGCATGGAGCACTGGGTGTTATGCGCAAACAATGAATCATGGAACACTACATCCAAAACTAATGATGTAATGTATGGTGATTAACATAACATAATAAAATAAAATTTAAAAAAAAGATTAAAAAGAACTGTGAAAAAAAAAAAAAAGAAACACGCCTCTGGCAGAGTGGAGGCATGGTGGCCAGGGAGGAGGCCAGGGCAGTAGCCCTGTGGGGAAGGATGGGGCTGGATGACAGGGGTGGGGCGGAGCGTACCAGGACCCAAACAGAATGGCCCAGCACGCAGAGACGAATGTCCATGCAGCCCTCACCCCTACACAGACACTCAGGCTTGCAGAGACCCACCCCCCTGTGCAAAACACAGAGGGGCACGAAAAACGGACAAGTCAACACATGGGCACCAGATCTATCCGCAAGGACCAGGATGCACAATCCCACCAGAGGGAGACGGCCATGCGAGACACAACAGATGAGGAACAAACAGACCAGGCGCAAAAACTCAAGGGCACCTTGTCAGCTATGTTACCGCGTGCGAAGAACTGCCCGTTCCTTGACCTAAGACATCCTCCCTCTGGCCTACTAAGTGGGTTCTATTCATATTCCCATCTTAGAGATGGACAAACCGAGGCCCAGGGAGGCCAGTCACTTGCAAGGTCACACAATTAGAAGTAGAGCTGGGCTTCCAACCCAGGTCTTTGGGCACCCCTGTGAGCCGCCCAGACACTGGTGTCCTGTCTCTGTGCCCACGTGGGTCTTTTTTGTTATGAGGACCCACGTCTGCCCGAGTCTATCCCCGGGGATGCCCACCCAGCTAGGTCCTCCCGTTTCTGGTTTCCGAGTTTCTGCCGGAACGGAGTTCCTGATCCGGCTTGTCGAGTGGGTCCGTGGGCCAGAAGCGTGCCCCTGCATGCCTTCTGCAGTCCCAGCCTCTGTGTGTGTGTGTGGATGACATCTGAGTGTGTGTCCTCGCCAGAGGAGCTGGGAGTGTGTGTGTGTGGGGGGGGGGGGGTGCCTGGCTGGGGCTGGGCTGGGGGGTGGAGGCAGGGGAGGGGGCTGTCGAAAGGACTGAGAGAGGAGTGGAGTTCTGGAGGAATGTTTACCAGACTCTGAAAGAGCCCAGAGGGACAGCGCCCAGAGCCGGGATAGAGAGCCGCACAGCCTCCCTGCCTCGCTGGCCCAGGACTCGGGGTGCAGCCCTCGGGGGGGGGCCCCTTCCCCCTCCTCAGCCTCCCTCGGGGCCCCTTTAAGACAGGGCTGGTCCTCTCCTCGCGGAGTTAACCCCTCCAAGCCCAGGTGGCCCCCTGGGCTCCGGCCCCGGTGGGCGGAGGCAGAGGGGGAGCCAGGGGCGGGGAAAGTGTTGCCCAAAGTCTGGGAGGGAGAGTAAGAGGCTGGGGAGCAAGGAAGGCGGACGCTGAGCAGAGCCGGCGCGGGCCCCCCCCCCCCCGCCGTAGCAGGCGGGCAGTGCCAAATCCGGGGAGCCCGGAGTTGGGGGGGAGGGCCGGGGACAGCCCGGCCCTGCCCCCTCCCCCGCAGGGTGCCCAGCAACTTCTGGGGAAAGTTTGGCATCGTTTGCGTGGTGCCCCGAGGATGGGCAGGGTCCTGCTGGCCTGGTGCTTGGCGCTGTGCTGCTGGGGGTGCGTGGCCCCCAAGGGTGAGTGATGGGGGCCTGTCGGGGAGGACCACCCGGGGCTGGGCTGGGACAGGAGGGAGCGGAGTGGGGGTGGATGGCAGGTGTTGGGGGGAGTCTGGGCTGGCTCGAGGAGCGTCTTTGGGACAGCAGAAAGGGAGACAGGGAGGCACCAGTCAAACGGAGAGAGGCCGGGGAGAGAAAGGGGCTCAGAGAGGAACCTGACAAGAAACAGAAACTGGGAGGGTCAGAGACGGAAAGAGGTGGACACAGAGGGGGACAGACAGACAGAAAAGCTGGGGGCCAGAGTGGGGCTGGACTTGACTGGGGGGGGGGCCTTAGGGAGAGGGGCTGAGCTGGGGGCTGCCCCGGAAGGAATCTTCCAGAAAGGAGTACGAAGTCAGGCAGTGTGATGAGGAGGGCTCTGGAGCTCTAGGGGAAAACCCTCGTCACTGTCACCCCCCCCACTTGTCCTTACCCCATCACTGTCTGCTCCGTCTCTGGGGCGGGGGGTCTCTGGTGCTGGTTCTAGCTCCACCATCTCTGTGGGGCTTCATTTCTCTGTCCCGGTCTCTGACTTTCTCTCTCCCTACTTTCTAGGTGTCTCTATAATATCTCTCTATCTCTGTCTCTGTCTCTCTGTTTGCCTTTGGTGTCTCTCCCCCAACATTTTTCCCCTCTCAGGGGTATCTCTCTCCTCATCTCTCATCCTCTGTGTCTCTCCGGTCTCTGTCCCTTGCTGTCTCTGACTCCTCATGTCTGACTCTCTCTGTCTTCTCTCTGTATCTCCTTCCCTGTTTCTCTCTCTCTCTCTCTCCTCTCCCTCCCCACCTCTTTTTCTTTGGCACCATCCACCAGCCCGATCTGTCAAGTCTCTAGAGACCCTAAGGGTGGGGGGGGCAGGGGCTGGCCCTGCCGGGCAGTTCGGGGCGTGGGAGGCTGCCAGATCCCCGGCCTACTACCCAACTGACCAAGGGTCGGGGCCCCTAGGAAGGATGGAGGCCGGACCCCAGTCCCCTGGGAAGGCTCCCATCCTCCCCCAAAGCCTCCACCCTCCACCCCCCCACCCCCACCCCCACCCCCCCCCGCTGAGGTCACTTTACAACTATGTGGGCCTAAGGGCCTGGCAGGCTGGGAGGAAAGCAGGGGTTCCTAAGCTAACTCTTCCCCATCTCCCCCAGGCGCACAGGCTGAGGCAGACCCCTTTGTGGGGAGTCCAAGGAACATCACCGGTGCCCGGGGACTCATGGGGGCCCTTCGGTGCGAGCTCCAGGTTCAGGGGGAGCCCCCCGAGGTGACCTGGCTTCGGGATGGACAGACACTAGAACTGGCGGACAGTACCCAGACCCAGGTGCCCCTCGGTGAAGACGGGCAGGATGACTGGAAAGTGGTCAGCCAACTCAGGTGCCCAGCCTCCCCCTGACCAGCCGCATCCCTCCTGATCCCTGTCCCGCCCCCCTACCCCTACCCCCGACCTCCATCTCATGGTGGGTGAAAAATTATGGGCAGGAGCCCCACCTGGGCTGGAACCCCAGTGAGTCCACTCATTAGCTGTGTGGCTTGGAGCATGTGATGTAACCCTGGGTTTCACTTTCCTCTTCTGTAAAACGAGTTAATAATAGTACCCACTTCTTAGCTCTGAGGAGTTTCTAGGCCAGACCCCCCCAACCCTTTCAATTCTGATGACCCCCGCCCAGTGTCCAGCGCAGACCTTGAACCTTTCTGTCTCTCCTCTTGCCCTGTTAGAATCTCCTCCCTGCAGCTCTCGGACATGGGGAGGTACCAGTGTGCCGTGGTCCTGGGAGGAAAGACCTTCATGTCTCAGCCTGGCTACGTTGGGCTGGAGGGTGAGCCCTGGGCACAGGGGTCGTGGGCAGGCAGGAAACCTGAGTGGTCAGAGGGTGCTGGAGAATTCAGGGGACATGCAGCCTGGGAGTGTCAGAGACCCTTAGCGGGTCGGGAAGCTGGGGAGTCTCGGAATTACTGGCGGCAGGCCTGGGTGGGATTATATGTCCTGGGGGAGAAAACATCTTGGGAGTTAATGACATGTCCTAGGGTCGACATGGTTGGGGTAGGACATTCTGGGGATCGGATTAGGGATCAGAGGTACAACTTAACCCTCTCCCCAACCCCTGGGGGCCTCGCTTTCCTCACTGGGATTCAGAAGTCCCATGGGTCCGATGCTGGTGGGGGCGTCAGGTACTGGGATCGTGTTTTCTTGGGGTCGAGGCCTGAGGGGTCGGACCTCTGAAGCAAGTTCTGGTGTCCTGAGGGATCAGATCTAGGGGTCAAAGAATCTGCAGCCTGCAACATCCTAACAGCAAGGCAGACACCTGGGGGGGCTCAGAGGGACCTCAGCAACTACCATGCCCCCAGGCCTGCCTTACTTCCTGGAGGAGCCTGACGACAGGACTGTGGCCGCCAACGCCCCCTTCAACCTGAGCTGCCGGGCCCAGGGACCCCCAGAGCCTGTGGACCTACTCTGGCTCCAGGATGCTGTCCCCCTGACTCTAGCCACGAGCCACGGCCCCCAGCGAATGCTTCGAGTTCCAGGTAAGTCCGGGGATGTGCTCAGCCTAGAGGGCCAGGCAGGATGGGAATGGGGAGCGAGGGAGGCTTTTATGCCCCTGTGTGAACGTCTGCCCGGCCCTCTGTCCTCTGACTGTTTCTCTGTCTCTTTCTGCTTCTCTGCGTCTGTCTATCTCCCTGTGCCTCTGTCTCTCTTCATTCCCCCCAGCCTATCCGAATAGAATTCTTTGTCCCAGGTTTCCCCTGAGCTGTCCCATGGCCCAAATGTGTGTGTGGGCCTGATGCCCCTTTGTCAGCCCTTGACCCCAAGCCGGGCACCGGAAGCAACCAGGCCCTCCTCTCCTCCACCTCCTTCAACCTGCCCCCTCTGTATTGGAAGAGCTTCCCTGGGGGGGCAGAACCGAAAGCAGAGAAAGAGGAGAAAGTGGAAGACAGAGAAGGACAGTTACAGGGAGAGAGAGAGAACAAGAGACGCAGGAAGGGACAGACCACGGAGGTAACCTAAGGTGGAGAGAGACAGGACAGGGAGGTCGGAGTGACAGCAGAAAGCCTCCTAGCTTCAGGGTGACCATCCCCTTCTGCACCACAGAGAGATGGGGCAGGGCCTAGCTTGGGATCACAGAACGGTCAGAGGCAGGGCTAGGGCCCCTGGACACAGAGGTTTCTCCCTCAATGAGGAAGGAGGGATGGAGGAACACAGCCAGGCGAGGATCAGTCAGAGGAAGGCAGCTGGACCCTGGAGGGCATCAGCTTCCGCACCCCCCGATCTGCAACCTCCATCTGCTGGGATTGGGGGGAGGATCTCCTCCTGCCTGAGGGTCTCCCAGGCCAGAGGGAGGTGTCCACATTCTCAACATTCCGGGGGCCCTGAGTGTGCAAGGAAGAGGTTGGTGAGCATGCCAGCCCCTAGAGGGGTGACTCAGGCCCGTGGCTCTGGGGTCTGAGTCAGCCTGGTGGGACCCTGGAGATGGGAAGGGAGAGGGGGATGGGCCACCCAGCCCAGCCCAGGAAGGAGAAATCGGGGGCGGGGGCAACAGGCGTGAGAGGGCCTGTGTGTGTATCAGTGTGTGGTAGAGCTGTAAGGGGAGGGTGTCTGTCTGTGTGTTTCAGTGTGTATGTGAGGTCTGGTTGTGTATGTATCCATGTCCCTCTGGATCTGGGTCTCAGTGTGTCTGTCAGCATCAACCTCCTTCTTGGGGTGTGCGTGCTTCAGGGAAGGCCAGCTTATATGGTGTTTAGTGTGTGTGTGTGTGTGTGTGTGTGTGTGTGTCTAAGAATACTGGTGTCAGCCTGGTGTCTGTCCTTCTTTGTGTTTGTGTGTTCCCAGCTGTGACTCACTGCGTGAAGGTGGAGTGTGTATGTGTGTGTGGGAGGGGGGGGAAGATGGCAGAGTGCGGGGAGGCAGTGTTTTGTGGCTATTTTCCATATAGCTCCCTGTGGAGAAGTGACAGTGTCACCTCACAGGTGTGCATCTATGGATGTGAGTGTGTCTTGGTGTGGGCACCTGTTTGCTGGTGGAGGCAGGATGTATCAGTGGACGACTTGGTGTTCCTCGGTGTGTTTGCACTGACTGTGGCTGTCCGTGTGTATTTGTGTCCATGCGTGTCTCTGTGGTTTCCATGTATAGGTCCCAAGGTGAGGGTGTTGGTATGTGACTCTCACATGGACCCCATATCTGCGTGTGTGTTTGTGTGTGTGTGAGAGAGAGAGAGAGAGAGAGATTCACAGCAGGCAGTAACGACTCGCTCCTGCTTCTGTCCTATCTTCCCTTGTAGCAACCCCAGCCCTGATTGTCTCTCAGTAGATAGACTTACCAACCAGTGTGTGTGTGTGTGTGTGTGTGTGTCTGTGCCACCTCTATGCGCATGGCAGTTCTGTGTCTCCATCAGTGTTTATACAAGCATGTGTTTTGTATAGTCTGCATCTCCGTAAGTGTGTCTGAAGCAACCTGAGTGTCCAGCTGTGTTTGAAGGACTGGCTGTCTGTTTGCAAGCAAGTCAGCATTAACCTTATTCACGTCCTGGTGCGTATCTTTTGGGCCACTTCAACCTCAAGGTCTGTGTGTCGCTCGGTGTGTGTATTTCAGCACACGGGGCTGGGTGTTTGTCAGTTTCAGCGGGGCAGGATGTTGCGTTGCTAGGTGTTCGCAGTCAACGAACCCATGGTTGGTTGTGTGTTTATGTTTGTGGACATGTATGTGTTTCTCTGTGTATGTATGTGTATCAGTGTCGCCCCGGTGTGTAGATACCCACAAGTCACTGGGTGGATATTGGTGTCACTGCGTGTTTGCGACCACATCGGCCCCTAATGTAGCATAGCCAGTGGCCGGTTTTCTGTTTTTGGGCCAGTAACGGCCCCTGTGTGTTAAGTGTGATTCATTGTGTGTGCGTGAGGGTGGGGGGTTGGTGCTGTGTCTAGGAATTCTGTCCGTTTGTGTGTGTCTGTCCCTCGATCTGACTCAGGGCGTGCCCCCTCTCCTTCCATCCCTCTGATTCCCTCGGAAAAAGCGCGGGGGTGGGGGGAGGAGGAGCGGGAGCGGAGAGACAGAGGGACAGTGCATCTGGAAAGCACATCTGGAGTGGGCCGGCTCCAGTCGCGGAGGGAGAGCCCGCTGGAGGGGCGGGGGGTGTCCCAGGCCCCTCCATCCCTGCTCTCCTCGTCCTCAAGGTGCGCGCTGAGGCCAAGGACGGGGGATCCTGGGCCGCGCGCGTCCCCCCGGCCGCCGCCGGAAGTGCCGGAGCGGGAGGGGGGCCGCCCGGTGACTCACGCGGGGGCAGGAATGCTGCGGTCGGAACAGGACCCGGCTCCAGAACTCCCTCCCGCCCCGGGGCTCCTCGGGCGGGCAGCGCCAGCCCCCGCGCGGTGACCCTGGCGGGCCCCCACGTGCCAGGTGGCTGGAAGGGACCCAGGTTCCCCGCCCCCTCCGGCAGCCGGCCCGGGGCCGTCCTGCCCCTCCCCCGCCGGCGGGGGCTGTGGCCGGGCACCTGACCTTGGCTGCGAGCTGCCGCCTGGGCAGCGGCGCTGGGGAACTTCCCTGCCCACCCCCTTCCGGCCTCGGCCGACTTTCCCTCATTCCACTCCCTCTGCGGACTGAGAAAAGGAAACTTTGTGTCTGCGGGTAGATGGTGGTGGTGGTGGGAACACGCACGCCAACGGAGCAGGAGACACACACACAAGCCTGCAACATCCCTAGACACACACAGAACTGCGGTCACACGTGCAAACTCAAGACTTGGTCCTCTTACATCCTATCACCCGCACACTGTGTGTGTGCCTATATTTCCCTGTGTGTGCATCTCCGGGTGCCATATAGCTGCGTGTGTGTGCGTGTGTGTGTGTGTGTGTGTGTGTGTCTGCCTGTGTACCCACCACCACAACACTGGGGAGGGGAGGCAATCTACCCCCAGACACCCAGAAACACTCAAGACACATATTGAGGCGCTTGGGTGGCTCCAGTGAAGGTCTGCCTTCTGCTAAGGTCACGATCTCAGGGCCCTGGGATCTATCCCTACTTGGGGTTCCCTGTCCTCTCTCTCTCTCTCTCAAATAAATAAAATCTAAAAAAAAAAAAGACACATATTAAGTCACTTACCCATGGAATTACACAGGCTCATATTTCTACTTACATACCCAGAAACACTCATAGATATGCAAAGGCATACACATAAAGTCATTCACTCGTTTAACAAGCATTTATGGAGCACCTACTGTGTGCAAGGCCATCGTGGGCCCTGGGGCACACAGCAGGGGACGGAACAGACAGAAACCCCAGCCCTCCTGGAGCTGACATATAGCGGAGTTGACAACCAGTGAGCAAGACATACAGGTAATAGGTAAAGTATGTCGTGACAAGAAGAGCCAAAGAGGAGAAGTAAAGCTGGGGAGAGGTTAGATTATGGACGTGAGGTCCTGGCTCTGAACAGGGCGGCCAGGGACAGAGTGACGGAGAAGGTGGGGTCTGAGTCCCAAATGTGAAGGAGGACAGGAGGGAGCCATGTGCACATCTGTGACAACTCAGAGAGAACAGAAATGCAAAGTTCCCGAGATGGGAACGTGTCTGATGCCTGAGTTCCAGAAACACCCGGGGGCCAATGGCGGGTGGAGAATGGGGACAGGGGTTGGTAGGAGCTGAGCTTAGAGCTTGTAAAGGAGCAGACACCTCTAGCCCGACACACACCCAGGAGGGCCTGTTATCTTAAGTGTTTGTCTACTAGGGATATATGCTCCTACGTGTGTCTGTGTGGGTCAGTGTGACCGTGTCTGTGTGCAAGTATGTGATTGTGTGTGTGTGTGAATGTGTGTGTTGGTGTGTGTCTAAGTATGAGTATGTGTGCTTTTGTATGTGTGTGTATAACTGTGTGTTGGTGTGTGTGTGTAACTGTATCCCTGTGTACACGTATGAGTGTGTGTGTTTCTGAGTATTGTCTGTGAGCATATGTGTGTGTCTCTGCCTAAGTGTGTGTGTGTGTCTGTGTGTGAGTGTGTATATATGTATGAGTGTCTCTGTCTGTGTGCCCTTGTGTGTCTGCATGTATGTGTGTCTGTGTGGTGGGGCATTAGGATTGAGGCCACCAACCTGTCCTTGTGTCTGGGGTTGGAGGCCTGTGTTCCCAACTCATCCCCTCCCCTTCAAGCAGGTGCCCGTGTGGGCCACACTGAGTGTCAGGCAGGGCATGGTAGGAGGTGGCCCAGCATGGCCTGGGAAACCCTCCTTCCCCTCTCTGACACGGGGCCTCTCCTTCTATGACTCCCAGGCTTGAACAAGACGTCTTCTTTCTCCTGTGAAGCCCATAACGCCAAGGGGGTCACCACATCCCGCACAGCCACCATCACAGGTGATAGGAAAGGGAGCTGGGGAGCTGGGTGTCAGAGGGTGTGGGGTCTGGGCCAAAGGTCAGAGCTGGGGTAGAGGGCAGGGGGGCTGGGGGGAAGAGCTTTGGGCAAAGGCCCCCCCAGGGTCAGTCCCTCTCCTCATCTCTCCACAGTGCTCCCCCAGCGGCCTCGCGACCTCCACCTGGTTTCCCGCCAGCCCACAGAGCTGGAGGTGGCTTGGACCCCAGGCCTGAGCGGCATCTACCCCCTCACGCACTGCACCCTGCAGGTGAGACCTCAGACTTTGCTCAGCCCTCCTTCCGCCACACATAAGCCACCAGCCCCATCCTGGGAAAGCAGCCCTTCCCAGCCATTCCTGTGTTGAAAGGCAGTAGAGCCTCGAGTCATGCCAAATGCCCTGGCTTCAAATCCTGACTCCACCAGCAGTGGCTGCAGGAGCTTGGGCCCGTGACTTAACCTCACTGGACCTCAGTCCTCTCACCTGTGAAATGGGCAGATAAGCCTGTTGTAAGAATTCAATGAGTGAATGCCAGGAGCAACCTTAAAATAGTATCTGGAACACAGGAAATGCATAATAAACTATCAGCTGTTTTAACTTTTTTTTTTTTTAGGATTAGTAATATTGACTCTGGCCAGAGTGGGAATCCTGAGACAGCAGGGCTCAGAGCCATCTCTGTCACCCCCCGGGTACCCACAGCCCTGTGCTTCTCCCATCCCAGCCCTGATCACTCTGGGTTGTCACTGTCTGGGGGTGAGTCTGTCTCCCCACCGGACTGGGAGCCCTGGGAGGGCTGGTCCTGGCCTGTCTCAGTCGCCGCTGGGTCCTCACGATTGCCCAGCGCAGAGTCATACCTAGAGCAGGACACGTTTGCGGGAGGAGACCTGAGTCTCAGTCTTGGGCACCAAAGTCGTGTCTGTTCTACGCTAAGAAAAACAAACGCAGATCTCTGAATACGAGACCCAGTTCTGGCCTGAAGTTCTTTGAGATTTGGAACTTGGAGTGAGGGTGGGACAGTGCGTGCCATGACAGATGACAATAATTAGTAATGACCAGCTTTTATGGAGCTTCAGCTCTGTGCTGGGCCTTATTTGGTGGCTTTATGCACACCCCTTTGTGTGTTCATGGAGCAGGGTCTGTGGAGACACCCGCTTTCCAGATGAAGAAACTAAGGCTCAGAGTAGTTAAACAACCTGGCCAAGATCACGGCCAGGAAGAGGCCGAGGTGGGATTCGAATCCTCGTCTCCCCAAACCCAACCAGCCCCCCTCACCTCCTTAGAGACCATTCAGAGCCAGCGCTTGATTAAGTAAGAGCTGTCATTCTGGTATTTACGTGCCCTGGACATTATCTCATCCACTTGTCACTTTAACCCTAGAAAGTAATCTGTGAGCCCTCCCGTTTCCAAGGTAGGGAACTGAGGCCCAGAGGGGGGAAGTGACCTGCCTTCCCCATGGGCTTAAAAGGATAAAACTGATTAAATCCCCAAGGCTGGGCCCGCTTGGGAGACCTCAAATGCCAGGTCAGGCATCAGCTGTCCCCCCCCCAACCCACATGCGTCCAGTGCCCAAGAAAAGCAGAAGTGTGACCTCTTCCTTCTCCAGGGCTCACTTCCTGCTGTGCCTGGCCTGGGGCAGGAGGGTTCAAATGGGAGGGTCAGAGGGAAAAGAGAAGTGGGAGTGAGCACCAGGAGGCTGACTGTCTGGGCCGAGGTCCCTGTGTCCCCTTTGTCCTAGCAGAGGTTCCCCTCTCATCTGTCACTGCAGGTCAGAGAGCAGGCGTGGGACAGCTCCCCCAGCCCCCCCATCCTGTTACCCCCCATCTGCCCGTGCCCTCCCAGGCCTTGCAGTGCGATCCTCTCCCCACAGGGGTCTGTGTGACTTTGGGCAAGCTGCTGAACCTCTCCGGGCCTCTGTTTCCTCATCTGTAAAATGGGAATGAAAAAAAGAAAGGGACCTCAGAGGGTGTCGGTAAAAAGGTTGTGGGTTCATCAGGATTGCACACTTGCCAGGGTGCATGACACCGAGTTGGCACTCCAGAAATGTTAGCTGTTGATAGGCTGTGCACACCGGCTTACGTGCAGCGTGTCATTAAGCCTCGCACCCTGCCAGGTAGGGGCTCCTGGATGCCTGTTTTCCAGAGATAGGAATGGAGACTTAGAGAAGTAAAGACACCCACTCTAGGTCACACAAAAAATGATACCCAAGCCAGGACTTGGATATCCAAGATTCTTTGGGTGCGCACCTGTAAGCAGTAAACTCCTTGTGAACACGCGGTGTGGCAGTGTGGATGGGTCTCTGGGTTGCTCCGCCGGGGTTGGGGGGGGTGGGGGGCGGGGACCGGCAGCCTCTTTGCAGTGTGGGGCTGCGATGTGTGGCTGTAGAGGGTTTGTGGTTCTGTGTGGCAGGGCTGTACAGATGTCTTCCCCCGCTGTGGCCCCTGCCATGCTGATCACGCTATTCCCAGGGACCAGGCAAGCGTCCCACCTTGGGACGCCGTATAGGGCGTGCACTTTGACACTTGCAGCCCGGCAACCTCTCACGCACACACACACAATAATAACAATAAACACTCAGTGTGCGCAAGCTCCTCTAAACGCTTACACGCATCAATTCAGTCAACCCTGCAAGTTAGGGAGCCATTGTTATTATCCCATTTACCAGACAAGGAAACTAAGGCACGGTGCTAGGATCTGGTAGAGGCTGGAACTGAACCCCAGATCCAGCGTCTGTGCTTAGCGCGAAGCTCCACTGCCTCTCTGAACAGAGAAGTATTGTTACTATCGCCGATGTTCTTATTTTTTTTTAAGATTTTTATTTATTTCTTTGAGGGAGAGAGAGTGAGCACGAGCAGGGGAGAGGGGCAGAGGGAGAGGGAGAAGCAGGCTCCCTGCTGAGTCTGGAGACTTACGTGGGGCTCCATCCCAGGACCCTGAGATCATGACCTGAGCCGAAGGCAGACGCTTAACCGACTGAGCCACCCAGGTGCCCCAAGGCAAAAGTTTTGAAGACAGGTTGGGGTTTAGTTTCCAGCTTCATCAGTGACAAGCTGGTGACCTTGGGCAAGTGATTCCATCTCTCTGAGACGCACTGTCCTCATCTGTAAGTGGGGATGCACACGGTACCCACACACAGGGCTGAGGTCAGGGTCAAATGAGTTCAGATGTGTAAAGGGTTTTTCTCTTTTATTCAGATATCCATGATATGCGTAATCTTTGGTGTACTCCTAGATTGTTAAACACGAATATTCACCCATGTCACCACACTCCAGATCACCACCCACCAGCTCCCCACAAGGGTCCCTCAGTTCCCAGAGGTGCCCACTCTTCTGACTTCTCTTGTAAGATATTGCTTTGCCTGTGGTTGAATGTCATTGTCATTTTATTGATGCTGACCACCTGCCATGTGCTGTGCGGCTTCTCCGACGTTCAGCCTTTAGGCAGTCCTGGAAGGCATCCACTCCTCCAAGTGCCCATGTTCCAGATGAGGAAACAGGCTCAGAGAGGGAAAGTCTTGCCAGAGGTGGCTTTTGCAAGTGATGACAGAGCCACGTCGTGCAACTGGGGGGTCTTCTCACTTTGCAAATGCAGGTGCCCATGTTACACCAGCATGGAGCTCTCTCTCTCTCACACACACACACACACACACGCACACACACACACACACACACACACACACACACACACACCCTTGCAAAGTTGTATCATCACCCTGGGACCACCACCGCCGACTTGTGTGAGCCCCTCTTGAGATTTCATGGCTGTCCCATCCTCCGCCCCATCCCTCTCCCCAGGCTGTGCTGTCAGACGATGGGGTGGGCGTCTGGCTGGGAGAGCCAGACCCCCCAGAGGAGCCTCTCACCTTACAAGCATCCGTTCCCCCTCACCGACTTCGGCTGGGTAGCCTCCATCCTCACACTCCTTACCACATCCGGGTGGCCTGTACCAGTAGCCAGGGCCCCTCACCCTGGACCCACTGGCTTCCTGTGGAGACACCAGAGGGAGGTAAGAAGGGGCTGGTGTGAGGCAGATGTCACTGCTTGCCTCAGTGCCACCCCCAGCATCTCCTATCACCCCTTGACCCCATGTGGCCTCAGTCCCTCCCGCCCAGCCCCGGACTCCTCAGCGTGGCCCACCGGCATCTCTCCCAGGCCTCTTCCCCATGCTTCCGCTCATGGGAGGCCTGCACGAGGTGCCCACGCGCATGCCCTTTGCACCCTGTCCCCGCTTCCTGAGAACAGGGGAGGGGGTCAGGAAGAGGTGGGGGTGCCAGCTTCCCCTCTCCCCTGTCCTCCAGTGCCCCTGGGCCCCCCCGAGAATGTTAGCGCTATGCGGAATGGGAGCCAAGCCCTCGTGCGTTGGCAGGAGCCAAGGGCGCCCCTGCAGGGCACCCTGTTGGGGTACCGGCTGGCCTATCGAGGCCAGGACACCCCCGAGGTGGGTGCTGCTGGCAGGGCTGGGGCGGAATGGCTGGGAGGAGGAAGATGGGGAGGGGATGGCAAGGCAGACTGGACAGTGGTGCGCGTTGGGGTAGTACGAGATCATACTGCACCTAGGAGAGCACATTCTGGGGAGGCTTAAGGGGTCCGGGGAAGTTCTACGATTCTATAGCAGATAATCGTAGAACATCTTGAAGAACTGGTGACTTTTCCTAATGGGCGCAAAGGTGGTCTTGGAGCTAGCAGCACCCTGGGTTGGAGAAATGGGGTGGGAGAGGGGGTGGGGGGTTAGGAGGGGATAGAGAAATGTGGGTCGAAAGATGAGGGTTCAGTCCCTCCCTTGCTAGCACTTGACGATGGGCGATAAATGAGGCAAAGCCCCGGTCCCGGTGGAGTTGATGGTGGAGCGGGCATGGGGGTGGAGAATGGAGGTAGGGGTGGTGGCAAGGGATGAAGCTTAGGAGGAGGTAGGGGGCAGGGGCTGCGGGGGAGGTGGGGGCTTTGAGAAAGATGGGGACTTCAGGCTGAGGGTGAAGTCTTAAGGGTTAGGGGCGGGTGGGGGGGCTCTACCCTGATGCTACATCTGGATGTCCTAGGTGCTCATGGACATAGGGCTAAAAAGAGAGGTGACCCTGGAGCTGCGGGGAGACGGGACTGTCCCCAACCTGACGGTGTGTGTGGCAGCCTACACTGCCGCTGGGGATGGACCCTGGAGCCTCCCTGTGCCCCTAGAGCCCTGGCGCCCAGGTAACTCCACGGTCCTGTTCAGCCCTCTTCAACCAATTCACAAGGACCCTGTCTCACGCAGATACCCCTGACTTGCTCCCTGTACCTTTCAGTGTTACTTACCCCAATCTAGGCTCTTTTCCCACCCGGAAGCTTAACAGGAGCCTCGCCCATGTCACACCAGTCTTACCCTCTCTGAGTATGTCCTGCCTCTGTCCTTTCTCCTCACAGGACAAGGACAACCAGTCCACCAGCTGGGTAAGGCTTCGCACCCTCTCTCCTCCCTCCTTTCCCTCAACGCCCACTGAGGACCCCATCACTACAAACATACCCATTGCCATTGCTTTCATGTTTCTCAAACTCATCACTCTATCTCAAACTCATCACATCAATCTTCTACTTCTTGGGTTTGTGTGGTCCTTGATGGAGTTACCTGGAATGGCCCCGCACATTGTAGGTACTCAATGAATGGTGGATGGATGGATGGATGGATGGATGGATGGATGTGGGATGGATGGATGGATGGATGTGGGATGGATGGTTGGATGGATGGGCAGACAGATGAGTTATCCCCTTCAAATCCATGCCTCTCAAATATTTCTCCAGCAATTCTCAAACATTCCTTCTACACCCATTGTACCCTCCTGGTACTATATGACAGCTCACCTCTTGTAACTCTACCTTAGGTATTCCTTACGTGCCTTCCTGCATTTCTTTGCATACCCTTTCTACACTAATCCCAGCCTCCTTTCCCTTTCATCCTATTGCAATCCTTTGTTCCTCACCCATGCCTCCAAAACCCAGTGCACACCCACAATTCTCATTCACAAACTCTGAATACTTTTCACACCCTCACCATATATCCCACATTGCAAATACTGGGAGGCTTTGGGTTGACACTATCCCACACTCTTCAGTTCTCCTTGTACACCCATCGATACTCCTCACCCCTTGCCAATCATAACCCATTCCCACTCTGTACACACCCACACCAAACTCCTGGTACACTCTGCATGTACCCATTCCCATCTTTTTACACACCATTTCAGCCCATCGCATGCCCACACTCCTCTCACACCAGAGTCACATCTTTATTAAATCACTGCTCACTACTTGTATCCAAAACTCCTTGACTACTCCTCACTCACATGCCCCAAACTCCTTGAACACTCATCTGACATTCTGTGCACCTTTCTTTGCATATGTATTTCTCTCCCATCCTTCGCTTTGTGGGAACCCCTCCATCATCAGCGCATACTCCTCAAGACCATTCCTTGGCCATTTGTCCACAAGTCTCATACTCCTTGTGCACGCCCCACACACCCATCCTACCCTCCATGCATTCTCTCCCCCGCTCACCTGCTTTCCACACCCAAGTCCATCTCCTTGGATAAGTGAATGCACCCTAACACATGCCTCATTAGATATTTCCACATCTGTCTCCCTCTAACATCCCATCTTTGGGGCCCGGGGAGCAGGATCCAGGGCTTCCCCCATGACCTGTGTGCCATACTCCCTGACAGTGAGTGAGCCCCCAGCCCCTGCCTTCTCATGGCCCTGGTGGTATGTACTGCTGGGAGCAGTTGTGGCCGCCGGCTGTGTCCTCATCTTGGCCCTGTTCCTCGTCCACCGGCGGAAGAAGGAGACCCGCTATGGGTGAGTTGGAACTACGTAAGTAGGGAGGTTTGTGTGGACTGGGATGGAGAGGCTGGAGTCAGGGAGGCCATGAGGAGGCTGGTGTGGGACAAGAGATTTCCAAGAATCAGGATGAGATCAAGGATTGGGTGATGGATGGAAGGCAGGGGGTAGAAATCCAAGACATGCTCAGCAAATGCTGGAGGGGAGGGTGGGCAGGGCTTGGGGTTAGGGTGGTGTTCACTTTCACTGCTGTCAGAAGGAGCGGGCTGCCCCTGGTTCTGCCCTGCCCTCACCTCCTGCCCATTCCCCCCCCAGAGAGGTGTTTGAACCAACAGTGGAGAGGGGTGAGCTGGTGGTCAGGTACCGTGTTCGCAAGTCCTACAGTCGCCGGACCACTGAAGCCACCCGTAAGTGAACCTCACTCCTCCCTGCCCTGGTGGGGGGATGACGAGTGTAGACATTGGGGCCTGCTGGGCTCCTGTTGATGCATGAACCAAAAGTTTCCAAAGACCTTGGAATGCTAGGACGTGAGAACCACAGACCCTAAGAACAACAGAACTGTGAAACCACACAGACCCTTAGAATAATAGGGTCTTAGACAAAAAATCATAGACCAAACCTCAGAGCCACAGGATACTAGAACAATGTAATGATGATTAAATATGACAATGATGGCAATGAAGAGGACAGGGTGGTAGGATGAGTGTGAAGCCAGTGATGATAGCCAACCTAGCACTTCCTATGTGACAGGTGCTACACATGTCATTTAATTGAATCCTCACGACAACCCAAAATGGTAGGTTCGTCACCCCACCCCCTACTTCATAGACGAGGAAGCTCTGGCAAAAGAGTGGTGAAGTAAGTTCCTCAAGGCCACACAGCTTGCAAGTTGGACAGCTGGGCTTCAAAACCAGGTCATTTTGCTCTGAAGTCCATCCTCTGAACTGCCTCTTGGGATTATAGAATGTTAGAGAGGTAGAGTCGATCTTGAATGAAACAATCACAGGCTCAATACTATAGACCTTTAAGATCTTGAAAACCATAGGCTCTTAGAACTCTAGACTCTCTCTAAGGCTGTGGAATTATGGAGGGTCCCAGCTCTGAAGGGACCGCAGAGGCCACCTCGTCAAACCTCTTCATCTTTCCAGCTGGGAAAGCTTAAATCCAGAAAGGAAAGGGACAGAGTGATGTCTCTCCCCAGCACACCGTGAGAAGGCTGCCGGGGCCCCCGGGAGATATCAGAAGGGGCTGGGAAAGACATTTATTTAAGAGAAGCAAGAATAGGAAACAAGGAAGTCATGGTGCTCTAGTGGAGTAACGTGCAGCTGAGGTTCTCAGAGTGTGAGTTGGGTCCCAGGGGGTCCCTGAGACCTCTGCAGGGGGTCCATGAGGTCAAAACTATTTTCATAATAATTCCAAGATGTTATTTGCCCTTTTACACTCCCATTCTCTCACACGTGTTCCGTGGAGTTTTCCAGAAGCTCTCTAATACGTGATGATGTCATCACTCTGTTGGTTGACGAACGTGTGCTCGTTTTTTCTTGTGTTTGAAAACTCTGTCCATTTTAACTTTGAATACACTGAGTGTTGATCCATATAAGCCCCCTGAACGAAAGCTTTTTGCCGTCCTCCGTAATTTTAAGAATGTGAAGGGGTCCTGAAATTTGAAAATTGTTGCTATAGAGCAATGAAAATAAATTACAGCTACACAGGAGAGCTACATTGTGGCTGTCTCATAGACACCGTGTTGAGTGAAAGAAGCCAGACACAAAGGAGAACATAGTATATGATTCCACAGTGATAATAATATCTCCAAACACAGAAGGCCAATCTATGGTAAGAGAAATCAGGAAAGTGGCCACTCTTGAGAGAGCAGGGCATGGTCTGTTCTTGACCTGGGTGCTGGTTACACTGTTGTGTTTCCTTTGTAAAAATCCACTGAGCTGGGGTGCCTGGGTGGCTCCGTTGGTTGAGCGTCCAACTCTGGGTTTCGGCTCAGGTCATGATCTCATGGGTAGTGAGATCGAGCCCCGTGTGGGGATCCCTGCTCATCGGGGAGTCTGCTTGAAGATTCTCTCCCTCTGCCCCGCCCCACCCCACTTGCATGCACGCTCTCTGTAAAATAAATAAATCTTTTTAAAAACTGGGGGGTGGGGAGCACCTGGGTGGCTCAGTCTGTTAAGCAGCCAACTCTTGATTTCAGCTCAAGTCATGATCTCAGAGTTGTGAGATTGAGCCCGGTGTCGGGCTCCAGGCTCAGCAGGGAGTCTGCTTGGAATTCTCTCTCTCCCTCTCTCTCTGCCCCTCCTCCCAATCTCGCACGTGGGAGTGTGTGCTCTCTCTCTCTCTCTCTCTCAGAAAGAAATCGCTGAGCTGCTCCCTTATGATTTGTGCAAATTATAATTCAATAAAAAGTTGCTAAAAATATTTTTAGCAACCAGTATGGCAGAACACTGATTAATCGGGGTGCCCAGTGGTGCAAGATTATGTTCCAGGCTCTAACCCTTCAGCTGCAGGTTTGGGAGAAGATTCAGGGGGTCTACAGGAGGAGCCAGGGTGGGATGTATGCTCAGGGCAGTAGCTGGTTTTGAATGAATGCAGAAGTATTTCAGTATTTTTTTAAGATTTATTTATTTATTTATTTGAGAGAGAGAGAATGAGATAGAGAGAGCATGAGAGGGGGGAGGGTCCGAGGGAGAAGCAGACTCACCACTGAGCAGGGAGCCCCTTGTGGGACTCGATCCCGGGACTCCAGGATCATGACCTGAGCCGAAGGCAGTCACTTAACCAACCGAGCCACCCAGGCGCCCAGTATTTCAGTACTTTAATAATGGGCACATCCCTCTTGACACCCAAATGTCTCCTGAGGGTCAGCCCTGCTCCATGGCTCTGTCCACCCTCACCACCACCGCCCCCCCCCCCCATGCAGTGAACAGCCTGGGTATCAGTGAAGAGCTGAAGGAGAAGCTTCGGGATGTGATGGTAGACCGGCATAAGGTGGCCCTGGGGAAGACGCTGGGAGAAGGTGAGTCTGCCCCATCTCCCCCAGCACATTCCCCTGAACCATGAAGTCCTTCACTTCCCCACCCATACCCAGTCACAAGAAATCAAGAAATGCAGTCCCCACAAGCCCCCCTGAGGTCAATGTCTCCCTCCGGTTCCCCGCAGGAGAATTTGGAGCCGTGATGGAGGGCCAGCTCAACCAGGATGACTCCATCCTCAAGGTGGCTGTGAAGACAATGAAGAGTGAGTCTGAGCTTGCATGTCTGCTCAGATGGGATCCCCACCCCCTAACCCTAGGCCTTTTCCCTATGCCCTAACTAGGCAGGAGAGCAGAAAAGCGGGTAGCAAATTAGCCCTGCCACAGAATCTCAGGGTCTCCAGACAGGAAGTGGAGTCCATGCTAGGTACTTTGACAGGAAGAATTTAATATGGGGAGGTTTACTACAGAGGTGCAGGAATGACTGGGAGCAGTGAAGCTGGAGAGTAGCAGCAGCAGTACATTACTTCCACCCCAAGACCTGAAGGGCAGAAGGAGGAAGTGGTGTTACCATAACCCACAGCCAGGGACGCCTGGTGGGATTTGGGATTGCAGATTTAGAGGCTACCTTGTGGGAGCTTGAAACATACAGCCACCATCAAGGCAGTGTTGGAAGCAGTAAGGGTCAAGGGACAAGCAGTAAGGACAAGGTGAAATACCTTGACTTCTCCTTCTCCGCCCACCCACCTGCCAGTCTCCCATCAGTGCTTCCCCTTGGCAAACTCCAACAGGAAAACAGTATGAAAGGGAGCCTGGGAAATGTAGTTTTTGAGGACCAGCCCCCTGTGATACCTAACAGAACAGGGGAAGGTCTGGAATGAGGCACACCTGGCTTCATCATTTATCAGCTGTGTGATCTCAGGTAAATGACTCTCCCTCTCTGAGCTGCATTCCTTTATCCGGAAAAAAAAAAAAAAAGAATCATAATATTCTTGCCTCCTAGGATGAGCTGAAGCACTTAATGCTAGGGGTGGTATGTAGTATGTGCAATTAATGTGGACTGTGACTATATTATTTACGTGGTCAGTAAATAACAGAGGGTGGGAGCCAGTCTAGGGTCACACAGCACAGGAAGTCCAGGGCCAAGTCCTTTCCATACAGGGAAGAGGCATTGAGGGTCAGGCTGCAGCTGGTGGTGAGGGAAGAAGGATCCTTTCTCTCAATCACTGGGGCTAAAAGCTTGGGTTATGGAGTCATCAGTGTCTCCCGATTCATTCATTATTGAGCACTTCTTATGTCCCCAGTTACGCTCTCCACCTAGGTTTGAGTCCCAGCTGTGTGACCTTGGGTGAGTCGCTTTGCCTCTATGAGCCAGTGTCCCGAGTTATAAAAAGGGAGTAATCGTATGGATCCCCAGGGAAGCAGCCTAGCATGGTGTGTGCACCTGGACCTCAGAGCTGGCCCACCTGGCTTTCACTTCTGCCTCTCCCACTTGCAAGCTGTGTGTGCCCTTAGGCAGATTCCTGAACCATTCCGTGCCTTGGTTTCCCCATCGTTAAAACAGGGAGAATAATAGTTGCCCCTCAGAGGGTTAAACGAGTTAATATATGTACATATAAAGTGCTGAGTGCAGCACCAGGTACTTAGTAATCATTTTGATGAAGATGATGATGATGAAGGAGAGGAGGGGAGGAAGGACTCTTCCTCCTCCTTATCCACCTTCCTCTCTCCCCCAAGTTGCTATCTGTACAAGGTCGGAGCTGGAGGATTTCCTGAGTGAAGCCGTCTGCATGAAGGAATTTGACCACCCCAACGTCATGAGGCTCATTGGTGAGGGAGGGGCAGGTTTAGAGAGTCTCCGGGCTCCATGGAGGCCACCCCAGAAGGAAGACCCCTCCCTCTGGCACTGGGAAGATCAAACCTCCAGGCTCCCTGCTCCCCGCCCTCCCTCAGAGTCAGCAAGCTCTCCCCCCTCCTTCTTTCCCTCAGCTTGGAATGTGACCTCTGACCTTTCCCAGAAATAGCTGAGGTCCCCAGGAGGGCTCTGGAAACTTCCCTGGGAACAGTGCTGGAAATGGCTTCTCTGAAGCTTGGTCCTTGCCACCGCCCCCACCCCCAACAATTTGGAAGCAAGATTTGAGGGGGAGGGAGAGACAGAGCTGAGGGAGGGGATGGCTTCCCCTCCTGCCCAGCTGGAGTGACAGGGCTGCCTGGGGGCGGGGCGGCAGGTGTCTGTTTCCAGGGCTCCGAACGAGAGGGCTTCCCAGCACCCGTGGTCATCTTACCTTTCATGAAACATGGAGACCTGCACAGTTTCCTTCTCTATTCCCGGCTCGGGGACCAGCCAGTGGTGAGGGACATTTACTTGTCTGGTTCCCAGGTACTAATTGAGCACCTGTCAGGTACCCAGCACCGCTCAGACACTGGGAAGACCATGGTGACCAAGAGCTTGCTCTCATGGAGTCGTCTGCCAGTGAGGGCACCAGGAAATAAATAAGTTAACAAATAAGGGAGCAAGAAAACTTTAAGCGCTAGGAAGGAAAGAGAGTCAGATGAACCACAGAGAAGCCAGGCAGTTAGTTTGGGTGGACAGAGAAGGTCTTACTGAGGAGGTGACCTTGAAGGAAGAGCCAACTGGCGGGAGGTGGGGAGATCTGGGGGGAAGCAGTCCTAGCAGAGGGCTCAGCACACAGGCAAAGGCTTAGAGGCCAAAATAAGCATAGTTTGTCTGAAAACCAGAAAGGAGACCCCTGGCTGGAGCGTAGGTAGCACGTCCAGAGCAAGGACAGTAGGAGATCAACCTGGACGGGAAGGCAGGAGGGGATTATATAGGGCCTTGTCGGAAAGAGGAGCCACGGGAAGCCACTGCAGGGCAGAGATAGGCACACACAGGAAGGGAATGAGGGAGGAGGGATGGATCTCAGGGACGCTGCTGACCTCTACTCCCTCCTGCTCTGCCCCCAGTTCTTGCCCACTCAGATGCTGGTGAAGTTCATGGCAGATATTGCCAGTGGCATGGAGTATCTGAGTACCAAGAGATTCATACACCGAGACCTGGCCGCCAGGAACTGCATGTGAGTGCTGAGCCTTCGACAGAACCCCCCTCACCACCACCCCCAGCCACTGTCCCCTCAGGGGAGCTGCTTCCCTCCTTCCAGGATGGAAGAGGGGTCTAGACACACATACCCCTCAGGCAGGCCAGAACTCAGGACTGAGATAGAGAGGTCAGCAAGGGAATTAGAGGAGCCTTCCTGGAGGAGGGGCCCTGGAACTGAGATCCTGGAGGGGTATTTGGATGTGGAGAGAGGAGAGGCAAGAGGGCGGGCTCAGTGGGCGGCATCAGGAGAGCAGAGGGGCAAAGATGACCAACGACAGTGGGAACATGGAAGCCTCATCTCTGTCCCCCTCCATGCTGAGTGTCATGCCTGGGGCTGCCCTTAGGGAGGGGCCACATTGAATAAGGGGACCAGACACCCTCCCCCCACCGCCCGGCCGACAGACATGCCTGAAAATAGGCCAGACTTAAACTAAGGTGAGGATGGTGCATGTATATATAAACACAGGCTTCGACTATTAGTTTCATTATAATATGAACTCAGAAACTGGAGCTGGAGAATCGGAATCTTCTTCAAGTTGTGTGAACGTTCGCAACTCTCGGGAATATGAACATCTCTTTGTTTTTCCCCAATTCTTTATGTGGAAAGTTGAAAGACTTGTACAGTGGATGCCCATACACCATCCTGGTGGAGATTATGCCATATTTGTAACATAACTTCATATCCATCCAATCCATACTCAAATTCAGTTGTCCTCCGAAATGTCTTTTGGGGCTGTTTCTTTTTTGCCCCAAATCAGGATCTATTCAAGGTCCCCCCAACTACATTTGGTTGCTATGCCCCTTTGGGCCTTTTTAATCTGGAATAGCTTCCCCCACCACCACCTTTTTTTTTTTTTTTAAGATTTATTCATTGAGAGAAAGTGTGTGCATATGTGCCGGGGGGAGGGGCAGAGGGGGAGGGAGAGGGATAAGCAGACTCTGCGCTGAGTGTGGAGCCCTACAAGGGGCTCAAAGAAGGGCACGATCTCAGGACCCTGAGATCATGACCTGAGCTGAAACCAAGAGTCGGACACTTAACCAACTGAGCCACCCAGGCGCCACCCCCCTTTAATATTTTTACAGCATATTCTTTTGGAAGAGACCATGCCCATTGTCTTGTAGGATATGACATATATGTCTGTTTCCTTGTGGTGGCATTTGCCTCGTTCCTCTGTTCCCTGTATTTCCTGTTAACTGGAAAATGTATGTAAAGGCTTCAATAGATTCAGTCAAAATGGAACTTCCTTTCCTTCTGCAACTTGGGCTGATCCTAGGCAAGCCCCCTGTGAAAGAGTGACGCTGAAAATCAGAGTAGACAACCCATTGTAATGCACCTGTTGCTTTTTTAAGTCAAAATATTGAGGAGTGCCTGGCTGGCTCAGTCAGTGGAGTGTGCGACTCTTGGTCACCAGGTTGTGATTTTTGAGCCCCATGTTGAGTGTAGAGATAACTTAAAAAAATTTTAAGGGGTGCCTGGCCGGCTCAGTGAGTAGAGCATGCAACTCTTGATCTTGGGTCGTTGAATTCAAGCTGCACATTGGGCATGGAGCCTACTTAAAAAATAAATAAATAAAATCTTTTTTTTTTAAGAAAATTCTTGGGGCACCTGGGTGGCTCAGTCATTTAAGCGTCCAACTCTTGATTTTGGCTCAGGTCATGATATCAGGGTTGTGAGATGGAGCCCCGTGTTAGGCTCTGCGCTGAGTGTGGAGCATGCTTAAGATTCTCTCTGTCCCACTGCCCCAACTCCCCCTTAAAAAAATAAACAAATGAAAAGAAAAAAGAAAAGAAAGTTCTTTGGAAAAAAAAATTTGAAATACTTACTTACCTAGTTGTCAACTGGCCACTACCCCAAGCCTCCCAACCCTCTCCACAGCCACCAGCCTGGATGCTTAAGCATCACCCCTCTCTGCCTCCCTGCCATGATCCTCTGGACCTTCCCTGGACCCAGCAGCTGAAGGGTAACTCCTGCCATATGAGGGGCCTCTGGGGTCTCTTCTGATTGGTCACTGCCCAAGCCCATCATCCTGGCTAGAACTCATCACTTTTTTTTTTTTTTATATTTTATTTATTTGACAGAGAGAGACAGCAAGAGAGGGAACACAAGCAGGGGGAGTAGGAGAGGGAGAAGCAGGCTTCCCGCTGAGCAGAGAGCCCGATGTGGGGCTTGATCCCAGGACCCTGGGACCATGACCTGAGCCAAAGGCAGATGCTTAATGACTGAGCCACCCAGGCGCCCGAGAACTCATCAACTCTTAAAAAAATAGAATCCCAGGGCGCCTGGGTGGCTCAGTTGGTTAAGCGACTGCCTTCGGCTCAGGTCATGATCCTGAAGTCCCGGGATCGAGTCCCACATCGGGCTCCCTGCTCGGCAGGGAGTCTGTTTCTCCCTCTGACCCTCTTCCCTTTCATGCTTTCTCTCTCTCTCAAATAAATAAGTAAAATCTTTAAAAAAAAAAAAATAGAATCCCAGAAACTCAGATGCAAAAATTAGAGAATCTTTTATTTATGTAAAGCACAAAAGCAAGCAAAAGCAATCCATGCTGTTAGAAGTGAAGATTGTGGGGGTGCCTGGGTGGCTCAGTCGGTTAAGTGTCCGATCTTGGTTTCGGCTCAGGTCATGATCTCATGGGTGGTGGGATCAAGCCCCACATCCCACGTCCTGGCCCCGTCCTCAGCAGGAAGTCTGCTTGAAGATTCTCTCCCTCTGCCCCTCCCCCCCAAAGTAAATAAATAAATAAACAAATAGAAGAAAGGAAGATTCTGGCTTCCCTTGGAGGGCTAGGAAGGAGGACTGGTAATGTAATGTGTTTCTTTCTTTCTCATACTTAAAAAAAAAAACAATGTATATTTTACATACACTAAGACACACCTTATGTGTGCAGCTTAATGAATGTTTACTTGTCTATAGACTCATGTAAACAACCGGTACTGGATCAAAATAAAGAACATTTCTAGGCCCTGGCAGGCTCCCTAACGGACTTCCCAGTCACTGCCCCAAGAGAAACCCTTATTCTGGACTTGAGTCACCTGTTCTCAAATGTCATGTAAATGGAATCATGCAGTTTGTACTCCTTTGTGTCTGGTTTCTTTCGCTCAGTGTGATGTTTTTGAGGTTAGCCCAGGTCTCTGTACATATTGGTTAGTTCCTTCTTTTTCTTTGCTCTGTGGTATTCCTTATCCAGATGATGTCCCACAATGTTCTGTTTCTTAATCTGGGTGCTGGTTACATGGGTGTGTTTATGAAACTTCATATGGAGGGAACAAGACATGACACATTTCCCTTCAGTCTGGGGTTGACAGATCCTCACCCCCAACAAGGACAGCCTGAGTGGGAGATGGAGATGTGTTTGAGAGGGAGGGCAGGCTTCCTGGTGGAGGGGGCAGTGTGGTCACCCCGTTCCTCTCCCCATTCTGGGCAGGCTGAATGAGAACATGTCTGTGTGTGTGGCGGACTTTGGGCTCTCCAAGAAGATCTACAACGGGGACTACTACCGTCAGGGACGCATCGCCAAGATGCCAGTCAAGTGGATCGCCATTGAGAGCCTGGCTGACCGTGTCTACACCAGCAAGAGTGATGTGGTAGGTTCCTCTCTGACAGGAGTGGGGATCAGTGACCTGTTTGTCTCACACTGCAGCTGGGAAGCACAGGGGCCTAACCGCAGGGGTTAGGCATGTTTGGGTGTGTGGTGGGCATCTGTGAACGGTGGTGTGGACACACTGGGGAGATGTACAGGTCCACGTGTGCATGGTGGCAGGTCCATATGACAGACGTGTGGACAGTTTAGGTTGGGGGAGGCGGTGGTATGTATATGTGTGTACAGCCAGGGTGTGGAGGGTGACACACGAGACCCTGTGTCTGTCTGTGAAGTGTGTAAACGTGTGTGTGGACGAGCATGTCTGTACGTGCACAAAAGTGACCTCTGTGAGCGTGTCCCTGTGCCGGCGTTGCTGTGAAGAGCTATGAGACACCTGCGCACATAAATGTGGATATGCCCATGAACCCATGTGTTTGGGGGTGTCTTTGTGCAGGAGAGATCCTCTAATTCTCTCCCCTCTGCCCCCCACAGTGGTCCTTCGGGGTGACGATGTGGGAGATTGCCACACGGGGCCAAACCCCGTATCCCGGAGTGGAGAACAGCGAGATTTATGACTACCTGTGTCAGGGAAACCGGCTGAAGCAGCCTGTGGGCTGTCTGGATGGACTGTGAGGATCCTCAGGACCCCACCCCGCCCCCTGCCCCATCCCAGATTTCACTCCAAAACCCTGAGCACCCCCACATGGCCTCAAACCTCTAAAACCTGCACAGAACCCCTCAGACTGTTGAGGAAGCCATGCTGAGACCCCCACACCCCAAATTCTAATTCACCCCAGATTCCTGAGCTCCTGCACTTCCCCCAATGCTCTTCAACACCAGGACCCTCTACCAGCCCTCCAGTTTGCCATCTTAAGCTTCTCCAAACTCACAGGTCTCTTCTGAGATATCCTCAGGATCCTTTAGGACACAGCTTATCAAATTTTGCTGTCTCACAGCACACAGAGGAGAGCAGAACGTTCATCCAGCCCTTTGAGGGCAAAGTCTGCTCTAGCAAACCCTCACTAGAACACCACCTGATACCCAGAGAGCCTCCCCAAGACCCTTTCCAGCTCCCGAGTGTCCCAGGATCCGCCTTCGGAAACTCTTGAGAATTCCCAGATCCCAATGGAAGCCCCCAAACTGCTCATGGTTCCTTCCAGTTCCATGAAATGCCCCCAAACTCCCAGAACGCTCCCCTTCTGAGCTCCTGCTCAGTCTTCCACCCCTCACTTTGCTGCCCTAGGTATGCCCTGATGTCCCGGTGCTGGGAGCTAAACCCCCGTGACCGGCCAAGTTTCTCAGAGCTTCGGGAAGATCTGGAGAACACGCTGAAGGCCCTGCCCCCTGCCCAGGAGCCTGACGAAATCCTCTATGTCAACATGGATGAGGGTGGGGGTCATCCTGAACCACTTGGAGCTGCTGGAGGAGCTGATCCCCCAACCCAGCCTGACCCTAAGGATTCCTGCAGTTGCCTCACTGCAGCTGAGGTCCATCCTGCTGGACGCTATGTCCTCTGCCCTTCTACAGCCCCTGGCCCCACCCTGCCTGCCGACAGGAGCTCCCCAACTCCCCCAGGGCAGGAGGATGGAGCCTGAGACAACGCTCCACCTGGGACTCCCTCTCAGGACCCAAGCTAGGCACTGCCACTGGGGGAGCCTCCCCCCCAACTATTTCCCCACTCCAGGCCCCACCCCCAACTACAGCCTTCTCTTCCTACCTATTCTGCTTCCATCCCAGACAGATCCTCTCTCTTCTCCATGCCTCAGTGTCCCCGGGTGTAAAAGGAAGGGGTTGGGCTGCAATCCCTATGGGTCCTCCCAGGTCTAGCATTCCAAGATTCTGGATTCTAAGGTTGAAAGAGTCTAGATGCAAAGGTTTGAGGTTTCAAAGATGCTATTAGTCTTCAGCTCTAAGGACCTAAAATCCCAAAGTCTCTAATTCTAAAGTGCTAAGGTTCCAGACATGGAAGTTGCAAGGCCTATATTCTAAGGCTCTGAGAGTCCGTGGCTCGAGAGTTTTCTGGTTCTAGAATTCTTGATACAGCCCGCAAGATTTTAGGTTCTGAAGCTCTAAGATTCTAGTTCTAGGATCTAAGGCTCTATGATTCTAGATTTTGTTATTCTAGGGTCCTGAGTCCTTAGAGTATAAGATTCTAGATTCTACAATTCTAGACACGGAGGTTTTAAGGCCTAATGTTCTAAACTTGGAAGTTGTAAACCTCCTAGACTGTAAATCTTTGGGCTATAAGACTCTACATCATAAGGCTTCAAGATTTTATCTTCTCAAGTTCTAAGATTCTAATAATGGTTAATTATAAGTTCTAAGGCTTTATGATCCTTGAAACTCTTATTATGAGATTCTGGATCCTAAAGAGCTAAGATTCTAGAATCTGCAATTGAAAAGTTCTAAGAGTCTAAAGATGGAGGTTCGAAGGTCTAATGTTCTAAGATGGGATGTTCTAAGACTTAGTCTAAGAACCTAGATTCTTTGTCTAAGATTCTAGACCATATGCTTCAAGATTCTAGATTATTAAACTCTAAGATTCTACTGTTGTTCTGTTCTGTGTTCCAAGACACTCTAGACTATTGGTCCAAGATTCTGGATCCTTGGCATCTAAGGTATAAGACTACAGTTAGTTGTAGATACCAAAGTTCTAATCAATTCTAATGTTGGACACATTTAGGTTCTATGCTGCATTCCACCTTTCTAGGGTTTTAATTAAGGGTCCAAGAATCCACAGTTCTAAGTCTTAAGATCCTAGGCACTGTAGTTCTACGATTCAAACGTTGTCAGATTCTAAAGGTCTACAGGTCAAGAATTCCAAGGTATGATTCCAAGGTTCTAATAGTATTCTGTGTGACTCTCCCCTTCTGAGCCACCTCTGCTTCCTCCTCCCCTCATGTGGGGGCATGGCTCCCCTCAAGCCTGTGCAGTAATGCATTGGGGATGCCTCCTTTCCCCAGGAGACGATTTCCCTCCTTTTGGTCCATGCTGCCCCCCTGAGCCAATCCCTCAAGCCCCCCTGTACAGAGGTGTGAACTCCGGCACCTCTAGAGGGGCTCAGATCACATAAAACTTTATAACCACACTTCTGTCTCCTCTTGTTTCCACTCAGCTGTCATGGGTGGCCCCTCTCCCTGGCAGCTCCGTTTCCCCATCAGTAAAAAGAAGGGTTTGGTGGGGTCTAGGAGTTCTCCCTTTACAAAGAGGGTAGAAATGAGCATACCTGTAGACAACGTAGACAAAAAGACACGAAGCAAAGAAACACAGACTCTCTGAGATCCCTAGTGAGGAAGAGGCACTTAGATACTCAGTGTCAGAGACACTCTCCCCCCCAACCCCAAAGTAACAGACCCATGAGGACATACTCAGGCACTTTGCCACAAATAAGAGAGACACTGAAATTCAGACACATATAGTAACAGACGCGAAAAATTACATAGATACAAACATATTTACAAACATCTGAGAGGCAGATATTCACCAGGAATAGGAAGAAACTAGAGTAACACAGATTACGAAGGGTAAACACAGAGAGACACACAGAGTACAAGTACTCACAGACTCAAATGTTCAGATTCACATAGAAACACAGGCACAGAACACCTCCAGTCGTCACGGGCCCACAAAGGGACTCCTGCCAAGACAAACCACAGTGCTTTGCACGCCATCGAGGGCCCGCGTGTCTGGGTGTATCCGGCAGCACATGGAGAAACCCTTGGCAGCGCCCGGACGCCCCCCGGTGGCGCTCCTGAAAACCGAGGACAGTTCAATCCGGGCCACAAACTTTTTTAGAACAAATCCTTGTGGGAAGCTGGGAGGAGAGAGGAAGTCGGACGTGGGCGAGGGGCGGGATGTCTGGACTGGAACCTCCGGGCCCACGTGAGTGTCTGCCCCGTTTCTGAGTGGGTGCTGTGTGTCGAGGCGGCCGTGTCAGCGTGTAGCGTAACTGTCCTTTGTCTTTCTCATTTGATGCCGCCTGTCTGTTGCGGACCTGAGTGGCCACATCGACACTGCCGTTTGGTGTATTTGTCCCCTTCATTGATGCATCTGATCTGACTCACGGCCATTTGTTTATCTGTGTCGTGTGTGTTTTTGTCTTAAGTAGTGTGCGGTTTTTGTGGGCTTACGGTATGGCTCAGTGGGCAGCGGGCGTTTGCACTATGTATCCCGACTGTGTATCTTTGACAGAAGTTTTGTGTCTTTTGAGTTAAGAGGCGACAGGTGGTGCACTGGTAGACATTGCGAAACTCTGTGGCGTTTGCATTTGTAGCGTGAGGCTGAACTACGAACCTTGTGTGCTTTAACTTGTCAGTACAGACGCCAAACTGCCAGAACTACTGAACAGCGGTTTAGAGGATTTGGGGTAGAGACCCGCGAACTTCTGGAGGTCTTCCCGGAGGGGAAGGCTCTATGGTCGCGTGCAGAGCGCCCATTCCACGTAAGATACCAACCATAGAGAAAGACGGCGGCAAAGCTAGGATCGTGGAAAGAGGCGCCCCTTGAGATGAACTATCAAAGGGAGGAGGGTGCGATTTCCTTCACAACTTTTCTCCCGTTGTCAGTTTAGCCTCTATATTCAAACCTAAGTCAAAAGACTCTTTTTCATAAAGGCAACTGAGTTTCTTCCAGTTTAAGGATAATTTATCTACTTTATCTCGTCGGCCTCCCTCCACAGCGACGTTTGTGAGGCAGGCCGCTGAAGAACGGCCAATCTGGCTAGCTTTTCCTAAAGCGATCCCACTGTACGAGCTTTAGTGAGATAAAACAATAATTGCGATTGGTGGGCCGATTGTTTTGAAACCGCCCTAACGGCAAGGGGCGGATCCTTCGCGAATTCATCTTTCCGGTTTCTTAAAGGCAACAGTGAAAGGAGGAGGGGGAGTTGGTCGGCCGACCCTCCATTTGATTGGTTCTAGTGGTTTTACCGCTTGGACTCCTCTAGGGGCGGGAGATCTAGACCAATCAGGGTATGTGTTACAGGAGACCCCAGTTTGATGAAAGGACCGCGCAGGAAAGGCCGAGAGTGTTTTGGAGGGGCGGGACGGATTTCATTCTGAGATCCCATCGCTGATTGGACCAAGTCTTTACTCCTTTTTCTTCATTTGACCCTACGGGAGCGGGCGCGCGGGTGCTACCCAATCACCGCGTGCTCCGCCTCCCGCCTTTTCCCGCCCTCCGCCCCGGCGGCGGCAGCGACGTAGGCCAACGCTTCCTCCCTGGCTGCTCCTGAGCCCTCTCATTGCCGTTCTTTTGAAAGCTGCGCTCTGATTGGCTGAGTCTCCCGGCCCGCGCCCGTTGCCTTCACGCGATGGCCAATTGGCACCCGTGTTGCATCGCATGGGGCCACGGAGGAGGGGGAGGCGGCGGCGGCGGCCATTTTGAGCCGCCGCCGCCATTGGAGCGGGCCCCCCCCCTTCCCCCTTCGCCTCCTGACAGGAAAGGTTTAAGGGGGACAGAGCCCTGGGAGGCCGGGCCGGGCTCGGGGGCCGCCCCGGGGGCCCGGGCCATGGATGTGCGCCGTCTGAAGGTGAACGAACTTCGCGAGGAGCTGCAGCGCCGCGGCCTGGACACTCGCGGCCTCAAGGCCGAGCTTGCTGAGAGGCTGCAGGCGGCGCTGGAGGCCGAGGAGCCCGACGACGAGCGGGAGCTCGAGGCCGACGACGAACCGGGGCGACCCGGGCACAACAACGAGGAGGTCGAGACCGAGGGGGGCTCCGAGCTGGAGGGGACCGCGCAGCCACCGCCGTCCGGGCTGCAACCGCACCCGGAGCCTGGCGGCTACTCGGGGCCGGACGGACATTGTGAGAGTGCGCGGGGCGGGGGTCGGGGAGCCCGGAGTCCGGGCCGAGGAAGGGCTGTGGGACGCGGAGCCCGGCGCCTGAGGTCGGGGAGATGGCCTGAGGATTGGGGGATCCCGCTACCCGCCGCTGAAAAGGATCTAGGGCCGAGGGCCTCGGGACGACCGGAGGGTGGACCCTGGCATTCGGGGCAGGAGAGATACTGGAGTGGGGGCACTGGGTTTGGGGGATGAGGAAGGTCCGGGGGGTGTAGAGGATTCCGGAGCCTAGTGCTCGGAGACCGGAAGCCGTGGTTTCTGGAGCCCAAGTGTCGGAAGAACAAGAGGTTTTCTAATCGCGGGCTGAGGAGGGTCTTGGAAATGACGGTTTCAGGGTTTGGAGCTGGGTGGGCTTGAGAGCTCTGCTAAGCCCAGCGTATGGGCTGGGCGTCGGGAGCCGTGTTTTTAGAGCTGGGAGAGTTTTGAGAATAGAGGATCTTGGAGTTTGCTGCTGGGTGGGGTATAGGGAATTCTCCTCTTTGGTACTGGGATGGGTTAGTGAGATGGAGGTGCTGGTGTCTGGCCAGGGGGAGGATCTGATGGACTGGGTGCTCTGGTATGTGGCTAGTGAGCATTTAGGGAATGTGGGAGACTACCATGTGTTTGGACTGTGAGGGACCCACCTCTGTCCGAGGCTGGCCTGGGGGACTCTCAGATCCAGGGCTGGAAGGCCAACGTTGAGGCAGGGCCAACTTGGGCATTTGGTGCTGGGAAATCTGGGGACCTTCTGGTTGACTTCCAGAGGAGGTTTAGGGAACCCTGGTCACTGGAGGCAGGCAGGGGAGGGAAGGATGTCTCCCTGGGCAGGGAACCAAGAGGTCTTGAGCTGGGTAGGTTCTGAGGACAGGTAATCCGGTGGCTACTGCTGAATGGTCTTGGATTAACAGTATGGAGTGTTTGAAGAACAGAGGTAGCTGGGGGTGGGGTGGGGCAGATAGCAAATTGGTGGAGTTTGAAGTTGAGGAAGGATCTGGGGGACAGATGATCCTTGTGTCCAGTACAGGAGTGTATATGTGGCTAGTAAATATGGGAGAGGGGAGAGTATAGAATGGAAAGAGAAAGAAAACTTGTTGACTTGGCTAGGGGCCTCAGGATAGAGTGAGGGAAGTGTTTTTGAGGCTGAGTGTCTCCTTCACGAGAAGGCTCCTTGGTCCCCAGAAAAAGTTACTTGTGTGCCCAGGGATTGGGGGTCTAAGGGTGTAGTAGGGAACCGCTGCAAGAGCCAGAAGGTATGACTCAGAACGAGAAGTTATAGGGTAGATCTATGATTGTCTGAAGAGAGCAGGCCCTGGTATGGAAGGGAGGAAATCTGGAGTTAGAAAAGTGTGGTTTTCTAGCCAGAGTGAGGATTGGAGAAGTTAAGGAGTAAGTAGAAAAGACTCTGGCATCCAGCGTTTGTGGTATTTCTCTGAAAAGAGGGTGCCATGGGGTTAAGAGAATGAGGAGAGCAAGGGGGTGAGAGAAGAGACAAGAAATTGAGTTGGCATTGGGTGCTTACTGACTCGTTTATGAAAGGTGGGAAGTCCTGGAGTATAGATTTGCCGTGGGGGCAGCCTAGGGATTGTCCAGGGCCCACATGCCCTTGTGGGGAAGAATACTTCCCCTCGCAGAGACCTGTGAACGGAGGAGGAGTGGCCCAGTGTGCATGTCTAGGGCAGGAGAGGCCCTGGTAGGAATGCCTAAGAGGAATGCCCGGTGGCCAGAGGTGCCTCAGAAGAGGGCATGTTAGACTCAGACGGACTTTGTTTTAAAGATGGCTCTGTGACTTGGGCAAGTCAGTGTACCTCCAGGTGGTTTCGTTGTGTGCACAACAGGGATAATAATAGTGCCCCCCAGGATTGTTATGAATGAGGTCACATGTGTAGGGAGCTTAGCACTGGGCCTGCCTGTTATTAGGAGGTGGATGTTTTAGAGTGGAGAAGGACCCCAGAATCATGGCTTATCCGGGTGCAGCTTCCTCTGTGGGCACAGGAGAAATTCTTGAGAAGAGAGATGTGAATATTTGTGGGAAGAAGAGCACTGTGCTTGGAGCCTAGAAGAAACCGAATGGTTTGAAAAGCCCTCCCTGTGTTCCAATTAAGGAGATACTCTATTTCTTCCCTTTTCCCCTGCAACAAAATCCTCTGAGCCCCCTTCATGCCCTGCTGCAACCCTTCCTTCAAGCTCTGGTAAACAGGGCTGTAGCAAACCACGTGATCTGTTACTTTCCTCCCTTTGGGCTGCACCTGGTTTGTGCCTAGATGTATTTGTCCTCTGAGAAAGGATCCAGTCAGTCAGCAAGTGGCAGAAGAGTCTCTCCTTCCCTGTGGTTCTGCCGGCCCTGGCATAGCCACTAGTAGGGCCCTAGAGGCACCTAGCAGAGTTTGCCCTTGGGTTGGAAAGCCTGCTTGCTGCTCATCCTGGGTTTCCAAACTTCTCTCTGGCTCTGGCTGCAAGGGTCTTCTTGAGTTTGCTACTCTGGTTTTAGTCTCATCTCTGAGCTTTCACATGTTATTCCAGCCCCACAAATGTTTCCTCTTATCACTGAGCTCTCACCTATGTATCCTTTGAGTCAAGGCTTCTCTGTTACTTTCTGGGTCCCTGTCTTAATTTCTTCATAGATGTGAACACAATTAGAATTTGCTTTTTGTGTTTAAGTATTTGTTTAATGTATGTCTGTTTCACTAACCTGAAGGCTTCAGTGGGGCAAACTTACTCTTAGCTGTATCCCAGGGTCTGGTGTGTGGTATGCACTCCATGGGTAGTTAATATTATTCTAATAAGAATAAGCTTCTATTCTTAGTCTTATTTCATAAGACATTTTCTCAGGACCCTTCCCACCTAGCTCCAAATATTTCAGGACTTATTCCCTAACGAGTCTAAAGGCCACTGTTAGGACTCCTGTTTTCTTAACAATTCCTTTCCTTCTCCCTCCCCCCACCTCCCATTTCCCTTTCAACTGCATTAGATACCCTTTATCTTTTCTTTCTTTCTTTTTCTTTCTTTTTTTTTTTAAGATTTTATTTATTTATTTGACAGAGAGAGCACAAGCAGGGGGAGCGGCAGGCAGAGGGAGAAGCAAAGCAGTCTCCCTGCTGAGCAAGGAGCCCAATGCTTGGGACTCAATCCCAGGACCCTGGGATCATGACCTGAGCCGAAGGCAGGCGCTTAACCAACTGAGCATGTGCTATCCCACCCATGGATACCTTTATCTTTGCAGCTATTGGGGGGTGGAAGAGATTCGTAAAGAGGGTTGACTGTGCAGATGGGAGTGAATTGGGCCAGGCAGAGGACTGATTTGTGCCCTAAAGCCAACTCCCTACGCATTACACCATGTCAGAGGACAGCCAGACTGGTGTATTTTAAACTGCTACATGGAGTCCCAGGTGTCTGTAGGGTTGTCCCAGCCCTGGAGTCGGGACTTTGGGGGTAAGGCCAAGCTGGTATACCTTCTCTGATCCTCCTATTTCCTCACTTTAACCAGAGCACTTGTACCTCAGTTGGTTTTATTTGTTGGGATTCTGTACAACCCAGTCACAGATGCATCACCAGCCATTTGAGGGACAAGAGGGCATGTCCTCAGGCAGCTGGGTCCACTGACTGCCCAGATAGGTTTCCATCTGAAGATGTTATCATACCTTTTAGCCTTTGGCAGACTGTTCCCAGTGGGGATGACATCGTGTAGCACCAAAAAGCCACCTCCGGTCCCAAGAAGCACCCTTCTAACTGGCCATTTTTTGTTTTAAGATGTCATGGACAATATTACCAGGCAAAACCAATTCTATGAGAGCCAGGTCATCAAGCAAGAGAACGAGTCTGGCTACGAGAGGAGACCGCTGGAAATGGAGCAGCAGCAGGCCTATCGCCCAGGTGGGAACATGCACGTTGTACATCTCTTTTGAGGGAAAGAGAATCTGTACGTGGCCCATGCCCTCTGCCTAAAGCCTGTCTTCCTCTTGGGCACTGTCACTCTGGCAAGGTTCTTCTGAAGGAGAGAATTTAATCCTGCTCCCAGGTGTTGAGAGAGGGGAGTCTTCATGGTATCTGTTTTCAGATGTTAGTACCAATACCCTGGAGAGTTTAGACTCAGAGGCCAATACTTGAGTCTTATTTAAAATCTTAGAATGTAGAATCCAGCAAGGACCTTCCAAATCTAGTCCAGTTGTTCCCATGTTCTGAAGAATATTGTTCCAGGAGCTATCATTAGGGACTTCCCAGGAAAGGGTTCCTTGGCCAAAATATATCTGGGAAATGCAGCATGTGCTATCCCACTCCTGGGAGAATCACTGTACTCAGAGCATTAGAGGCCCTGAGAAGTCCTAGACTGAAAAAACCCTGTGTCATATTGTTTAAACCCAGGGTTTCCCAAGTATGTCTTTGTAGAACAAAGTTCCCTGTAGCATCAGTTTGGGAACACCAGATGTAACTCCGCTCTCACCTCCCATTTTACAGACTGGGGAGGTGGCTTGTCTGACGGCAGAGCTGGGGTTAGAACCTGGGAAACCGGTGCCTGGGCCACTGCTCTTGGTTAATGAGCATTCCCAACCATTTTGTGTCCTACAGTTTGGAAAGCAAGGTCCCACTGTTGAGTAATGACGGAGCCAGGACTGCCTCCCAGTCTTGTGTTCCTTTCACTGTGTTGTGGCCCTGGTGCCCTTTCTTTGTGAATCTAGTTGATTGTATCTAATTCCATTCTTGGTTCATCCACAAAGTGAAATCCTCAGGATTTTAATTTTAATGTAGGTTAAACTGCAGATTTGTGTCAGGCTCTGTGAGACTTGTGGGATCATTTGGCCCAAGGAGAGTATTTTCTGTGTGTTACCAACAGTTATCAGGGCCTCCTGTGAGCGCAGCTCTGTGCTGGGACCACGGAGGCTCTCTTCAGATGGGTGAGTGCAGTCCCTGCCCTGGAGGCCCAGGAGCCTTTTCTGTGTGTGCCAGAGCTAGGGAGTGATGCGAGGGGGTCTTGGGTTGAGTGCTGAAGTGAGGAGATGTGAGTGATCCACAGCACCAGGCATAGATACCGGTTCCGGTTTGCTCCTGATTAGGTTCTTAGATTCTTGGTTCTGATTCTTGAGGTCTGCCTGAGACTGGGCCTTTCCCGTGGTTTACAGCATGTTATCCCATCCTGACTTTCTGCTTGTGGTGTGACTTAATAAGGCCATGACACCTATGGGCTGGCCTAAGTGCAGACCCCCCACCCCTGCTTCTGCAGTGATTCTGGGCTTTGTGGTAGAGTGATTGAAGCCAGTGGAGTTAGCTGTGGGACCACAATGTCCTGTTGACTTGACACCCCCCGCCCCGCCCCCCACCCCCCCAGCCGCCAGACTAAAGAAGCTTTGTAAGAACTGAGTTGGAGAGATTCTCTGGGAGGAGAAATTGGAGAATGTCGGATCATGGGATCTCCGTTTAAAGGGATCTTAGAAATTTTCTAGGGTTCTCTTCTACTTGGCCTGGGCCCAGGTAGCTGCCAGCTTTCATGGGGCCTTTGGCAAAGTAGCCAAAGGCAGCCATTCTACCTTTGGGTGGGCCTTTAGGAGAGCTTGCCTTTATTCAGTACTGAAGTCCCCTCTCCCTCCCCGTGAAGCCTGAGAGTTATCTGACTGACATCTGTCACCTCATCAACGGCCAGCGCTGATGGGCCTGGCTGGCCATCTCCAGCCCCCCTTTACCCTGGCCCTGTTCTCCAGTACGGCCTTCTTGGCTCCCTTGGCAGGCTTCCGTTGAACCCGGCAAGCTGCCTGTGCCCAGCCCATCATCACTGTAGTCAGGACCCTGCCAATATCTCCTGAGGTAAAAGGGACCAGAAAAGTGATAACTAGGGAGTTTCCAAGTGTCTTGACTGTCTGGATTTGTCCTGACAGTAGAAGTGAAGACAGAGATGAAGCAAGAAGCACCCGCCAGCTTCCTCCCGCCCGAAGCATCTCAACTCAAGCCAGACAGACAGCAGTTCCAGAGTCGCAAGAGGCCTTATGAAGAAAACCGGGGACGGGGGTACTTCGAGCACCGAGAGGATAGGAGGTGGGTGTGTGAGGCGATAGTCCCCCCCCTTTCCCAGTAGGTTTCTGTGTCTGTAGCCTGGTGCCCGCTGAGACCTTTGAACTAACGAAGTGGGCAGGGCTCTCCCTGCCCTTACTCACTCGCTCAGCCCTCCCTGCACTCACTGCCAGATTCAGCTTTGCTAAACTTTTGCTCCTTCCTTCAGCTCCTCCCTTCTCATTACCTTCAGGATAAAGTCCAAAAACTTTGCTTTTCGCATGTGAGGTGCCAGCCTGCCTTTTCAGTCCTTTGCCTCACAGCCCTGTTGTCCTGCACGGTGTCCTATTCTTCGTGGCTGCTTAATATCCCTTGATGGAAAGATTTATTTCCTGACTCTTCTCCCAAACACACGCTTCCCTCTGTCTCCTAGTTTATTCGTCGTCACACTCATGCTCCTTTCACAAGGTGCTTGCCCTTGGGCTGGACACTGGGGACACGGATGATTTGGACAGTGGGTTTTGCTCTCTTTTGGTCCCAGTGTAGGGCCTGAGGTAGACACACCAGTATGCCACAACCTAGTGGGGCCAGTAGGCCGGATGCGTGTGAGTGTCAGGAGATTAGAGGAGGGAGTGGCCTCTCTACCCTGGTCATTTTCCTTTCCTGACAAGGCCTCTCCACCCCTCTGGTCAGCCCCAATCCTACCCTCCCCTCTTTCAGCTTCTGGGTGAAGAGTTTTCTGATCACAAACTAGGAATGACCATTCCTTCTCTACTCATCTAGACTCGTTGTCTGACACATTTTATTTCCTACTTGGTGGACTCCATCCTCTCATGGCTTGTGACTCTGAGACAGGGCCTGGGTCTTTTGGCTGTGACTAAAGGTACGATGTGGAACCACTTCTTAGGAGTTTCTCCCAGTGCCTCCTGCAGAGCAGAGGTCTAGGTTGCCTGCCTGTGGAGAGCAAAGGAGGAATACTTGCTCCGATTTGAGGTTGGCAGAGAAAGTTTTCTAGGATAGACTTCTTGTGTGATGCGCTCCTTCCTTGTACAGGGCTCTGTGCTGGCCCTGGACTGGCAGGGCTGGAGGGGTACTCACCAGAGGGAAGCCTCCCAGATGGGCCTCGGCTACTTGATCCGGGCACACGGGACCCTGCGCATTGGGCCCCATTCTTCTACATTTCTCCTTTATTCCTATAAGTGGAAACCAGCAGTATTTTAACATTAGTCCCATTTTGGTGTTTTGGTAGGAGATGAGTCTCATTCATAATTTAGGACACTTGACAGAAAGAGACTGAAAAAATGGGTCATTTCAAACACTTGCGGATATAGAGTCTTAGGAAGATGTGGACAGATTGTGATGACTGGGGTGATCTGAGTCCTTGTATAGTCCCCTTTCTGGCCCAATCCCTGCTGAACTACTGTATCTTCCCATCGGTAACAGAGGCCAGTATGGAGGCAGCTCTCAACACGCACAGGGCGTGGCTCAGAATCTTGGGGTGTGAGAGGAGAGTCATCTTGGAACAAGCTAGTTAAATGATTCTGCTGGCCCTCTTGAGCAGAGGGTGCCCTCTCTAGTCCCTGTCCCCACTTTAGGAGTTAACAGTCATTGCTCTCATGGCAAGGGTGTAGGGTGGCCGAGTGCTTTTGCTAACCTCTGTGGGAAGAAACTGAAATCCAGGAAGCAATCTGGAGGCCACTTATAAATTCCAAGAGAACCTTCATTTCCCTTCCTCTGTGCTCATCTAACTGTTCTCATGGGACTTAACCCCTTTTCCTGACAGGGGCCGCTCTCCTCAACCTCCCGCTGAAGAGGATGAAGATGACTTTGATGACACTCTTGTTGCCATCGACACATGTGAGTCCTTGGGGTGCCTATCTGATCCTACTTTGCAGTCAGTTCTGGGAAACTGGGATGTGAGAAACCAGGCTCTGGAGCAACGGTACTGGTTCGGAGGCCAAAGATCTCCCAGCTGTACCTGGGATCCTGGGCAGGTCATTTTTCTTCTCTCACCTTCTCTTCAGGGAGGTATAATTCTGCCCTGCTACCTCAGAGAACTTTCAGTAACACTCCTCAGAATGGGTACAAGGGCAATTTGGAAAACCCTGAACACCCAGGGGGTTGTCAGCTAACCAAGAAGGGAACCTGAGTGCGGCTGGGGAAACTTAACTCTTTGACGACCAGTCCCCCAGTTTCCATCTACTGCTCACGTTCCTGGTGAAACTAATGCCACCTTGTCCTCGGAGGCATTAGACTGGTCCGCCCTGCCCTCTGTCCTCCAGTTTCTTTCCACTGGATAAGTGGCTTCCCCTTGACTATGCATCTGAACCCTAGGGGTAGTGGTGATAAGAGGTCCTGCCTCTCGTCAGACAGGATCTCAGTGGTAGAACCTGGGAACCTGACTTTAAATGAAGCCAGATCGTGTCTGAGAACACTGTACTTTTTGTACTTTGGAAGAGAGAAAGACACCTCGTACACAGTCCCTTCTGTCACAGGATCTTAAAGCCCATATACCCAGAGTAAAGCTAAACTTTTTTTAAGTATTGGGTGGCAGTGGTCAGTGAAGTGGTGGCTGATCAAATGCCAAATGTACAGACCACAACTCTCAGCCTTTACAGAAAAGATGGTGTGGTCAGGAAAGACTTTCTTGGAGGCCTGACGGGCTTCTTGAAGAGTGGGAAGAGTTGGAGCTCCAGCAGGAGAGTCCAACGCCCACAGAGGAGGTGGGAGCCTGCGGTGCACCTGGACAGTGGTGCCTGGTGGCGAGCGTGGGTCTGGGTCAGATGTTTGTGCACCTGTTGGCAGCAGGAGTCTGGCTCCCAAACCGATAGACTTAGCACAGGGAAATGGTTAGGGTTTATGGCTCTGGGATTAGCCTTTAAATTCTAAGTCCCTTGAACATGATGAGATACGGATCCTTTCCCTATAACGTGTACCTTCCCGTAAAGTGTATTTGTGTACAATTTCTGGGGGTTCCTCCAACCGCCATCCTTGGACCCCAGCCAGGTGGAGAGCCCAGTTCCTTTGTGTGATGGCTGCTTTGGTCCTGTGCCGGTGAGTTTGCAGTAGTCTGGAGCCTTGCTGCCGAGCTGGAGAATGGCTAGCGGGTGTGCTGGTTTCTCAGGAACCTGCCCTCACGATGTGTCTGCTTGTGTACTCCTGGTTAGCACTCCTGGAGGACTTACCTTTGCCTTTCCCTCTCTCAGATCTTTAAAATATCAGCTAACTTCCAGCTTTTTCCTCCACAGATAACTGCGATCTCCACTTCAAGGTGGCCCGAGACCGGAGTAGTGGCTACCCTCTCACGATTGAGGGCTTTGCCTACCTGTGGTCAGGAGCCCGTGCCAGCTATGGAGTCAGAAGGGGCCGTGTGTGCTTCGAGATGAAGGTGAGTGGGAGCAACTGAGGGTTTAAGAACAGAAAGCAGGTCCATCCTTTGGCATGAGCCGTTCATCAGCTACTTGGGTCAGAGCCACGACTGTAAAAAAGATTGAGCATAGACTGTGTGTGTCCAAGCAAAAAAAGCATGGTGGACTCTAGAGAACCATATCATTGCTGAACGCCCTATTGGGAAAGCAAGCCAACCATACAGTGCCTCATCAGGGTGATTTTTGCTTGGTGGGATTTTTTATTTTTTTATTTTTTTTTTATTTTTTTCTTCAGTGAGATTTGACCCAGGTATTATACAGCCAACCTCGCTAGGGATAACATGTTTGTAGAACTGGGAAAAGGATTTGTTTGGAAGAAAAATGAGCTAGAAGGAATGGAAGTGGACCCTGCCAGTTAAAGAGAGGCCAGAAGGAGAGCTGGGCAAAGAGCCACCAGGCCGTCCTCTACCATTGTCTCCCCATGGTTCGTGTCAGGTTATGTTTAGGAAAACGACACATTCTCGTGTTCAGCGAAAATTCAGATAGCACAGAAGAGTGTAGGGTAAAAAAAGCAGAAGTTAGACTCAGATCCTCCTAGTCCCCATTCTACTCTTCAGAAATAACACGTGTTAACAATTTCTTGCATGTCCCTTGTAAATCCAAACTTATTTATGACCGCTAGTATTTACAGTACTGTTTGCACACGCTACATAATGGTGCCGGGCTCTGTACATGGACATCTCCGTTAATCTCCCCACTGTACCATCATGATAGAGGCACTACGCTCCCCGTTTTTTAGAGGGGCAAGCTGACCGAGGTTTATCATTTCTGATTGACTAAGTCTGTCGGTTTTGAATTGCGAATTGTTTTGTGTGCCACTCAGAGAGAAACCCTGTCAGTTAAACTTCTAGAGTGCTTTCTCACTACATCAGTTGTAAGATCTACCCTGATTTGGACACATCGAAATGTGGAAATGTGCATCCAAAAGTCAATAGAATAGGTTAACTTTATAGAAGCCACCAACTAATACAGATAGGTAGGGTTGTTAGGCAGTCTAACCTGTAAGGTAAGTCAGAAGGCGTGGGTCATTCTTTCTGCTTTTTGTACTTAGTACCATGTCTTGGATGACAAGTTCCGTCCCTGTACCTCAGCCATGCTTCGCTCTCTGGCTGCTTCATCTATTCTGTGGCGTGGATGTGCCGTAACGTGGCAGTGCCTTATTTTTTAATTTTATTTTTGGCAGTGCCCTACTGATGGTTTGGTGGGGGGGAGTTGTGTGTTTTTTTTTTTAAGATTTTTATTTATTTATTTAACAGAGGTAGAGAACACAAGTAGGCAGAGCGGCAGACAGAGGGAGAGGGAGAAGCAGGCTCTCCGCCGAGCAGGGAGCCCGACGTGGGGCTCGATCCCAGGACCCTGGCGCCCAGGGAGTTGTTTTTAATATAAACAGCGTCACACTGAATATCCTGTGCGTGTGTCATGTGGTCCCGCGTACACCTATGGGTGCATCTGTAGAGTAAACTGGAAGTTGAATTGCTGGGTTATAAAGCATATGCATTTGCAGTTTTCATAAGAGGTTGCTAAATTGCTTGCCAAAGACATGGTGCCAATTTATCCTTCTACGCTAAGTATGAAAGTCCCCATTTCCCCTGCAGCATATTAAAATTGAAAAATAACTATATTCATGGGGCGCCTGGGTGGCTCAGTCGGTTAAGTGTCTGCCTTCAGCTCAGGTCATGATCCCGGGGTCCTGGGATCAAGCCCCATGTCGGGCTCCCTGCTCAGTGGGGAGCCTGCTTCTCCCTCTCCCTCTGCCTGCTGCTCCCCCTGCTTGTGCTCTCTTTCTCTGTCAAAAAAATAAATAAAATATTTTTTTAAAAAACAACTGTATTTTGAAGTGCCTGTCTCTGTGGCCCTGTACTTCCTGAGCCCCTCAGAGTCCCTGGGTTCAGTGCCACAGGCCCTTCTGAGTGGCTTCAACACCTTTTCCCCAGCAACAAGAGCCACTGCTGATTTTTAATGCCTGCGTGCTGCCCTCTTGTATTGCCTTGTAACCTGCAAGCCTCCGAGCATCAGCTCTGAGCCCTCTTATTCTTTGTCCTCAGATCAATGAGGAAATCTCCGTGAAGCACCTTCCTTCCACAGAGCCCGACCCGCACGTCGTCCGTATCGGCTGGTCCCTGGACTCCTGCAGCACGCAGCTGGGTAAGGGGAGGGCAGCCTAGCGGTCCAGATACTAGAGTAGCTGCCTCTGTCCCTGGATTCTCAAGCTTCCTAAACTTCTCTTCCCAGCATGGGACTCGGAACACAGCTAGCCCAGGGTGGGACACCTCCTGCCTGTCTTCAGGTATACAGGATTCAACTGGAAGGACCACAGTCATCTTAACTTTTCTATGAGAAATTGATTATCTTTTAGGAGAGGGTCCACAGTTCTCTTTAGAAGGCTGATCCCTTTCTTTAAAAAGATCAGTTGTCTTCTGTCCTCAAACCATGCTGAAAATAAGTTCCTCAAGTCCCATTCAGTTCTGTCTGGGGTTTTCTGTCCAGAGCCAAACCCAGAGTAGAAGGGGAAGCAGGGAGCAGGGAGCTGGTAGGCAGAGAGAGGCAGGGGCTGCCCATTGAGAGGGTTTGAATGTTCAAGGGGCCTCAAGTGACATCCGGCCCCAAGTGACTGATTTCGATGACCCATGCGGAGACCTTTTGCTTTGGTCATGTAAACATCTGATTATGAAAACGTGTACTCGTGTGTACAGTTTAGGCCATAGGGAGAGGGGGAAATGAAAATCCTCCCAAACCTGCGAGATAACCAGTGTTAACATTTTTATCTACAGTCTTCTGGGCAGTTCTTTTGTTCTTTGTATATCTCAAACTGGGTCACACTATGGTACTGTCTTATAGCCTGGTTTTTTTTTCCTTCTTAATAGATGCTGGGCATATTTTTGTAAATAAGTAGAGCTGTTTGACCACTGCACAATTTCCCTTTTTGTAATAGTGTCACTTACAAATAAGGTTTTGTGGATCATGTAAGTTGATTGCAATTTTTTGCAGTTAAACTCTTAAGCTATCCTTGTGTGTAATGATCTGACTGTTCACTTAAGACTGACCCTTAAAAGTAGAAATGTTAAGTCGGGAGTGTACAGTTCCATTTAGATAGATATTCACATTTTTTATTTCAGATGCCTGTGTCCTCTCGATTTCTCTCTGTCTGAGTTTTTGGGTGTAAATGGTGGGTAGTTGATACAGGTAAAGGTTCAAAGCCCAGAGCGGTCAGATGTCCGGGGCCAGCAGCTGGTATGTAGAACCATTGGGCCTGGAATTCATGCCTGTCAGCGCCTGCTTTTCTGGCAGGATGCTCCTTGGGTTCCTGGCCAAGGATCTCCATACACCCCAGGTGTCAGGCAGGGCCCTCACGATCTCACTCCTTCTCCCATTGCTTCAGCCCCCAGTTCTGTAGCCTGAGCAAATCCAGTGCCTTCCTTAGCGTGTAAACCTCACAGTCTCCAGAAGCAAAATCCAGGCCCTTGCCTGATTTCTGCCCAGAACCCACTGGCACCAAAAGTGGGTGTCATTAGTAGACTCGACTGTATGTTGAGTGTCACGAGGAAGGTTGCGCCTCTGCATGCAGCCCGCCTTCTTCCTAGCTCCTCTCTCCCCTTCTCCCTCTCATTCCAGATTCTCCCTCTGTTTGTGCAGTGGTTCAGGTCGGCTCCCATCCCCAGACTTCACACCTAAACCCACCAAGCCCCCCAGAATTCTGCATAATGAGGGGCTTCCTTTCAGCAGGACCTTCCTCACCTCCTCCCCCCGCCCCCAAAGCATCTGATTAGTAAAACGAGTAAAGAAACTAATTTTTTTTTCTTTAAAAGTATGTGGCAGCCATAAAGGCTGCTGGGATCATGGTGGGCTTAACCGGCCTTTGCCTATTTCTTCCATCAGGCGAAGAGCCTTTCTCCTACGGCTACGGAGGCACTGGGAAGAAGTCCACCAACAGCCGGTTTGAGAACTATGGAGACAAGTTTGCAGAGAATGACGTGATTGGCTGCTTTGCGGTGAGTGCCAGCAGCCTGTGGGAGTTGGCGGAACCAAACGTTGGTCCTGTCAGCTGGACCTGCAGGCTTCTTTCTCAGAATACCTCTGTCCATGGTCCTCCCTGTCCAGCAGCTCTTGCCATAGCTCTTTGCCTCTCTTTCCCAGAAGGGAATGTTGGCTCTTGTTTTGGGCAGGATTCTGCCATTCTACCCTCTTTGGTCTTTCGTGCGAAGCTGTCAGACGGCACCTTGGAGAGGTTTGGGGATGTCAGGTGCGTGCAGCCTTCTTCCAGTCCTAGATACCAGAGGGACATTTTCTAAATACACCGGGAATTTCTTTTCTCTTCGCTGTGGAATAGCCTGTCTGCTCACAAAGGCAGTGCTGTTGGCGCTTGCCCCACTGTGGCATCCCCTCATCCCAAAACCTCTCCCATCCTTCACGTTGTACGGCTTGAGCCAGGCTTCCTACAGTGCACTGTCTTCTAGAAGGGTGGGGGTGGATGCAAAACAGAACAAGATAGAGGGTGGCAGTCCTGCAGTCCAACTTGAGTCCCTGAGAACAGTGACTGACGCTTGACAGTGCTGTACACGGGGCCATGGCTGCAGCTCTGGGGCCAGACTCCCTGGACCCAGCTCCTGCTTGTCCGCTCACAGCCCTGGGCAGCCCCCCTCCCTGTATTTCAGCATGCTCTCAATGAGAGTCGTGGAGTTGGGTCTAGGGCCATTAAGCCAGTCCATTAGAACACTTCTACCAATGCCAGAAGCATAGTAAGTGCTGAGTAAATACTACCTCATGCCATTATCAGTAGGAGCTTTAGACGTAAAGTGTGTCACGAGACCTCAGGCAGGGTGGCTGCCCGGGTGCTTCCTCTTGGTCTTGTTCTCCTCCCTCTTGTTTGTACCCGTGTACTCTTTTTTTTCCCCTTCACTCTCACTGGAAGATGATTTCAAAGTCAAAAGCCCTAAGAAATCTCAGTCTTGCGCAGATTCTAACATTTGCAATTTGCTTTCACCATTTCTCAAACACAGTATCTGTGTCTGATTCCTATCTGGTCCACTGGAGAGTAGGGTGCCTACATCATGTCTTTAGTTTTTAGTCTTCAGTCTGCATTTCCTAAGAATAAAGCTGCTGTCTTAACCACAGGACAGTTATCGAATTTAACATTGATATAATGCTATTATCTCCTCCACAGTCCACATTTAAATTTTGTCAGTTGTCCCAGCAGTTTCCTTTAGAGCAATTTTGTTCCTGGTCCAGGATCCAGTCCAGGATCACGGATTGCATTCTCTTGTCAGGGCTCTTTAGTGTGAAACAGATTCCCAGTGTTCATTTGTCTTTCATGACCTCATTATCTTTTTAATAAAAAACATGTTTTCTTAACCAGAAATTCACCATGTTTATGCTCTACACACTGCTCTATACCTTGCATTTTTCCCCCGTTTAACGATCTTGGCTGTCTTTCCTTCACACAGATAATATGGATCTAGCTCAGTTAAAAACATTTTTGAATAGTTAATGAATTTATGTGGTTTCCAAAGATACCAAGAGAGATATGTCAGAAGATAACACAGTGTAGTCTCCTGCAGACCTTCCCCATCCACACATTGTTCACATACGCCCTCCCCACACGGGAGCCCCCAGTCCTCGGGATTTCTTTATCCAAATACAAGAAAGATAATTGTCATTTTTCTTCTCTTACACAAAAGGTAGCACAGCATTTCACATTGGTTTTTACTTAATTATTTATCTGAGATATTTTTTCTGTTGCTACCTAAAAGATTTTGTTCTTTCACATGGTCTGCAGTCGTTGTCTGTACTTACAATATTCATATCATCAGTTCTCCGTTAGTGGACATTTGGTTAGTTTCTCCCCTTTTTATTTGGTGGCTGCCTCGTATTTTGATGCAGGCATCAGTTTATTCTGTGTTAATTTAGCCGGTCTCCTGTTGGTGGCCTGGGAAGCTGTCTGCTGGGGGAGTCGATGCTGCGGTGACGCCTTGTCCTTTTCCCACGTACCACAGTCTCTTGGGGATCTTTTTGTGTTTCCACACTTGGATCTGCTCTGTCCTATAGCGTCTCCTACTTCCCCATTGGAGCACAGTTGGCAGTGCTGGGCTAAGTGATTGGCACATCTGTCTTTGCATTCTTGTGGGAATCCACCTGTAGTGTTTATTCCTGAAAGTGTGATTTCTGGGTCAGAGGTGTATTTTTAAATTTCGATCGCTGTCACCAAGACCGCACTCCAGAGAGGCTGCGGCAGTTTAACATGACCTCAGTGTATGGCAGCATCCCCCAAACTCTGTCCCATCCAGGCGTGAGGCTCTGTGAGCGTGCGCCAGTGTGGAACTATAGGCCTTGATTCCTGCTGCAACTAGATCGTTCAGCCGGGGCACCTCTACTTCTCTTTTTAAGATGCCATGCGCAGTTTCCTTTTTTCAAAGGGTGCCATAACTTTTTAAAAGGCTTGGGGTGACGGGTTAGAGGGGGTGTGGAAACCAGTGACCTGAGGGAAGCCAGGGGGAGCCCGTTTGTGTTAGATCTCGAGTTCTCAACAGTCACAAAACAGAGGATACAGTGGCTGCCGGGAAGCGAGAACAGTAGAACCCATTTCCGCAGACCATAAAGAGTGTTGTACTTGGAGCCTTAGGGACGACTGAGGAGGTGTGAGCGATGAGGCCGTAAAACCAGCGGGCTCTGAGTAGCACCGGGCATGATGACTTTGAGGTTTGAGGCCCTGGACCGGCACCAGGGTGTTTTAGCAGGAGTGATAGGGCCACACTTGCCTCTTGGACAGATGGCCCCATGGGTGGTGGATTTGTCAGTTGAGGGTGCTGGTTTTTGTACGATGTGGGAAGTTCCCTGAGTGAAGCTGGTGGCCATGAGGAAGACTGACCCTTGGGATGCTCATCTCCATGTGGAGCAAAGGTGACCTGGGCCACTTTGCTCAGGTGGAAAGATACGGTGGGGATCCCGCTGCAGGGAATGGGCAGGATTCACCCTGGCAGATGTTTGTGTGTCTGCCCTGCGTGATCTTGACCTCTGTGGGCACCTAGAGATGAACAGATAAGGACCGTATAGAGCTGTGTCCTGTGAGCACTGAGAACTGTGGTGAGGAAGCCATTTAGGAAAAGGGGCGCTCGCTCCTTCTTAAAGGATAAGTTCCAAGGTGGTCTCCCCATTCAAGAGGGAAAGAATACCAGGTCTTGTACTTTTATACCAGGAACCTGACCTCGTGCTTTGCTTCAGCTGCCATCTGATCCCAAGTTTTGAGTCTCCCTTAAATGTAAACCTTTACCCTGCACCCAGAGTGATCTTCCTGAAACGGCTTTGACCAGGCCACTCCCCTGCTTGAAACAAGTCAGGGGCTCTGCTCTGCCATCAGCGTGGAGTCCAAACTCCTGAGGTGACAGAGAGCCTCTCACAACGCTGAGGTCAGGGACCATGTCTCCCCACAGTGCCTGGCATCTCGGACTCATCGGTCCCACTAACCCACTTAGTCCTCTTTGCAACATAGAATCTTGTCATGGCCCCCCTTGTTTGATAAGGAAACTGTAGATGGAACCCCAAGGTCACACAGTAAATAGCAGAGCTGAAGCAGTCTGCCTTCCCAGTCTTAACCACTAAGCTCCAGCTGCTCCGTAAGAACTCAATGGTTGTTGAATGAACAAATACGCCTGACTCACCCGCTGCACCTGAAGTTACTCCTCCCTCATCTTTTCTGCTTCAGCCAGGCTGACCCTTTGTTCTCTCACTATTGGATTTATACACAAACAACACTTCTCTGTAGGACTGTCTCCTCCCACCGCAGACTTGGCTCACTTCCATGTATTATTCAGGACTTGGCTTACAGGTCCCCTCCTCGGAGAATCTGATCCTGGGTAGGTGCTCTTACAAATTAGGATAGTGTCCTTGTCTGATTCCCCACCAGGCCCCGAGCCCTGTTAGGCCCGGATCACCGATAGGCCTATGCACCAGGAAGAGCAGGAGCTGCAGAACATGTGTTGAACAAACAAATGAAAGCATTTGTAGAGCTGGACTTGACTCAGAAGGCCCTGCTGTGGCTTTCTTTCCATCTGTTCTCTTCGCAGACTGCCCTGGCTAGGCTTGAGGACACACAGAATCGCCTTTTCCTTCACATTTGTCCCAGGCTAGGCACAAGACTTGGAGCTTCCTAAAATGACAACGTGTCACATCCCCCAGCTTTGGGGTTTGGGGGCAAGGAGGGCTTTGGCCGTACCTTCTCAGCTGTTCCCTGGTGCCGCCTCATGTATCTGCTGGGGGAGGGAGGCTGTCTTTCCACTCCCTGCATCTGCTTCCTCCCAGCTTTGGCTCCCGATGCCTGACGCTGAGTGTTGGCAGTTATCTTCCTTTGGCTTTTTCTCCTAGGACTTTGAATGTGGAAATGATGTGGAACTTTCCTTCACCAAGAATGGGAAGTGGATGGGCATTGCCTTCCGAATCCAGAAGGAAGCCTTGGGGGGTCAGGCCCTCTACCCTCATGTCCTGGTGAAGAATTGTGCAGTGGAGTTCAACTTCGGGCAGCGGGCAGAGCCCTACTGTTCCGTCCTCCCAGGCTTCACCTTTATCCAGCACCTTCCCCTGAGTGAGCGGATCCGGGGCACTGTCGGACCAAAGAGCAAAGCAGAGTGTGAGGTGAGTGGGCCTCGAAGACCGAATTGGAGGCCACCTCTCCAGAGCCATGTCGCTGCCAAGGCAGAGGGGAGACACTGCAGCTGGGTGGTGAGAGCAGCACAGCCTCTTCCTCCGGGCTTCCCAGGGCTGGGAGAGAGAGGGGAGGGCAGTGGGTGTGGCTCGGGCTGAAGAGGGAGGGGCTGAGGTGAGAGACCTAAATCTTGGAAAGGTTCCCGAAGGAAGTTGTCCTGTGGCTTCTTCCACACTGCTGCTTCACGGGGGCCAAGGCTGTCTAAGGACAAAAATGACAACAGATCTTGGGGGTTATTTGGCTGCAGAAGCTGTACTAGTGAGCTTTGCTCTCAAAATAATATTTTTTAAGATACACAGGTGATTTTATGTTTATTTCTAAAAAACTAAACTAAACGTGAAGATTAATTTCCCATAATTCCACTGTCTGCAAATAAGTTCACTGATGAAGTTTTCAAGTTTATGCTGTCTTTTTTGCTGTGCTAGGTGCCTGTTTTGTACACACGCACTTATAATTGAGATTGTAAAGTATAAGCATTTTGATATCTGCCCTTTTCACTCAACAGTATTTTGTGAGCTTTATCCCACTACATGAAACCCTCTTTTTAAACTCACTTTTAATGGCCTTACAAACGGATTGTTCCCCTCTTGGTGGGCCTTTAGGTTGTATCTAGTGTTCACCAAATTCTAAATGTACTAAATAAATACCATGCTTGTCCTCATGCGTATAGTCTCTCCCCTTTTTGGACTCCAGGAAGGTTGTACCACTTCTCGTGGCCGCTGTGTGTACTGTTCCCAGTGCATGACCCTCTCTGGGCTTTTCCCTGTCAGAAGCTGCTTGATCCTGAACAGAAATGTAATATTCATGATAACAGCACCTGATTTCGTGCTCACCCCATTCGAGGCCCTCTCTTAAGAGTCTGACACCCTTTGTGTCTTTGAATCCCAACAGCAACACTGTGAGGTAGATGCTGTTATTGCTACTGTTTTCCAGAGGCAGCCATGAAGTTGAGTTACCCTTGAGGTCACCAGTGAGTGAGGGCAGTGCCAGACCGCCATGCCACCCACTGCTACTGCTTCAGTGTCCCTCTTTGTCCCATTTTTGTAGATTCTGATGATGGTGGGCCTGCCCGCTGCCGGTAAGACCACGTGGGCCATCAAACACGCAGCCTCCAACCCCTCCAAGAAGTACAATATTCTGGGTACCAATGCCATCATGGATAAAATGCGGGTAAGGATGGTCCCTGGTCCCTCCATATCCACCCGCTTCGTCCACCAGAGTGCTGCCTGCAGCCAGGACCACCCACTCCTTCTCCCTCTGCCCACAGGTGATGGGCCTGCGCCGGCAGCGGAACTATGCTGGCCGCTGGGACGTCCTGATCCAGCAGGCCACCCAGTGCCTCAACCGCCTCATCCAGATCGCTGCCCGCAAGAAACGCAACTATATCCTAGATCAGGTACTTAAACTGGAAACCTTCATGCCCCAGGAAATGGAAGGGGCCTTTTAGATGCCTGGTCCTTTTATTGTTTCCCCGTAATACTCAGACTGCAGTGCTGATCAGGGAGTCAGCCCTACATGATGACACAGTCCCAGACTCTTAGCCTCGGTCTCTGAGGCCAGTCTGTGGGTGGGCTCTGGGGCCATGAACCAGACATAACTCAGGCTCTCAGCAGCCCAGAAGAACATCATCACGTGAGAGCTGTTTAGTGAAATGGAAGGGACATGGACTTCTGAGCTGGACAAACCTGGGCTTGAATCCGAGCTCTGCCCCTTCCTAGCTGCGTGCCTGTGGGCAGCTGACTTCATCCCCCAAATCTCAGTCTCCTGGTCTGTAAAAGAGAGCTCATAATGGTGCCCACGAAACACGGTCTGGCCCATAGTAGCTGGAGATTGTTGTTAATTACTCTACAAAATAGGTACATCCCAGCTTCTGTTAGCATGTTTTTATGACTGTCGGGTACGTATCTAAGTCACGTATTGTCTACTAGTTAAGAGGAAGGCTGTTAGCATCAGGTCGTCTGAGAACCTTTGAAATTAAACCAGAATTTTGTATACAGGCACAGATATGTCCTTTGAAAACAAACAAACAAACAACTAGACAGTTTCGAGTTAGGATAGGAAAATCGTCCATGGCTTTCAGCATTCTCAAAGGATGAGTGACCCAAACATGGTTAAGGGAAGGAGTCCTGTCTCAGAATAACGAGTTCCTCATGTTTACTGCCTATGAGACATCATTCTTGACATTGTCCCGAAGGCTTTCTCAAGTAGCAGATACTGTATTTGGGGACCTGTGAATAAGCCTCTGCTCCCCTTAGCCTTGCACTTGTGCTTTCTTAAAAATCTGTGAGTGCAAATGTGTAACCTGAGCAGTGCCCCCGCCCTGGCAGCCTTACTGGGGTACCTTCCATACATGTAGCCCTGGGTACTTGGTTCCCATGAGTTCAGAGTTCCTGATAAGGGTGGAGCTGGTGGTGGTGGCAGCCTTGTCAGAAAGGTGGTTGGAAACTCCAGGGAACCAGGTTGGCTTTGCATTGGAGTGAGCATCTTAAAACAATTGAGCAGGAGCTCCCAGGCTGGTGGATGGTGGAGATTTGGGAAGAGTGGTCCCCCCGCTCTCTGCACCCCTTCCCTGTATCTTGCCCCAAGCATCTCTTCCATGTGGCTATTCCCGAGTTACATCCTATTCATAATAAACCGGTAAGCTGCTGTCTATAGTGGAAGAAATGAGGCCTCATAGCCAACATTTGAAAAGAGCACATAATAGGAAACTAGGTTTTTTCTTAAATAATTTTTTTAAAGATTTTAATTTCTTATAGAAGGGTGGGCACACGAATTGGGGGAGGGGCAGGGGGAAGAGAGAGAAGCCAATTCCCCTCTGAGCTCCAAGCACATTGCAATGTGGGGATTAATCTCACAAGCCTGAGATCATGACCTGAGCCGATAAGTTGAACACTTAACGAACTGAGCCACCCAAGTGCCCCAAGAAGAAATTAGTCCTTAAAGACAAAAAGAAAAAAAGCTGTTAGGTGATGATAGTTCTTTATGATAGACAAATTAAAGGATCTTTACAAGCAGTTAAGTGTTGAGAGTGGAAATCTTTGGTTTGCTGGTGAAACAGCATGCTACAAAAACTAAAAGTTGGCCAAGGCTGTGCCACGCTTTTGGCATCCTTATGTGATGCTAGAGATGTGAGATTCGCTCTGGGTGTTGCTTTTCTGGAAAGTGGACCTGAAAAGGTGTACTTTCATCCACTGAGCAATGCTGCAATCATAGGATTGAGCCCTGAAGACCCACATTTGTAAAGAACATAGGACATGGTCCCATAATACTAAAGTTTGATAAAAATAACTTATTGGGCTAATGGAAAAAAATAAAAAAACACCACACAGTTGAGCACAGGATAGTCCTAGAGCCACCCAGGGTTACTGCCCCAGCTCAGCCCCATTCATGATACATACAGCCAGCCTTCTCTCCCTTTAAAAGACTTTGTTCTTTTTCTTTCTTTCTTTCTTTCTTTTTTTTTTTTTTAAAGATTTTTAAGATGTTTAAGATTTTATTCTTGGGGCGCCTGGGTGGCTCAGCCGATTAAGCGTCTGCCTTCAGCTCAGGTCATGATCCCAGGGTTCTGGGATCGAGCCCCACATCGGGCTCCCTGCTCAGCTGGGACCTGCCTGCTTCTCCCTCTCCCTCTGCCGCTCCCACTCATGCTCTCTCTCTCTCTCCAGTAAATAAAATCTTTAAAAAAATTAAAAATAAAGATTCTATTATTAACTTCTTTACCCAACGTGGGGCTCATACTTATAACCCCATGATCAAGAGTCGTGTGCTCTAACAACTGAGCCAGCCAGGCATCCCAAAGACTTTGTTTTTTTTTTTTTTTTAAAGATTTTATTTATTTATTTGAGAGAGAGAGAACGAGAGATAGAGAGCTCGAGAGGGAAGAGGGTCAGAGGGAGAAGCAGACTCCCTGCTGAGCAGGGAGCCCGATGTGGGACTCGATCCCGGGACTCCAGGATCATGACCTGAGCCGAAGGCAGTCGCTTAACCAACTGAGCCACCCAGGTGCCCAAGACTTTGGTTTTTTTTTGTTTTTGTTTTTGTTTTTGTTTTTAAAGATTTTATTTATTTATTTGAGAGAGAGAATGAGAGATAGAAAGCACAAGAGGGAAGAGGGTCAGAGGGAGAAGCAGACTCCCCGCCGAGCAGGGAGCCCGATGTGGGACTCGATCCCGGGACTCCAGGATCATGACCTGAGCCGAAGGCAGTCGCATAACCAACTGAGCCGCCCAGGCGCCCAAGACTTTGTTTTTTGAACAAGCCTCACTTTGCCCCGTTCTTGTCAGGGCATTTTGAAATTGTAGTCCAACTTGGCCTCAGTGGGACTCCGGGTCCTGAAAAATAGAGAGCAATGGTGTTTTAACACCCTGAGGATTCCTTGTTTGGATACCAAGAAGTATTCCCTGCCTCCTTGCCCCCCCCCCCCCCCCCCAGCTTGCTGGTTAAATCATCTGTGAAACCCATTTCAAATATGTGGCCCAGTGGAAAAGGATTATAGTCCTAGGGGTAGATGGTTTGTTTTTTTTTTTTTAAGATTTTATTTATTTGACAGAGACACAGCAAGAGAGGGAGCACAAGCAGGGAGAGTGGGAGAGGGAGAAGCAGGCTTCCCGCCGAGCAGGGAGCCCAATGCGGGGCTCGATCCCAGGACCCTGGGATCATGACCTGAGCCGAAGGCAGACGCTTAACGATCTGAGCCACCCAGGCGCCCCAGGGGTAAATGGTCTTAACATCTGTGTTCAACATTTCAAAGTGGGCTTTCCCTGGACGTCAGGCCCCCAGCCTCTCAGCCAGGCACAGAACAGCTGAGCTCTGTAAAGACTCACCATTGGCCTTCTCGTCCTCTGCTGGCTTTATTCAGGGACAGGGTCCAGGGCTGTACCGGGTACGCCTGTGCTCTTCAGGGCTGCTGGCCTCCTGGTGGAGGACCTGCTGGTCAGGTCGAGTGACCTGAGCCAACAAGGAAGCAAAATAACCTAAACTCCGAAGGAGGGGGAGGAGGGTTCTCGGATTCACCACAGACTGGAGGATTGACTTGGGGCCTGAAGCTATAGGTTGGTCAGGCCTGGGAAGAGGTCTAAAGCCAGTGGTTTCACCCGTTTTGACTTAAGCCCCAAAAGTAGGTTCCAGAAAACCCTGGAGGTAGGATGTAAGGTTCAGAGCAGACCCCTGGCAAGATGCTGGCACTTTCCACTCCACCACCTTCGACAGTGATAAGGGGTAAGTTGATGCATAGCTGTCTCCTGAACTAGAGAGAACTCCCAAAGCAGACACAGTACAGCACGCAAAGTTCCTGCAGTCCCGGGGTCTCAGCTCAGGGCTGTCTTCTCCCTTTTTCCTCGGATTTTTCCTGAGTGGTCAGACCTCCCTGTCTTTGGCTTTCCTGGCTCTCCTGTGTAGGTTGGCCTCAGAAATGCTCATCCTTGGGCGCCTGGGTGGCTCAGTCGTTAAGCGACTGCCTTCGGCTCAGGTCATGATCCTGGAGTCCCTGGATGGAGTCCCGCATCGGGCTCCCTGCGCAGCGAGAAGTCTGCTTCTCCCTCTGAGCCTCTCCCCTCTCATGCTCTCTCTCTCTCTCATTCTCTCTCTCAAATAAGTAAGTAAAATCTTTAAAAAAAAAAAAAAAAAAGAAATGCTCATCCTTGAGAGGGAAGGAGAAAGAGGCTGTGTGCGGCAGGATTCTGCCTTTGGCCAGGATCCCAGCCCCTCTCCCAGGATGTGTCTCCTTGAGCACAAGCTCTCAGGTGTGTAGGGGCCCGGACTTACATTTCGTGATGACTTGAGTCCTCTTGAGATCATGGGGGTGTTAAGCTGTGGGACATCTGAGGAGGGCAGGAAAAAAATGAACCAGAGGGGAAGCTGAGACCTCATCTGGAAAAGGAACCTGTTTGAAGTTTGCATTCGGTTTACTGGTAGAACAGGCCTCTGCTGACTTCCTAGAAAGTCACAGACAAAAATGGTGGGGGCCCTGGTGGAAAATTAGGAAAGCTTTCCGGAGGTGGGGTGCCTGGCCAGGACATGGACGATGATAAAAGGAGTTGAGACTTTGTCTCGAGGGCAGTAGTGAACCATGGACATGTTTTCATCAAAGAGGGACATGGCTCACTTCGCCTGGCTGGTGAAAGGCTGAAGAGAAAGGGGAACAGAGAAGTAGGAGGCCACATCACTTCAACTTCTCTTTGGGGTCCTTTTCTTACCTGGGGAAAGCCTCTGGAATGAGGTGCTGCCTGCCCTGGCCCACCACAGAGCTTCAAGACGGTACAGGGCAGGAGCGGGAGCTGACCTGGAGGCCTCGAGAGGGCCTCTGCAGGGCCCTGTGTGAGGGCCCCAAACCACCCCCAGAGTCAAGACTGCGGGCTCTAACAGCCCAGCGCCAGGCCAGGCAGTAATCAGAAGCAGGACTGCATGTGACAGCGTTGCCAGCCCTGCCTCAGCCCCGCCTCAGTCAGCAGAACATGTGGGTCTAGTCTTGCTTTGCATCCCTGTTGACGAGTGCCATGCCTTCTTTGAGACAGAAACCTGGGGCTAAGAACAGAGGCCCAGAGTAAACCGCCTCTTGTTGGCAGGCATTGGAGAGGGAGGTGTTTCTTCTCCACCTTCCTCATCCCCAGAGCCTCAGCCAGTTCCACTGTTGACACTCCAGCCAGTTCTCTTGCTACATGTGTGGTTCCTCCCACTGGGTTTACCTCACTCTGCCAGAGTGAGCTCTTTTGTCACCAGCTTTAAATGTGCTCCTGTGGGGTCCAGCCAGGTTTCTCTCCCTGCCAGCCTGACCCTGTTGAGCTCTGGACAGGGGACAGTGGGACTCTCACAGAACCCGGGCTGTATTTCTCCCTCATTCCCCCGGACCGCCACACACCAGAACTACCCACATAGCTTCCCGGAGAAACCCAGCTCCTGTCCTTTGGCCCCCATTGCCAGGGATGGGGATAGCTGGGGAGCCAGGGAACACAGACAGCCCCAGACCTTCTCAGAGCCAGCATCTTCAGGGTGGGACTGGGAGAAGCACAAGCTGGGCAGAGGGATCCCACGCAGCTGGAAAAGCTGACCTAGCTGTTGTGCTGGTCTCCTAGCAACAGCCACCAGCAGCCCCCAGTGACCAGAGTAGTGCTGGGCCGGCCTAAGGGCTCTGACCTCACTGTGTTTGCTGTAGCAACAGCCACCAGCAGCTAACTCCCTTTCCTCCAGGAAGCCAAGCATTTGCATTTCTGCTGGCCTGATTCGGTGCTCTTCTTCCCTTCCCCAAGCCCAGCAATAAGGGGAGGGAGAGGCCGTCTCAGAAACACTCGCCAAGTGTGTTCTCAGCACCTCCGTTCCAGGGTGTCTGAGCAGCCATCCCTCAGAGTCTAGCCACTTCCTAGGACAGGGGCTGGCTATTATTAGGAGCCCAGTCTGCTCCGCCCCATCCCCCCCCATCCTGCAAAGCTGCAGGGACTAGCGCTCTTGACAGCATTGCTTCTCTTCTTTGCCCCCTTGTCAGCACCTTGACAGGGCAGGTCTGCCTCTTGGAAAACCTCCAGGGGGTGTTTATCCCTGTCCCTTGGGGTTCGAGGCAGTCAAAATAGGATCACTTCTTCGGGCAAGAACCGTGGAATGGGTTGTCCACAGAATGGTTTAGGGCCACAGTCACTCTGGCTTTTGTGCCAGGAGAAAACCTCATTATTTAGCTGGAGGAGGCCAAATTCTATCTTGCTATGATCAGATGCCACCTTCTGCTTTGCTTTTAGGAATGAGTCCAGGAAGAGCAGTGGGGAGAGAGACTTTTCCTCTGTAACCTGATGTGCCTCTTAACCATTTGTGGCCCAAGGCCTCTCCATGGGCCAGTCCTCAGGGCCCAGATCACAGCATGGATATGTGCTTGCGGCATACATGGTCTCCCTGTCCTTGAAGGCTGGGACATTTTCCCCGGGGAACAGGGAGGAACATCCCCGCCTGGTGTGTGTCAGGACCAGGGGTCTGATTGGTTTAGAGAACAGCTGCACCCACCGCCGAGATCTCCCAGCAGATGTGCACTAGGGTCCCTGGCCTCTGGCTGACCCACAGCCCAGCTTCTTGTTCCATGTCTTGGGAGAGGATCTCTTGTGACTTGACTTTTCTTCGAATTTAACTTTCCTTGGTCCTTTCCGTTGGGAAGTCTCTGCTGGGACACTGTCAGTCCTGTTGGCCCTATTTTCAGATCCACCCTATGTGTGTTGACTTGGAACTTTCCCTGCCCCCTTCCTGCCACATGCTAGACATTTTCACATCTGTAAATCCTCACCAGAGCCAGAAGAGCCAGAAGGAGGGTGATCTGATCCCTGTCTTTCAGAGGAAGAAATTTGAGATGTAGGCTAATTAGGTGACTCGTCTACAGTCTCACAAATAGTAGAAGGCACAGCTGGGATTTCAACCCCGAGCTGTTTCCCCAAAGCCTGTGTTCTCTCTACCCTGTCTTTTTTTTTTTTTTTTTTTTAAGATTGTACTTACTTGTTTATTTAGAGTGTGAGCAGGGGGAGGGAGAGGGAGAGAATCCCAGGTGGGACTCTAGGCTGAGCATAGAGCCTGACTCGGGGCTCGATCTTACAACCCTGAAATCACGACCTCAGCCAAAACCAAGAGTCGGATGCTTGACTAATGGAGCCATCCAGGCGCCACTGTCCCTGCCTTTCTGATGGGAAGTCGCTATAGCTTGGTCTTCTCTGGCTTCACATCTACTTTACAGTGAGGCTAGTCATGGCACACCTCCCTCCCCAGTAACGGCCATAACTACAGTGGCTCCCAGTCGTTGACTTGGCTGTGAGCCAGGCCCAGGGCTAACCAAGGGCTTTTACCCACATGAACTCCAGCAGACTTAATAGTGACCATCTGACATTCATACTTTTCTCCCTTTTCAGGGCTTGAGACTCATTAAATGCACAGTGGGTTGATTTTACAGACAAGTAGGCTGATTGGCACTTGTTCACCCAGAGCCACGTGGGTGTGACCTGAGCAAGTCAGATTAGAGCTGGGGTGTGCCAGGCCACTGTACACACGCACACACTCCCTCTCTGCCATGCTGGAGGCTGCCTCTAAACCCCCAGTCAAGGACTTCTTCGCACCAGGACATTTGCTCTGTCATCCTTTTCTGTTCCATCCTCACCAGCCCGGGCAGGGAGGCTCTTCATCTCTGTTTTCCAGATGAAGCAACTATAAGGACTGGCCAGAGTGAGTTAATGGCCACACTAGGACTTGACCCGGGGCTTTTCCACCCTGCCAGGCTCTTGCTTCAAAATACAGTATTTTTGTGTGTGTGTGCCCCTTTACGACTGCTCCCCGCTGTGGCTTCTCCCTTGAGTCCCTCTCAGAGCCTCTACAAGTTCAAAGGCAGGTACTCCTCATCACTCCAGTTGTACTGACTGAGTTTAGATAGAGTGGATACCCATACAGGTTTCTGGGTCCCACCTCCAGAGATGGGTTTGGAAATTCCGAGTGGCGTTAGGGCCGCTCTCTTTTTCAGTAGCATCTAGGTGGTTTTGGTGTATGGGCTGAATCCGGGGAGCCCTGGGGGTCCCATGGTCTAGGCCCCGGTTCCAAAGGGCCCGGCAGGTAGGAGGTACTCCGTAAATGGAAGCTGTTGGCAACTGCGGCTCTTGGTCACGTGTGTTCTAGAGCACCACTTTGTGCCACCACTGGCCCAGCACGCACCTGCACATCTCCTGGAGGAAGGGAGCAGAACGTTAGAAGCAAAACTACACTTGGGAAAAGCACAGGCTGTTGCCTTGCCCAGCTCTGTGGTTAAAAGCCTGTGGTTGAGGCTCATGCTTTAGAGAAGGATTGAGGGAGTAGAAGAACCACAGTATTGATGACAAGAATCCATACAGCTGTCAGAAAGGGCTGGTTAATTATGGCAACCATCCTGTAAGTACTATGTAGCCATTAAAAGAGAACACTGGCATGGAAAAGTGTTAGAGAAACGTTAAGTGAAAAAGCCTTCAAGAGTATGTAGCATGATTCCGCTTTTGTTATTTTGTTTGTTTATTTGTTGTTGTTTAGAGATTGTACTTATTTATCTGAGAGAGAGAATGCCAGCAGGAGAGGGCCAGTAGGGGCAGAGGGAGAAGGAGAAGCAGACTCCCCGCTGAGCAGGGAGCCAGTTACGGGACTCGGTCCCAGGACCCTGGGACAATGACATGAGCCGAAGGCAGACACTCAACTGACTGAGCCACCCAGGCGCCCCTCCAATTGTGTTAAAAATCACAGAGATCTCTGCTGGCTTCAGCAGCACATACACTAAAATTGACTCCTGTGTGAGGATGACCCACAGGTTCGTGAAGCGTTCCATATTTTAACTGAGCACTTTCTCACATGTACCTCTAGGATGTTCCCATTATGTCTCAAAGTAAATGCTTTTAAGAAAGAAAAAAAGATTACACAGATCTTTTTAGAAATACATGTATTCAGTACAGGTCATCTCTGGGAAGGGGGATTGGCAGCGGATGAAGGGATTCTTAACTCTACCTTGTACTCTGAAGTTTTTACCATGATCCTCTGTTACTTTTATTTTTTTACCTTTTTTAAGATTTTATTTATTTATTTTAATATTTTATTTATTTATTTGAGAGAGAATGAGAGAGAGAGAGCAGGAGAGGGAGGAGGGTCAGAGGGAGAGGCAGACACCCCGCTGAGCAGGGGGCCCGATGTGGGACTCGATCCCGGGACTCCAGGATCATGACCTGAGCTGAAGGCAGTCGCCCAACCAACCGAGCCACCCAGGTGCCCAAGATTTTATTTATTTGACAGAGAGCTAGAGAAGGAACACAAGCAGGGGGAGTGGGAGAGGGAGAAGCAGGCCTCCCGCTGAGCAGGGAGCCCGATGCGGAGCTTGATCCCAGGACCCTGGGATCGTGACCTGAGCCGAAGGCAGACGCTTAATAACTGAGCCACCCAGGCGCCCCATCCTGTGTTACTTTTAGAATTGGGGGGAGGATGTAAGGTGGCATACCAAGAACAAATAGGGGTTAAAAGCCCAACCGCTGGGAACCCCTTGTCCTGTAACTGTCAGCAGCCACTTTCCTAAGTCCATTTTCTGAGGATGGGCTCAAGAATGTTAAAAGCAGGGGCACCTGGGTGGCTCAGTCTTTAAGCGTCTGCTTTCGGCTCAGGTCGTGATCCCAGGGTCCTGGGATCGAGCCCCGCATCGGGCTCCCTGCTCAGCGGGAAGCCTGCTTCTCCCTCTCCCACTCCCACCCCCTGCTTGTGTTCCCTCTCTCGCTGTGTCTCTTTCTGTCAAATAAATAAAATCCTTAAAAAAGAGAAAAAGTATCTTAAAAGCACAAAAAGAGCAGTTTCCTGAGTTTTTCTGCTTTGGAGAACTAGCGTACTTTTCTCAGTTCCTGGCGTACATAATACCTGACAGAGGAAAAAACCCAAGTCGTAATGTACCATCTCTTGCCTCTTCTGTTTCCTACCCCTAGACAAATGTTTATGGATCAGCCCAGAGGCGAAAAATGAGACCATTTGAAGGCTTCCAGCGCAAAGCCATTGTAATTTGTCCCACTGATGAGGACCTAAAAGACCGGACAATAAAGCGAACCGACGAGGAAGGGAAGGATGTCCCAGATCACGCGGTCCTAGAAATGAAAGGTAGGAGATGAGCGGTTCCCAGGGGCCCAACACAACAGGGTCCTCCAGAGAAAAGCTCTTTCCACAGTCCCTTCCTCCCTAGCTCCTGGCCTATTCCTTTTTTGATCTTGTCCGTTCTTTCCTTCCTCCTGTTCTGCCCTTCCCTGTCTGGTGCAGCTGTGAACAGAAGAGCTGCCAGCAGTCTCTTGGGGCACGGTTTTCAGACTTGCTGGGGCTGGGGCAGGATGCGGGAGAGGATGTGAGGGAGCAGACGCTGAAAGTCCCGCACAGTCACTGCATCTGGCTCCCTCTGGTGCAGTGCTGAGCTGGCCTCCGTCCTCTCCTCTGTAGAAAATAAGGAGGCTGATTCCACCTGCCTGGCCCACACCCTGGGGAGGCTGGAAGGAGTGTTTATATTTGGTGGGGCTTAGGCCACCTCTTCAGAAGAGAGACAGGAGGGTCTTTGTTAACCCCTGAACATTGTCAGAGAGGTTGAGACCCTTTCGCTTCTGTCACTCACAGCTCGACCCCTCTGCCATCTCCCTTTTGGCAGGCCAGTGTCCTGAGGGTGTAGGGAACCAGACCGCAGAAGGTACTGACCTCTCCCTGTTCCCTCTGGGGCTCTGCCTTCCTAGCCAACTTCACATTGCCAGACGTCGGGGACTTTCTGGACGAGGTGCTGTTCATTGAGCTGCAGCGGGAAGAAGCAGACAAGCTGGTGAGGCAGTACAACGAGGAAGGTCGCAAGGCCGGGCCACCCCCTGAAAAGCGCTTTGACAACAGAGGCGGTGGTGGCTTCCGGGGCCGCGGGGGTGGTGGCGGCTTCCAGCGCTATGACAACAGAGGCCCACCAGGGGGCAACCGAGGAGGCTTCCAGAACCGAGGGGGCGGCAGCGGTGGAGGAGGCAACTACCGAGGAGGTAAGACATCTCAAACAGCTCTCTCGGCTTTTGGATCCCGGGACAGGGTTGAGCTTTGTGACTGCTTACTCAGTCAGCAGGTGAATTTCCCTAGCACCAGCTGTGGACTGAATTCTGGCGGAGAACCTCAGTGAGTTAAACTCTGGGCCCTCAGGGGAACTCTCCCACTGTCCTGCTTCCCCTGGGCATTGCTCCTGAAGCCCATGCCCCTTTGCAGGTCACTCTGGTGTCGTTTTTGCAATTCTTCCCTGCCATTTGACCATAAGCGCCTTAAGAAGAGTGGCCAGACCGAGTTTACTGCCAGTCTTAGGTTCCAGCTCAGGAGCTAGTGCAAGACAAATGCCAGGACTGTTTTTGGTTGTTTGGTATTAAAACAAATAGAGAAGTGGGCTGAAGGAGGTTAATTTGCCCCAGACAGACACATCCGCCTGTAGTGGCCGTCCAGAAGGCTTTTGGGGTGAGTGGCAAAGCCCTGGGTTAGCATGAGCTTGGGTGACACCTGATCCAGCCTGGGAGGGAGCAGGCTCAGGAAAGGCCTCCCAAGACACCAGTGTCTAGGCTGAGGTCCAGAGACCAGTGGGAGCTGGCAGGGGGCAGGGTTCTGGGCCCAGCCACAGCGGCTCAAGGGCTTAGGAGAGACTTACCCATTTGACCAACCCTGAAGAGGACTGTCCTGGATGCTTAGTTTTGTCTTCCTGACCACCTCTTCTGATTTGTTCAGCAGCTGTCGGGATGCTGCGGACACAGTAGAAACCCAAGCAGCCCTGGTCCCAAGCTCACAGTCTGGTGGGCAAGGCAAGCCTGTCAGCAGACAGTGATGACTGTCAGTTACAGGGCTGCACAGGGGGCATGCCTGGGGATCTGGGGAGACCCAGAGTGGAGCCCCGCTCCTGAGGGTCACCAGTTCAGAGTGACAGGGCCTCTCCCCTGGCTTCTCCGGTGCAGGCTTCAACCGCAGTGGAGGTGGTGGCTACAACCAGAACCGCTGGGGTAACAACAGCCGGGATAACAACAACTCCAACAACCGAGGCAGCTACAACCGGGCTCCCCAGCAACAGCCACCACCCCAGCAGCCGCCACCACCCCAGCCACCGCCCCAGCAGCCGCCGCCGCCACCCAGCTACAGCCCTGCTCGGAACCCACCGGGGGCCAGCAGCTACAACAAGAACAGCAACATCCCTGGCTCGAGCGCCAATACCAGCACCCCCACTGTCAGCAGCTACAGCCCTCCACAGGTGAGAGGACACACACACATGTGTGTACACAGGCCAGAGGAGGTGGGCCCAGGGAATGGCCAACTTGCGCTCCAGCCACGGCTCTCCATTCTTCCCTCCAGCCCTGCCCTTCTTTCTGGCAGTGCTTTTGACTCTGATGGACCCTAGGCTTTCCTTCCAGACCCAGATTAATCGGGACCCTACTTGTTCTCCCACCCCCTCACAGTCATGTGCTATGAGTGTTGGTTGCCCCAGCAAGTACATTTCTTGGTGGTGCCACTGGCCTCTACTGAATCCCCAAGAAAGCACTTGATTGGACTTACTTTTGCCTAGGCTGGCGGGGGCTGACCCCCTTATCTCCAGCATATGGAGACAGGCCCTAAGCTTGGGAGGTCTTGCCCAGTGTCCTGAGAACTTCACTCTGGAGCAGCTCCTGGCTCGGTTCCAGTTCTCCAAAAGCCGGTGCTCAGGCTCTGGAATGCACAGGCCCCTGTTAACCAGAACAGTCCACAGCCGTTTCCTGAGTGCCTTCCACATGCCAGGCCTGGGGACAGCTGCCAAGAGACAGATGAATGGCTCCCAGTTCTGGTCTAACCAGAATGTTTCCTAGAACAGGATGGGTAGGCACAGATTCAAACCCCAGCCCCACAACATCTCGGTTCTATAACCTTGCACAAACAGTTTCACCTCCCTGGACCTCATTTTCTTTATAAAAGACTATGGAGTTGTTGGTAGAACTCATTTGTGAGGTTTGTTGTGAGGGATGGGTGGTATTTTAGCCTTGTGGGTAAGGTTCTGGAACGAGACAGACCGGAGGTCAAGTCCCAGCTCCACCACTTTTTACTGTGTGACTCGGGTCAACTAATTTCACCTCCCTGAGCTTCAAGTTCCGAACCTCTCTGTAAAATGAGGCTAGTGGAGCCTGCCTCACAGAGTGGATAGGGCAATTAGGTGGGTTAATGATACAGTCTGCACGTGGGCAGCACTTGGGAAATTGCTACTACTGTTTTCAGCAGACCTTTTCCCAAAACAACTACCACCATGTATGGAGTGCCCAGTGGCCCAGTGGCCTGTGCACTCAGGCTTCCTAAATACGCAAGGCAATCGGAAGGGGTAGTTCTGTTGTAATTCTCATTTTACGGCGGGGGGGTGGGGGAGGAGCAGTGGAATTTCAAGAGATTGCTGTGTGCCTTGCTCCCCCAGGATCTTAGAGCTGAGAGTAGAGTCCAGACCACAACCCTCTCTCCTTCCCTGTCCCACCATGTCACAGAGCTGACCCATTTCCTCAGCCCTCAAACAGCCTCCACCAGGGAAGTTCCTTTGTGGTCCACTGCTTACAAAGGCCCTTACTCTGTCCCAGCTCAGCTGTTTCACAGCACCCTGGTTTCCTCCCCACCCTTTACAGCCGAGTTACAGCCAGCCACCCTACAACCAGGGAGGTTACAGCCAGGGCTACACGGCCCCACCACCTCCACCTCCACCACCACCTGCCTACAACTATGGGAGCTATGGCGGCTACAACCCGGCTCCCTACACCCCACCGCCGCCCCCCACCGCACAGACCTACCCTCAGCCCAGCTATAACCAGTATCAGCAGGTAGGTGCCAGACTTGGGGTGGGGGAGCAGGGGGAGGTTGGGCATAGAGACTTCCGGGGGCACCCGCATGGATGTGTATTCCCAGACTGGAGTCCCTATTTATTCCTACAGAGATGGGCTGGCCTCAGGCTGGCATTCACCTGATGTAGCCGTTCCACTTACTGAAATTTCTGCACTGGCTGCTAAATAACTGGTATCCGAACCTCTTCTCCCCGGTGAAGCCACTAAATGGCCTAGCAGGGGCCTCCGAATCCTGCTTCAGCACCATGGCCAGTGTCCATTCCCCTTGGCTGGTGCTGGGCCATCATACCTGTTGTTAAGTGTTCTGAATGTGGTATCTACCTGTACCCGAAAGGACATTAGGTTGGCAAGCCAGGAGGTCTGGGCTTCAGTCCCTGACTCCCCAGCCATGGGGCATCAGGTCGGTCACTTGTCCTCCCAAGGGACCTTGATTTCTCTGTCAGGGGACCCATGTCAGTGCACTCATCTCTGACCTGCGCGAGAGTGGGGTCAAGGCAGGAGCCAAATGTGGGTCTGGGTAAGGACAACGTGGTGCTCTTGGTTTCTCTCTCCAGTACGCCCAGCAGTGGAACCAGTACTATCAGAACCAGGGCCAGTGGCCACCATACTACGGGAACTACGACTACGGGAGCTACTCCGGGAACACACAGGGAGGCACAAGCACACAGTAGCCAGTGTGCTCCGGAGGCCCCTGCCGGCTTCCTCCACCAGCGCCCACCTTGGCCCCCTCATCTGCCCACACTGGGTCCTGCGGTGCCGGGGGACGGGTTATCCCAGGGCTGCCTCCTTTCAGCCCACTGCCTCCCCTCCGAGGGGCTTCTTCCCCAACACAGGGCCGGGCATTTTTCTCTGGATTCAAACAGGCAACAATGACCTTTTATTTTCTGTTGTCCCCTCACCTTCTTCCTTCCTCTCCTCCTCTTCTTCCTCCTCCCTGCCTCCTTTTTGACTAAAGATCCCCCCCCTGGTCATACAGTGAGGCTACAGTGGCTGAGGGAGGGCCCCTTCTGCCCACCTCTCCCAGCCCTGCTCCAGCCCCTCAGCTTCCCAGACCCTCATGCAGTTGGTTGTACATTCTTCCAGGAGCTGTTTTACTGTCTACTTTTCAGGATTTAAAAAAAAAAAAAAAAAAAAAAATCAAAAACTTAAAAAAAAAAAAAAACAGACCGACACAAAAACCCAAGTTTAAAAAGTAAAATGCGGAGGGAGGAAGCAGTGACAGATATTTTTTGGTAATTATGCTTTTTTTTTAATTTTTAGAATTTCTCTGTTTTTACTGTGGCTGTTGATATTTCATCAGGATAACCATTTCTTTGCTGAGTTCAGGTGACTGAGGAAGAGCCACACCCTCAAAACAAAACACACACAAAAACAAAACCACAGAATCATCTTTAACCTAACTTTTTATACGATGTCTCAGTTTCCCGTAACCTTGCACACAAGCTTCTGTGTTGAGTTGAATTGTAACTGCTTTTTGTATTTGGAGAGAGTGTGACTATTGAACTTGAAACCTTTTATTCCGGGCGTCTTGGTAGTTTCTGGTGGGATTAAGCGGGCGAGGGAAGGGGAGGTTGCGGGGGGGGGGGGCTCCTTCCCTTCAGAACATGAAATTTCTCCCACCGCCTCCTCTCCAGAGATCTTCCAGGTGCCAGACCTAAAGGTTTTTCCTACAATGATCCTTTGATTATTTTTACTCCCCCTTGACCCATATGTTTTAACAGAATTTTAACAAACTGCACTTATTAAGAAATGTGTTTGCTTTGTTTTGTTTTCTTTCAATAAATGACATGGCACCTCCTAGCAGGAACGAAGCAGGGTTGAAACCCTGAAGTATTACTGCAGTTGGCCTTTAATTGGGGTGGGACGTTTTCAGAGGGGACATTATTTACTCATCCATTAAACACTTACTGAGGGTTTCATGTTTCATGAAACCCTGTTTCATGAAACAGGGTTTCATGGCCCTGTTTTTGGTGCTGGGACTCTCAGTTTAAAATCCACTTTCATTTTAAAGTAGTTCTCTGGTCCTTCCTCTTGTCCATTCACAGCCCCAATTCTCTCCAGGAATTTGTGACTAGAAGGCATGGCAGGTCCCTAGGCGGAGGGTGAGGTAGGGCTGATGGGATGGGGACCAGGGCTGGATTGTTGGGCGTCCTCATGGGGTGTGACTACCCATCCACCTCGGTCCTGGCCTTGGGTGCTGGACTTAGGACGTGTCCTACCTGCAGTACTGGATCCAGGCTAGTGGGGATTCCAGGAACTTCTTTATCCAGCCACCATGTGTTAGGTACTTGCCTTGTGCCTCACTCTCTCTGGACAGTGCTGGGGATACAGCACAGTCAGGGCAGTCCTGAGCCCGGCTCTCACAGGTCTCCCAGTCCAGAGGTAACACAGACTTGCCATCAGATGGTGACAGCACCGAGTGGTCAGCTGTGAAAGCCTGAGGGTTAGGAGTGTAGTAAGGGGAGGTCTTCTGGAAAAGGGAACAATTTTTTAAGTAGCCAGGGTAGTTTGTGTTTGCATCCCCATGTAGCCTAGTGTCCTCTCCCAGCAACTGGAGTCATTTCTTTATCCCCTCTGGATATGTGGTGTTCCCAGTGATATTGTGAGGGCCAATGTTGGGGCACAGGAGTGCCAGTTGAGCCCCATCCCTTGCCTAACAGGAAGTACCTCAGAGCCTTATGAATGGGACACAGGCTGCAAAAAGAGGAGGAAGGCTGACTAGTTTTGAGGTCAGGGATGAGGCATCTGAATGTGAGATGGAGCCAAAATTGGTGGCTAGTTGGGCTAAAAGAGACCCTAGAGTGCCCCTCTCTGCCTGCTCAGGGAGAGCAGGAGGGGAAGGGCCGCAGATCTCTCTGGAAAGTCCCCTTCCTTGCTGGTCCACATGTTGGGCAACAGCACCCTCTGCTGGCTTCTCTGAGTAAATTCTTAAATTTAGTTCCCACCCATCCGGTGTGGCAAATGGGCCTCTAGGTCCCTTATCCTGGCAATGCAAATGGGAAGTTATTTCTCTGCTCCTGTCCAGTGTCTGGATCATTGCACCAGCCTCCTCACCGATCTCCCTTACCTCCAGTCCCTTACCCTCATGCCTTCCCCCTCCTGCCTGCTACCCGAAGGATAAAGGAACTCAAGCTACTTAGTGTGGCTTAGAGAGGCCCTGTGTGCCTGACCCCTGGTGACCTCTCTGGCTTCATATTCTGGTGCTCCCCCTTTGAACTTAAGATTGGTGGTTGGTTCTGGGGGAGTCACAAATCTCTCAATCCAAATGCCATCAGCTCTGCTTTGGAAAATACACGTGTACATGGAATTTTGCATAAATATTCAAGAGGTTCTCAAATACTCTGCAGCCCAACCGTGGCCTTCCAAGTTAGAACATTTTTATTCCCTGACCACACTGAAGTCCTTGGCAGTAGCCAGAAAGATCCATGCCTGCCTTCCCCTCTGGGTCTTTGCCTTGCCCTTCCTGCTGCCTGAAACCTTCCTCTTTAATTCCTGTTCATCCTTTAGGTCTCAGCTTGGGTGTCCTCTCCTCCTAGAAGGAAACCTTCCCTGACCCTCTAGGCTGGGGTGGACAACCCCATCAGAGCCCGGGCCACTCAAGGGTGGTCACTTGTGATATGTCTGTCGCTTTGTTGGTAACACACCTGAATGAGTCACTACCATCACCAGGAGTAGATCATGACCAGGGTTGTCCCCGTTCACATCTGCAAATTCTTCAGGTCCTGGAACACAGTAGGAAATTCTATCTGAGCTCACCACCCATCTCATGCTAGCCAGGGACTGGCTTTGATCACAGAAGCAAGAAACAAAGCTTAGTAGATATTTTTTGAGGTGGTGACGGAAAAGGGGGATGGACTGGAGTCTAAACCAGAGCACAAACCCTCAAGAGGCTCTGCGCGGTGGCCATTCAACCATCCGTCCCCAAAGTAAGCATGCCAGGCTCTGGAGTCCCAGCAGTGAACAGGTTGTACGATAGTTCAGATCCCTCCCGATCGTGCAATTCAGTAGCGGGTCAGATGGGGGTGGGGGGAGGGCGTGGAAGAGCCTCTAACTCGGGCGTCCTTTACGTTCCCGGCGGCGGGACCTGAGGGAGACACGCATGCGCATAGGAAGGTCCACCTTCACCCCGGAACTGTTGTTTCGGGCTTGGCGGAGCATCGGGCCCCCCGGGAGTGTGCTCAGCCGGAAGTGGCCGCCGAGGGCCTGGGGCCGGGATCGGCCTGTAGAGCCTACCGCGGCGGCTAACTAGTAGAGAATCAGGATGGAGGCCGTGGCCACCGCGGCGGCGGCCAGGGAACCCGATGAAGGTGAGGTCCCGGCCGCGCGGAGGCGGCGGGAGGGTGGGGTGCGGTGTCACTGGGAAACGATTCCCCGTGGGCGCACAGGAGGACTCTTTATAGGGGGACACCTGCCCTCGGGTCTACCAGTCCCCTTCGCCACCTTGTCCAGATTAATCCTTCTCTTGTTGCGAGTTGCCGTCCTTTTACCCCGTCCTCTCCCCCGAAATTAACCTATCCCAAGTTCCGGGCCAGGCTGACCCGATTCCTTACCAGGCTAACTCTCGGGTCAACATAAACTTGCCCCCTGTCCCGGCTGAGTCCCAGTGTCCCAGTCCACCCTGCCTCTCAGTTACCTCCCCTGCATCGCACTGACCCTCCCCTTGCCCCAGGCTGACCTTCCTTCTGTCCCACGCAAACTCTGCTTATTCCAGGTTCACGGTTCCCCCATTTCATTCTCATTCCCCTTTCTCCGAAGTCCACAGTGCCATCTGCCTCCTCGGGTCCTTACTCCGTTTCTGTGCTCCCTCCATTACTCCCCTTTGCATTTTCAGTCTCTTTATTTCGCCCGACGCCTTCCCATCAGTATCTAAAACGCTTTCGTTTTGCTCATCTTAAAATTTCATCCCGCTGCTTCAGAGTCATCCCAGGTGGGTCGAGGTGTGGTTGGGAGATTGGCTGAAACGTCCCTGGCCGAGCATTGGTCATTGTTGAAGCTGGATAGTGGGGATATGGGGTGGGGGTGGGAATATGGTCCTCTTCTCGACATTTGTGCATGTTGGAAATTTTCCATTAAAAAAATGTTTTAACCTGGGGCGCCTGGGTGGCTCAGTCGGTTAAGCTTCTGCCTTCCGCTCAGGTCATGATCCCGGCGTCCTGGGATCGAGCCCCACATCGGGCTTCCTGCTCAGCAGGAAGCCTGCTTCTCCCTCTCCCACGCCCCCTGCTTGTGTTCCCTCTCTCACTATCTCTCTCTGTCAAATAAATAAATAAATAAAATCTTTTTAAAAAAATGTTTTAACCTAAAAAGAATATCTATCCCTGAGTTCCATGCGCCTTCCGATACCAGTTATCTTCTCCAAAGAGTCATTCACACCTGTCTGTTTCTTCACCTCCCACCCACTTGCAGTCTGGCTTTTACCTCCAGAAACTGCTCTAATCAAGGTTGCCAGTGGCCTCTCCGCCCCACCCCACCCCCGCCCCGTGTAGTTAAACGGAGTCACCCCATTCAGGTTTTCTCTTACTAGACTGCTTGGAGAGTTCAGTGCCATTGATCTCCCCATACTTCTTGAAAGTTGTCCCTTGCTTTTTTTTTCTTTTTAAGATTTATTTATTTTAGAAAGAAAGAAAGGAGAGAGTGGGGGGAGGGGCAGAGTGAGAGAATCTTCAAGTGGACTCCCCATTGAGCAAGGAGCCCATAGCCCGACTCAGCTCCATCTCAAGACCCATGAGATCATGACCTGAGCCGAAACCAAGAGTTGGACACTCGACCTACTGAGGCACCAGGTGCACCCCCCCCACCCCTTGGTTTCTGTGACACCACTCTTTCCCTTTCCCTTCCTCTCTCTCAGGCTCCTCCCGATCAGCCTCGATCAGTTTTCTATGGCTGCTGCAGCAGGTGACAAGCTGGGGGGCTTAAAACAAGAGAAATGTATTCTCAGTTTTGAGGGCCAGAGGTTTGAAATCGGTACCACAAGGCTGAAATCAAGGTGTTAGCAGGACCAAGGAGGGGCTCCCTCAGAGGCTCTTCCAGCTTCTGGTGACTCCTGGCGTTCCTTGGCTTGTGGCCACATCACTCCGATCTCTGCTTCTGTCCGTCTTCACGTGACATTCTCTTCTGTGTATGTCTAGTCTCACTTGGACTCTCTCTTAACGGATACTCATCATGACCCACCTGGACAATCCAAGATAATCTCCCTGGCCCAAGATCCTGAACTTGATCACATCTGCAGACACCCATTTTTTGGCCATCAACAGTAACACAGGCTCCAGGAATTAAAGTGTGGCTGTCTTTCAGCGGCCCATTTTGTAGCCTTGTGTGGCCTCCTTCCTAGGCATGGCTTCTCCCTGTCCAGTCGGGGCTCTTTCCTGGCCCACTCTCTTGTCCCTCACACTCCCCTTGCCCTCCCCATGACCTCTCATTTCCTTCGGCTTTGGTTCCTGTCTTGGCTCCATAGCTCTGTCCCCAGCCCTGCACTTTTCTCCTGAGAAGTCTCTAGCCCCACGGACCAGCAGTCTCTTAGATGCTCCCCTTGGATGTCCCCTGGGCCCGTCCTACCTTCCATGTCCCAAACTGGCCTCAGCATCTCCTCCCATCCCCAAATCTGCTCCTTGTCCGTGACTGTCTCAAGGACAGTTTGACTAGTCCCCAGACCTGAACCCCGGATCTGAACTGGATGCATCCCTCGCCTCCCAGCCCTTCAGCCCCATGGCTTGTCTACTCAGCCTCCTGAGCATCCTTCTAACTGCCACCCCTTCCTATGCCCTCCCCCACACCCTCTGCCCTGGTCCAGCCCAGTCTTCTCTGGTCTCAGTGATTAAAACCCTCCCTGAAACCCACTGCACTTGTAACCCTCACCCCCTCCCTCTTCTCCGTCCCAGCCAAGCTGCCCAAAGGAGTTGCCTGTACTTTGTCTTCTCTTATTTTCTGGCCTCTCAGCCTCACTCCAGTTCCCACACCTTTTGAGAAACAGTTCTCGACAAGGTTTGCCTAGCGCCCAGCTTGCCTGTTACCAGCGCCCGTGTTGTCTTTGACGGTCCTAGCTCCCCCATCACACTGGCTGTTCCGAGGGCAGGTGTTGGACTGGCTCACTCCTGTGGATCCTCAGCACGGCCCAGCTCAGGACATCACACAGATTTAGAGTTGCTGAAGAGTGGCTGGATGAATGTGTGAATGAGTAGGAGAGAGAGAGAGGGAATGAGTGAACAATTTGTGGATGTGTTAGTGATTTTGTGTGCAAGTAAAAAGGCAAAGAATTGTATGAGTTAGTGAATGAGGTGGTAAAGGACCAAGTAAACGCACCAAGCACCCTCCTGCCTCAGGGCCTTTGTACTGGCTGTTCCCTTTCCATAGACCTCTCTTCCTCCCAGAATGTCATGGCTCAGTCCCTCACCACCTCAGGTCTCTACTGAAATGTCACTTTTTTGGCAAGGTTTTCTCTGACTGTCCCATTTAAAATTGCAGCCTGGGGGGGGGGGCGCCTGGGTGGCTCAGATGGTTAAGCGTCTGCCTTCAGCTCAGGTCATGATCCCGGGGTCATGGGATCGAGCCCCGCATTGGGCTCCTGGCTCAGTGAGGAGACTGCTTCTCCCTCTGCCTCTCTCCCTGCTCATGCTTTCTCTCTCTGTATCTCTGTGTTTCAAATGAATAAATAAAATCTTTAAAAAATAAATAAATAAATAAAATTGCAGCCTGGGGCGCCTGGGTGGCTTAGTCAGTGAAGCATCCGACTCTTGGTTTCGGCTCAGGTCATGATCGTGCGGTGGTGGGATCGAGCCCCACGTTGGGCTTGTGCTCAGTGCGGAGTCTGCTTCAGATTCTTTCTCCCTCTCTCCCTCCTCATCTGCCCCTCCCCTTTCTATCTCAAATAAATTAAATTAAATTGCAGCCTTCCCCCACTGACCCCACTCCCCCCTCCTTCCCTCTTCATTTTTCTACACAGCTCTCGGAACCACCCAACAGACTGTATGTTTGCTAACACATCATATGTTTTCAGTAATTATGTTTTTCACGGTCCACGTCCCCTACTAAAATGTCAACTTTGTGCATCCTGTGGTATCTCTGGGACCTAGAACAGTGCCCAGGACATAGTAGGTGATCGGGAAACGTAAAATGAGTCTTTTCCACCCACCCCACCTCCCCCACACTCCCATCCCAGGACTAACACATCTCCCCTTCCCCCACAGGCTGCACACAGCCCGGTCCTGGGCACTGGGGGGAGCTGAGCTGGACACCGGTCCCACCCAGACCCCAGGACAAGGTGGAGGCTGCGGAAAGAGCGCCAAGGGCCCCAGATGATGACACCCCCGGGGCTGAGAACGCGGCGGTGAGTGCCATGCTGCGCGCCGTGGCCGCCAGCCGCCTGCCTGTGTGCAGCCAGCAGCAGGGCGAGCCTGACCTCACCGAGCGGGAGAAGGTGGCCATCCTGGGCCAGCTGTACCATGAGAAGCCGCTGGTGTTCCTGGAGCGCTTCCGCACGGGCCTCCGCGAGGAGCACCTGGCCTGCTTTGGCCACTTGCGCGGCGACCATCGTGCAGACTTCTACTGTGCCGAGGTGGCCCGGCAGGGCAGTGCCCGACCCCGCACCCTGCGCACCCGCCTACGTAACCGGCGCTACGCTGCCCTGCGTGAGCTCATCCAAGGTGTGAGGACAGGTGGGCTGGGCGGGCGGGGAGACTGAGGCAGAGGAAGTAAGAAACAAGGATGCAAGAGCGGAGACACGGACAGAGGTCCTGGAGATAAGTTTTGAGACAGGGACACAGGGAGGTTGAAACAGACACGTGAAGCAATGAGGCAAGATGGGTAGAGACGGGAACCCAGGGGACGGGACCGGCAGTGAGAAGGGTCAGAATTTAGTAGATGACACAAGTGCCATTTCACAGAACCCAGCACTGTGATAAGTGGTTATCCCTCAGGAAAACGAGATTCCCTCCTTCACACCATGCACAGAAGCGCTGAGGAAACCCAGGGGAGTCTGTCTGTGACTCTGGGGACACACAGGCCCTCTGAAACAAGGCATGCGTCTGGAAGGCACGATACCTTCTTGACCGCAGCATAATTAGAAGCATCTTTGTGACTAGAGACACCAGTACTAAAGTTGAAAGAGGAGAGCAGGGGCGCCTGGGTGGCTCGGTCGTTAAGCGTCTGCCTTCGGCTCAGGTCATGATCCCAGGGTCCTGGGATCCAGCCCCACATCGGGCTCTCTGATCGGCAGGAAGAGAGCCACTCCCCCTGCTTGTGTTCCCTCTCTCGCTGTGTCTCTGTCAAATAAGTAAATAAAATCTTAAAAAAAAAAAAATAGAGGCGAGCAAACGAGGCAGAGAGCGAGTGAAGATTCTGGTTAGGGTGAAGACTCAGGCCCTAGAGCCAGGGAGATGGAGAGGGTGGGGCACAGCGACAGGTCGGGAAGAAGGAGATGGGAGGGAGGAGGGACGAATGAATGGGGGGTGAGGTGACAGGCACGGAACCCGGGAGGGACAGGTGGGTGGAGGCAGAGCGGCAGAAACAGAGCCAGGGAAACGGAGGGAGAGAAACAGAATATGGTGGGTAACCCCAGAAAGAGAGAGATGAGTAAGAGAGGGGGCAGGACAGGGATGGTCACAGACCCCAGTGCTGCAGGGGCCAGAATTCTGGGCAGATTCTCACCCTGGGCTCTGAAGGCGGGGCTGGGACCGGTGGGTGGGAGGAACCGGGCAGGTGTAACCGTTTTCTGAGGGACAGAGCCCCCTGCAGGAACAGGCAGCCAGGGGACACAGGAAGGTCCCGGGTTTGGGGGTGGTGGAGAAGCCAAACCCACCCGAGGGATGGTTGCAGAGGAGAGCCCTCTGGGGAGAGGTGAGATGTGGGGTCTGGAAGACCACCAGGGGTGCCCACATCTGGCCTGTCCAGCTGTGTGCACGGACAGCCACACGTGCTCTGCATCCTGGCTCCTGTGTGCAGGACCCTTGCCTGTGGCCTCCTGCACGCTGACTCGCAGACACTCCCAGACACGCACGCAGGAGGGTGTGCACCCCTGTGAGACCAGGCACAGCGACGGGCAGGGGCCCCAGAACGCCAGGGCCGAGCACGGCGCGCACAGGAGTACACCTGCAGCCACGGGGCCAGTGACGCGCCCACGCTCAGGCGCGTGTGTCCTCGCGGCCACGGGCCCTCAGGCCGCCGCGTGCTCTCCCGCCCGTCTGAGTGCGCACGCGCACGCCGGCCCTTGTGCACGCACGGCTTCCTACAGGCGCGATCGTGGAGCCGCGTCCGCTCAGACAGGCCGGCCCCGCGCGCAGGCCCCTGACCCCGGGCGCGCCGTGTCTCCGTGCAGGCGGCGAGTACTTCAGCGACGAGCAGATGCGGTTCCGGGCCCCGCTGCTGTACGAGCAGTACATCGGGCAGTACCTAACCCAGGAGGAGCTCAGTGCCCGCGCCCCGGCCCAGGAGCCGCCCAAGCCCGGCGCCCTCGGCACCCCCGCCTGCCCGCTCTCTGACCTGCTGCTCCAGTCCTACCAGGAGCGGGAGCTGCAGCAGCGGCTGCTCCAGCAGCAGCAGGAGGAGGAGGCCTGCCTGGAGGAGGAGGAAGAGGAGGAGAGCAGCGATGAGGAAGGTGAGGGCCCGTTCCAGGGGGCTCCCAGGCTGGGCCCCCGAACTGCAAGAGCAGACCTCGCGTGCCTCCCCTGACTGGCCTGAGTGCCCAGGCTCTTCCCAGTGCTTCCAGCATCTCTGTCCCCCACTCCTCAAAGGCACCAAGCAGTCGCTCCCCTCCAGGCCATTGCCCACGCTGTTCCCTCTGCCAAGAATGCCTTCCCTTCGCCGGCCTCCAGGTAGCAGGTCCTGACCCTGTTCTCCAGCCTCCAGAGCACTGTACTGTCATTGTGTGTTTGGCGTGTGGCCCGGGAGGGCAGGACAGGGGCTGTCTCGGTCACCACTGTGTTCCCAGTGCCACCAGGACAGAGGAGGCGGCTCTCCGTGGTTGTGTTTTCAGCCCTTCCCCGAGTGCACCGCTCACATCTTCCCCACTGTGGGTGTCCGCCCCTACAGACCAGAGCCCCAGCAAAGACTCGGAGGCCTGGGTCCCCGATTCAGAAGAGAGGCTGATCCTGCGGGAAGAGTTCACCAGCCGGATGCACCAGCGCTTCCTGGACGGCAAAGATGGGGACTTTGACTACAGGTGACTCAGGCTTCCCCCTTCCCCCCCCCCGCCCCCGCCCAGCCCCCAGCCGGGCGACCCACAGCCCTCGGCCTGGCTCAGATGGCATAAGGGTCTCAGATGAGCCAGAGATCAGTGGGCGTCCTTGGACTAGCTTTGTGCATCTTTGAGCATCAGTCCCCTCACCTGAAGAAGGGACTGAGCCGGGCTGACGGCTCAAATTTGACAAAACGCTGAAGTATTTGCGTTCGGGTGAGTGGTGGTGGCCTGGTAGGATGCCACTGCCCCAAGCCCCCCAGGTGTCCCCCAGGCAAGCCAGCTTCTTCCTCAGGCCCCCAGACCGCCTCATGCTTCAGGAAGTAGCCACCGGCAGGGTTAATGCCTAGCACAGAGGGGCCTGTGGTGGCTGCCCTGCAGTCTGCTTGCTGTCCCCACCGTAACCCCAGGGCGAGACACACAACCACTGCTTTGGGAAGGATTTTGCCATCAGGGAAGAGGACACCGAAAAAGTGAAGTATCGGAGTCAGAGATAAAAAGGTTTTGACAACTGAGGCAGTCCTGCCTGGTGGGTGTGGCAGCTGAGGGCCCGGCTTCAAACCCAGCCCCGGCAACACACGAACAGGCCGACCCTCAGCAGTTGGGTGGGGAGCACCAATGCCACAGCCCCCGGGAGCACTGCCGGCCTGATCTAGGGCCCCCCGGCTCCGGAGGCAGGTCTGGCTAATCCAGACCTTCCAGGTGGGGTGGAGCCCCTCGGCCCGAGTTCCCACAAAAATCGGGGCGCAGAGCACCTGGGCCGTGGGGAGCCCCCAGAAAGCCAGGTGCCCATGAGGAAATTGGGCCTGGCATGAGGATTAGGGATGAGGGGGGATCAAAGCCCAACCCCCCTGGAGGGCAGCTACTGGGCAGTAGGGCCAGTGGGTCCCTTCTCTGCATGCCGCTACCACGTGCTGAGCACCTGCTGTGTCCAGACTCTGGGGATGAAGCAGCGACCAAAGCCAATGATGAAAGGGTTCCCTGCCCTGAAGGGAGTCCCACTCTAGTGAGGAAGCAAAAGAAGTTTGTAGCATCTGGTGCTGACGGGGCCATAAAGAAAATTAAGGCAGGGTCCAGGGGCGGGGAGTTGGAATGAGGTGGCCAGGGAAGGATCTCTGAGCAGGTGACGTTTCAGCAAAGACGTGCAGGATGTGAGGGGTGAGCAACATGAATATCTGTGGTCAGAGTGTTCCTGGCGGGGGGAGCAGCAGGTGCAAGGATCCTGTTTGCAATTTAGGATCACTTGACACCTTAGGGCAGACACGTCTCAGCACCGTTGACCTTTCGGGCCAGATCATTCTTCTGTGGAGGATTGGCCTGTGCGCGGTAGCGAGTTGAGAGGCGTCCCTGGTGTTGAGTCACTGGGGGCCAGTAGGAGCCCCCCAGTTGTAACAACCAGAATGGCTCCAGTCCCCTGAGGGGCAGAATCGTCCTGGTTCAGAACCACTCTCTGGGGAATGGGGGTCCTCCTGTCCCCACATCTTCCAGCTTTTTGAGAGAAACCAGAAGTTTTTATGTAAAATCTCAGCTTTGGAAAATGTTGCCTTTTGTTTGAAGCCCTGAGAGACTCCTAGCCGCCGCCCCGCCCCACCCCCCCGCAGGGGGGCAGCTCCCATTTACGGCTGCCAGCATGTGGCCTTTGACTTTGGGGGTCCCAGCGCCTCTGAAGAGTGAGAAGCAGCCGGGCCCACAGAGCCAGCCCCTGACAGCCCCCTCCCCCTGCAGCACCGTGGATGACAACCCCGACTTTGACAACCTGGACATCGTGTCGCGGGATGAGGAGGAGAGGTACTTCGACGAGGAGGAGCCCGAGGACGCGCCCAGCCCAGAGCTGGATGGGGACTGATGGCCGCCGCCGCCCACCCTGCCCGCGACGCCGTCTGGGGGACGGCCTCGCTGGCTCTGGTGCCATCGCAGCCGACTCCCTGCCCACTCTGTGTGCGGGGTTCCCTACCTTCCCCCCCGCGCCCCCGCTCCATCTCTGATTCTCAGGGTCTCTCTGGCTCACTTGCTTTTCCTCCCTGCCTTTGTGTCTCTTGCTTTCTGCATCCCCCTCCCTCTTTGAGCACCTCACTGCCTTTCCTCTCTGCCTTTCTTTCTGTCCCCTTCCCTGCACCCGGGCCTCTGTCCCCACGACAGGGCCCAGGCTGAAGGTCGTCCCCTTGACCGAGGCCCTTCGTAGCTGGAGCCGGCCGGGACAATGTCCGTGCCCCGTGTAGGGTCCGGGTGAACCCCGGGCTTCGCCCCCGGCCTCTGCCTGTTTCCCGCCTCTGTGCAGGTGCGGCTCACGCCTCCCTGCCTCTGTTTCGTTCCATCTCCCTCAGCCTCGCTCTGGGCCTCTGGCTCTTCCCGCTGTACGCTCCCGTCTCTCGGCCCCCATGCTACCTCTGGCCCTCCGTCTGCTTCTCAGCCTTTCTCTCTCTCTCTCTCTCTCTCTCTCTCTCTCTCTCTCTCTCTCTCTCGTTCTCTCTCGTTTCAGTGTCGTTCCCCCACCCCCACCCCCCAGCCCGGCCGCTGTGGGTAGCAGAGCCCTGACTGCTGAGGAAGGCGGCCTCGCTGGGCGGGCTACCAGCTGTCACCTCTCCCTCAGGACCCAGACTTGGGAGGGGGGTGCAGGGGCAGCACCGGGGCCATGGGCCTGCCAGCTTGGGTGTGGCGGGAGGGGGCACAGGGAGGGGGGCTCTCCCCTCTCGGCCCCACTGCCCCTCTCTTTCCCCGGCCGCAGTGTTCCCTTCCTTCACTTCCTCCGCCTCCTTCTCCCTCTCCTGTTTACACTCCCCAAATACGCACAGGCTGTTATCATGGGTCCTGAGTCATCCCACACACAGCCTGCCCCAGCGTCCCTGCCCCCAGCTGGCCACAGGGCCCGCCCCACGGAGCCCCCTGCCGCCCCCGGCTAATGCGAGCCAGATGGCCTCCCGGTGACTCAGCCACTGGCCTGTGGGAACCCAGGCGTCCCGCCTTCCCATGCCCCCACACTCAGCTGCTTGCAGGGAGGGCCACGGGCCACGGGGCAGAGAGGTGGGGCCTGGGGACCCCTCGCTCCTGGGAGCCAGAATGATGGCGCCCTGCCATAGCCAAGCCTGCAGGACCCTCAGAACCACCTCCTCAGGCACACGGCCCAGAGTAAGGGGGAGACCCTGAGGCCTCCCGGGGCCACAGCTCTTGACCCCTGGGTCAAGCAGGACTAGAGCCAGACACAGAAAGTGAGAGCTGGCCGAAAGGCCAAGGGACATTCACACGGAGAGACGGTCAAGTATGGAAGCTCCCAGTTAGCAGTTCTATCCTCTGCCGGGCCTGGCGCCACACTGAATCCTCCTGACAACCCTGTGAACTAGGGACTCGCCTCCATTCCATAGGTGAGTCAGGGGAGGCCAGAAGGGAGGTGTTAGTTGGTCGGGGCCGCATGGCCAGTGAAGATGAAAAACCAAGTCTAGACCTCACAGGTCCTGGAGACCATCCTCCTAGGCTGCGTGTCAGCTTTCAGGTCAGGGCCACCTGGAGCGGTCGGATGTACGGACTTGCTCAAGAAGACCAAGAAAGAGATGGCTGTGGAGGGTGATGGCTAAGCTTGGGGGGCGGGGGTGTCCCATGCGCCCAGCACCGCCCTGCACAGGGGCGTGGAAGTCGGCACCTGGACAGGAAGCATCGCGGCCCCCCCTGCGCCGCCCGGATGGTCCGCACTGCTGCCCCGGCTCCCGCGGAAGCCCAGGATGGGCCGGCAGGGCCCGGAGAGCGCGAGGCTGACGGGTGTTTGCCCCTCGGGGACGTGTGCGCGCCCGCCCGCCCGCAGGCCCAGCGAGCTTTTCTAGCACAGGGAGCAGCCCTGCGTGATGTGCGCGGTTTTGGCCAGTCTGTCATTGGATCGTTGATGTTGTTTGTGATATACTTTGCCGGACGCAGACTCGTTACATAATAAAGTGATGAGAGACAACAGCAGCTGAGTCAGAATTAGGGTTAGTCAGATGGCGGAGACAGAGGTGGGGCCAGTCAAGAGGGACTGCGGGAGACACGCCCCCGGCACAGCCCCCGCGGCTGCGACCCGGAGGTGCCCCAAGGGGCGCTGGCCCTCCGCCCCCAGCCCTGGGTCGGGGCGGACGGAGAGGCTGAGTCAGGGAGGGAGGGCCCGCTGGGGGAGAGCCCCTCCGTGGGCATCCGGCCCCCACCCCGTCTCCCGGCTGTCGTCCTGCTGGCTGCTGCCCGCACCCCTGTCTGACCCCCCTGCGTGTCCTGCCCTCGCATCCTGGCCCTCCCACCGCTGCCCTGCTGCGCCTCTCCTTCTACCCCTGCTCTGCTTTGCCTCCGCGCTTCTGGCCGCCCGAAGCTCCCATCACTTCCGACCTCCACTCTTGCCCTGCCAGTCCTGCCCAGGAGCTCTGCCACCCCTCTCGCTTCCCTCCTGCTCATCCTCCACACCGGTCCCTGAGCCTCCGCGACCATTCCTGTGCCTTCCTCCCGGAGTCTCCGCCCCCACGTCTCCCTCTCCCTGCGGTCCCCGGCCTGCCCCTTCACCCCTGTTGGCTGGCCTCTCTTCTCTGTCTCCCAGACTCTGGGAAGCCCAGTGAGGACATCCAGAGGGTCGCTGGTGGCCCCTGGGAGCCCAGGATGAGGGGTCGCTGCCACACCCCCATCCGGGAAGGGGCAGTGAGGCCATAGCCTGTCTGGCCAGAAGGAAGTGTCTGCACTGTGGCCTGGTCACCCCCGCCCCCAGGACCTGCCGGGCTGCTGCCGCCACCCCCGGGCTGGGGCCGAGTAAACACAGCCGCCCGGCAGCTGGGATATTTATACCGAGGTCTGGGCGCAGGTCCAGTGCCCACCACAGCCCCTGCCCTGCCCGCCCGCCACGGCCAGCCCCAGGCCAGCGTGGCACCAGCCGGCGAGGGGACACACCGCAGATGCAGCCTCCACTCAGCACAGAGGCCTCTGGGCGTGTCGCTCGGGATGCCCGCGGCTTCCCTGGGGACACACCATGCCCCTCCTGCCCTGGAAACACCAGCACAGAATGCAGACCTGCAGGACACACGGCCACCCCACCGAAAACTCAAAACACCTCGAAAATCACGTGGTGCAAAAAAGAGACCCACACCACAGCTCACACGCCAAAGCCACCAGCCCACATACGGGGAGACAAAATGCAAACACCATCTGCGCATGGAGCGGAGGACGCCAGTCTCGGCATGGACACACGCTCACACTAACACACGAGGAGGGTGACAGCAAGTGTGTTGGAGACACACCCCACAGACACAACGTGCTCAGAATAGCAGCGAGGCACACACGGATCACAGACCTCCCCCAGAAACAAGCCGCCCAGACACACGAACACCAGGAACTGCCCCCCCCCACACACACACAGCTGCACTGAAAACACAGCTCAGCTAGCGAACACAGAGCACAACAGCTCCCGGAAACACACCTCCCTCACAGACACCCAGACATGCACAGAAAACATCCACACTTCGAGTCACACTTACCGAAGAACACACAAATTTACACCCAGAGAGCAAGAGCAAAGATGTTGAGAAAAAAGGCAGACACACGGCACGCCCCAGGGATACGACCCCACTCCTACACACAGACTTGCCGAGACACGGTGTCATGTCACAGAGCCCAGAGAGGACATGGGCTTCTAGACAGAAACCCAAAACTCGGACCCACAGCACAGTCAGACACACAGGGGGGACACATGTTGGGGATGCACACTTGGACAGATGCTGTTCACACTCAGCACCGCCAGCCGGCACCCGCTGGTGTGTTAGAAACCCGCATGCTGGACACACAAAATCCACAGCACAAAGCTTGTAGACACACACACACACACACACACAGAGGTTCTGAACATGTTCAAATTTACATTAGAAACCCAAAAGACACCAATCACGAGGTTGGGGGGAGGGGCTTTCTCTCTCATCCGCCCCCCCCCCCGCCCCCTCCCTTGCTTGCCCTGCTCCTTCCAGCTGACCCAGCTCCCAGGCCTGTCTGGGGGAGGGGGCAGGAAGGCCTGAGCTGGCCTCCCCGGCCCCGCTTCCTGCCCCGTGGGGGCCGGACGGGAAGCTGGGGCTCCAGCCGGAACCCAGGCTCCCCCCACGACTTCCCTCCCCTCCCGGGTCGGCCCGCAGGAGCGGGGGAGGGGAGCGGGGCTCCCCGAACCCCGGGTCCTGCCCCGGCGCTTGGGCGCAGGGCCAGGGGCCAGGACTCCCTTGTCCCCACGGGGCCTGCCCCGCCCCCCCGCGGGGCCGGGGGTGCCGGGTAGCAGGGCAGGGGCTGCCCGCAGGCAGTCCAGGAAGGTGCTGAGCCCGCAAGTTTCCCTTCCTGGGCGGCCTCCGCGCCAGCTCAGCCGGGCGGGCAGGTGGGCGGGGTGTGTCACGAGGGCGTGGCGAGGGCTCGGGCCACCGCGGGGTGTGCAGCCCTGCGTGGCCAGGACTTGTCCTCGGGCCCAGGCACGGGCTGGGCGTGCGAGGGCCGCGACCCTGGGGGTGTGTCTGGGTGTGTGGGACTGCTCCGTCTGGGACCCGGGGTGTGACAGCTCGTCTGGGTATGACGGGGCCAGCTGCTGTCTGCGCGGCCTCGTGGGACTCCCCAGGCCTCAGCGTGTGGGGCCAAGAGATGTCAGGCTGAGTGGGCACCACCGGCCTGCAGTCTGCGCCACCGTGCCGTGTGTCTCCATGTGTGGCGTGTGTCTGGGTGGGACTGGGATGCGTCAGGTTGTGCCTGTTCGTGAGCGGGACCCCGCGGAGGACGGAGGACGTTTGTGCAACTGTTGGCGGGTCCCAGCAGGAGTCTCTGTTTCACTTCCTGATGGGGCTCTGAGGCTGGGAGGTGTGTGTCTGTGCGTGGCATCCTCTCGAAATCCCTCTCTGGTGTGCGGGGGGTCGTATTTGTCTGACTGTGTTCTGCCGCGTCCCGGTGAAGCTCCGAGGCTGGGCTGGGCCCGGGTAATGCGGCAGGGCGAGCGTGGGCTGTGGCCGCCGCCCCGTGTCACAGGCTTCTGTGTAGCCTCTGTGGCTCTGAAAGGTGGACGTGTTTGTGAGACCGTGGGACACGGTCCACATTCGAACCTCTGTTGTGAGTGTGAATGTGTGTAGCTGTGCCGCATTTTCACGGGGTTGCAGTGACGACGGTCTGTGTCACCGTGTGCTGGCAAGTGTGTGCACACGGGAGGCTGGTGAAAATGGCAGCATGTCCCCACACAGTGACCCCCACCCTAGGGCCATCCCTGGGCCAGGAGCAGGTCAGAGCCCGGCCCTGGGAAGGGTAGGAGAGCGTAGGGCAGTGGGAGGGTGGGGACCAAAACCTGGGACGAAGAGGGGGAAACCGGAGAGGCTGAGGAGGAAGCAGGGGAGAGTTCACGGGCAAGACCAGAGCAGATGGGAAGAAACGGGGCAGCCGATGGGGAGCCACTCTGGCTCAGGGCACTGGCATTGCTCACTTGGACAAATGGTCTCCCTGCAGCTCCCCTAGCCGGCATTCAGTCTACTCAACCATCAGCCAGAGGGACTCTCTGAGCACCGAAGTCAAATCACTCTCCTCTTCTGTTCCGAACCCTGACGTGGCTCCCACCTCCCTCAGAGTACAAGTTCCCACAGGCCCCCACAGGCCCCCACGGCCCAATGTGGACGGGGAAGCAGTTCCCGTGCAGAGGTCATGTGCCTAGATCCTCAACTCCAGCTGTTTGGGCTTGAATTCCCAGCTCTGCCGCCTGCTAGCTGTGTGACCTTAGCAAGTAACTGAACCTCTCTGTGCCTCGGTCTTCCCATCTGTAAAGTGGGGAGCAAAAGGTCTCTATAGTAGGAGCTGGCAAACTGTTGCTGTAAAGGGCTAGATAGTAACTATTCGTGACTTTGCATATAGTTTCTACTGGGCCCTGCCCTTGTAGCACCGAAACAGCCCTAGGTGATGCACAAACGAACGAGCATGGCTGTGCTCCAATAAAACTTTATTTACAGACACAGGCAGCGGGCCAGAATTGGCCTGCAGGCGGTAATTTGCTAACCCCTGCTCTGCTGGGCTGTGGGGAGAATGTGGGGAGCTCCTACAGCCCTACCTGGCAGGGGGAATATTATTACTCTCTGGCCTGTGAGCGTTAATCAACTGACTCAGCTCCCAGCACCCTTCCCCTTGTCCCTCCCTTCCAACCACATTGGCCTTTCCTCTCAGTGTCGCTTACTCCAAGTTCATCCTCATGGCCAGGCTGTGCCTAGGTCTCCCTACCGAGAACACTCTCCCCCAGTGCTCCCCCAGACTGCCTCCTCCGAGGAGCCCTCCCTCCTCCCCCAAACCATCTCTCGCTCCATCCCGCTTTCCTGTCTTAGCGTCACTTCCCACATCTGTCTCTTCCCCAGAAAGCAGGTTCCTGGTGGGCAGCAACTATTCCCTTAACCTCGCTGGGCTCTGGCTTCCTCACCTTTTTAAAGTGAGTGTTACCTCAGATGACACTATCTCAGAGTTTTGTTATGGTGATTACACGAGTAGTCAATATAAGGCATTTGGAACAGGGCACAAGGTGCTCAATAAATAAATCTAGCGGCCGCGGGGAGTATTGGGACTTCAGGAGTGCTCTGCAGGTGTTTGTGGGAGGAAATGAATGGTGGAGAGAGACAGGAGGGGGCGCAGATGGATCCGGAACCAGGGAACGTCGGGAATGCCGGGAGGGAGACCCCAGTCAGGGACCCAACGACACGCACAGAGACCCCAGTCCTCTCTCCACCTTTAATGGACCCCAGGGGCGGGGGGAGGGGGGCTGGGGCGCGGTGTCCTTAAATACAGCCCGGCGCAGCGGGCGGGGGCGGGGCCGGGCCTGCCGGTGGGCGGGGCCTGCCGGGCGGGGCGGGGCCTCAGCTGCACTTGCAGGAGCGCACGATCATGTTGGACAGCTGCTCCACCTTGGGCTTGCGGCCCACGTAGTACACGATGGGCAGTGGCTCCAGCGCCTGCGGCACGCAGCACGGGGCCGCCGACGCGCCGGGGTTGTGCTGGTTGTACAGGGCCAGGACCTGCGGGCGGGGGCGGGGGGGGGCGTGGGCAGGGTGCCCCCTCCCCCTCTCCCTCTGTCTCATCTCGGTCTGTTCCGTTCTCAGTCTCAGCCTCACTCTCCCCATTTTCCACTCTTGCTTTGTCCTCAGTCTCTCTCTGTCTCGGTGGCGGTCTGTGGACTCCGGCCTTTTTCTCGCATACTGACCCTGCCGTTCCCTCTCCTTCCGTCTCCCCGCCTCCCGCGCCCCGTCACTCGGTCTCCGTGGGGTCTCCCGCTGCGCGCTCTCCACCTGCTCTGACCCTGTCTCCTCCCGTCTCTGCTCCGTCCCCTCCGATCGACCCCCGCCTCTCTCTACTTCTCAGCTGGCCCATTCCTCTCTGGTTTTACCTGTTTGTCTCCCTCCACTCCCTTAGTCCCTGCTCCTCCCAGAGCACCCCTGTCCGAGGCCAGACGCACCTTGCTGTACTGCGTGTCCAGGCTCCAAATGTAGGGGCAGGGCCCCAGGCAGAAGTTGGCGTGGTAGCCCTTGGGCTCGTGGATCCACTTCCAGCCCAGATCCTTGCGGAAGTCGATATAGAGCTGCCGCACGCAGCAGTTCTTCTCCGTGGAGCTGCAGGCAGGAGGGAGGAGCCCGGGTCAGGAGGGGCTGCTGCAAAGGCGGCCAGGCCCCGGGGGGGGGGGGGGGTGCGGGGGGGGCACCCTGGTCACCCCCAGCACGGTCCCCATCTCGGTCCCCCTTGCACCGCCTGTGACAATAACGGCAATAGCAGTGAGAGCAACCATACGCACTAACGCTGATAAAGTCAAGCACTGTGCTAAGGGCAACATAGTAAACCTTGTCTCACGCCAGGCTCAGAACAAGCCTGCAAGAAGCCAAATGACCGTCCACATGCACTAAGTTCTATGTGTGCAACAAATGTTTGTTGAACCACTACCATGTGCTTGGCTGGGATCTACTAGGGACTCAGTGCAAACGACACAGATGGAAATCCTCGCCTTCTGGGACCACATGCTAGAGATTGTCGTGTCTTTCCTCTGCTCGGAACATGGCTCAAACATCACTCGGGGCAAATGCCCAAGTCCTCGCCAGGAACCCCAAGATGCTGCCTGGTCGGCTGATCTCAACTCCCTCCCCACTCTCCTTGACTGCCGGCTACACTAGCATCCTCCCTGTTCCTCATAGTCCTGCCCCAGGACCTTTGCACTTGTTCTTCCCTCTTCCTGGCTTGCTATTCACATAGATATCCATCCACTCTGGCTCGGTTCTTCAGTTCATTTAAACGTATGCTCAGATGTCCTTTACATAGGGAGCCTTAACTCCTAGAACACTGGCTGACATGCAGCAGGTGCTCAATAAATATCCAAAATACCAATCCAAATGATCGTGAATTCCATTCCGTGTAATAATGACATTTCAGTTATGCAAGAAAATATGACAATGTCTATATTTGAAGTGGGGCAAATTTTGGGGGAAGATTTTATTTTTAAGTAATCTCTACACCCAATGTGGTGCTCGAACTCATAACCCTGAGATCAAGAGTCACACGCTCTACTGACTGAGCCAGCCAGGCATGCCAAGTGGGACAAATCTTAATACTGTTGAAGCTGGATGAGAATTCATGCGACTTCATTATGCCATATCTTGTCTGCGTTTGTTTACATTTCAAATTTTCCATAATAGAAGCAAATTTTAACCAGGATAGGAAGAATAGTCCCCCATATCTAGTTTTTTTCCTCTCCTCTTCCTCTGATTTATTTTCCTTCTTAGTACTTATTGCCACATGGGGCGCATGGTTGGTTCAGTCAGGAGAGCGTGCAACTCTTGATCTCGGGGTTGTGAGTTCAAGCGCCACGCTGGGCATAGAGATTAATGTGTGTGTGTGTGTGTGTGTGTGTGTTCGTATGTGTGTGTATGTTAGGTTTTTAAAAAGCACGTTGGAGAATAGTGGTGTATAATACTCTACTGCTCTGGACTCATAATCTCTGTCCCATGCTCAGAAGCAAAAGCCAGTCCTCCCCAGCCGGGAGCCCAGGCTCCTGCTTGTCTGGAAGGAACTGGGACATTTTATGTGCTGGCCTCTGGGGCCATGGCTGAGCTGGGCAGGGACCTTGGCTAAAAAGCTTGATTTATGGGCAGCCAAGAATGCTTTATATTCCAGGTTCATAACATATGAAAGAAACGCTAGGCAAAGCTCAAGGACAGTATGATCCAAATTCTGTTTTTGCATAAAAGAACTGGAAGGAACTACATTCAAATGTTGGCTTTTTACATATGGTGGTGTGATGGGTGCGTGTTACTTTTAGAAGGAAGGAAGGAAGGATGGGAGAGAGGGAGGGAGGAAAAAGTATGCAGCGCCCTCTCCACATGCCCCCCCCAAAGGATTCTACAATTTGGTCAAAATAAAAAATATATGGAGGGGCGCCGGGGTGGCTCAGTCGGTTAAGCATCTGCCTTCGGCTCAGGTCATGTTCCCAGGGGCCTGGGATTGGGCCTGCTTCTCCCTCTCCCTCTGCCTGCCGCCCCCACCCCCTCTTGGGCTCTCTTTCTCCCCCTCTCTCTGTCAAATAAATAAATAAAATCTTTAAAAAATATATTGGTTATGTATAAGTGTTTCAAACAGAGACTGTCTCCGGAAAGAGACACAGAGACAATAAAACCGGCTGCCTCCTCCTCAGGGGCGGGGGGGGGGGGGGGGGGGGGGCCGGGCTGGAGGGTCTCTAAGTATTCTTTCTAGGTTTGGTCCATGTGCACGTATTTACCTAGTCAAAAATTAATCAACAGAGAATGAATTAATCTCAAAACCCTGTGAGGCAGGCCTTATTATTATCCCCATTTGAAGGGTGAAGGAGCGCTCCCTGCTCACGCACAGCGGGCAAGCGGTGGAGCTTGGGGCCGGTTTCACCACCAGCTCTGCACCACCCAGGGGCCTGAGCACGGCCATGTCAGCTCAAGCAGAGCAGGAAGAGGTGATGATACAGCATTTCCCCGGGGCAAGACAAGGCCTCTCCAAAAGCCACAGAGCCCTGAGAAGGGAGCCAGGAATCTGAGATCCCTATGAGCTCAGCCCAGTTCCTCCCCAGTCTGGTTGGGCCTCAGTTTCCCTATCTGTCCAAAGACACAGGGGATGTTAGGTCAACTAAGGTGTTGTTAAGGGCCAAGGAGGCATCAGGAAGTCCATGTGTGGGTTCAGCAAGGGTCTTTTTTTTTTTTTTTTAAGATTTTATTTATTTGAGAGAGAGAGCAAGCACATGAGAGGGGGGAGGGTCAGAGAGAAGCACACTCCCTGCTGAGCAGGGAGCCCGATGCGGGACTCGATCCTGGGACTCCAGGATCATGACCTGAGCCGAAGGCAGTCGCCCAACCAACTGAGCCACCCAGGCGCCCCCAGCAAGGGTCTTGAGCTCCCGAAACCACAGGCACATACGTGTGCATTTATAGACATATGTCTGGGGCGACTGTCTGGCTTTCAGCTTCTCAAGGGGGTCCTAAACTCAGAAAAGGGAAAGAACCCCTGTCCAGAACAATCTTTCACTTCTGGTTCACCTCTGACCGGGGGTTCTGAGGTCCTAAGATTTGAATAGTCTGTGACTCTTACCACCCACCTGGGACATGCTCCATGTGGGGTCCCCACAGCGACAGATGTGCAAATGCAAATTCTCCGGCCCCACCCCAGACTTACTGAATCTGAAACTGGGGGTGGGCTTGGGGCGGCTGGGGGACAGCAGGCCATATTTAACAAGCCTGCAGGTGACTCTGAGGCACTGTGTAACCCATGTGTTCAGTGCAAGTTCAAGACCTTTTGCAAGGGGCGCCTGGGTGGCTCAGATGGTTAAGCGTCTGCCTTCGGCTCAGGTCATGATCCCGGGGTCCTGGGATCGAGGCCCGCATTGGGCTCCCTGCTGGGCAGGGAGCCTGCTTCTCCCTCTGCCTCTGCCTCTCTCTCTGACTCTCATGAATAAATAAATAAAAAACATTATAAAAAAAAAGACCTTTTGCAAAGCTTTTAAGTACACTCTATGCTCAACGTGGGGCTTGAACTCACGACCCGGAGATCAAGAGTTGCATGGCCTACTGACTGGGCCAGCCAGGTGCCCCTCTTGCAAAGCTCTTGCAGAGCCCCTCTGCCATCCAGTCAGGGCCTGGTAGGCAAAAGAAACCTACTTGGGGCCCCAGGACAGGCCAAAGGGCCTCACATCGTTCTTGGACGCTAGAGAAGCATTCAGGGAGGCTAGCTTCCACAATCTCACGTCATGGCCAAGCTCACTGCATCTCTGCCCCCTACCCACTTCCTCTCCCCCACTGGACAGCTTCGAAGCACATGCCCTCCACCATGTCATTTCATCCACAAATGTTTCCACATGTATCTCCAAGAAAATTTTAAAACATCACCACAATACCACTTAAAAAAAATTCACAATGATTCTGTGATATCATCAGATACACAGAGTTCACATTTCCCCAACTGTCTCCCAAACGTCTTTTCATTTTTACTCGTCTGCATAAAGATCCAAATAAGGTCTACACATTGCAATTGGTTGATCTATCTCTTCAGATTCTTTTAGAAATCTATAGAACCATCTCTCTCCTTCCCCCCGCTCTGCCTTGTGTTTGTTGAAGAAAATGGGTCAGGTTTCCCACAAGCTAACTGCTGCTGACTGCAAGCGTGTGGTGTTGTTTCACATGTTCTTCTGTCCCTGGGTTTCTGGAAAATTGGTAGCTGGATCTACCGTCTTGATCAGCTCAATGTTCAATTTTTTGGCCCAGCTTCCTAGGTGACACTGTGTCCCTCCCTACAGAGCCTCACATGGCTGCCTGCCCCCCTTTTTAGGTTATTAATGTCAGTAGCAGTCGGAGCTTCAATTCTTGCATTCATTCATTCACAAGGTTGCCGGGCTGAAGGCTGGGGCTGGGGCTGAGCTCGGGAGCAGAACTGACTCTCCAGGAGGGGAACAGCACATAAGAAAGCCCAGAGGTGCCATCAAAATATTAAGCAGGGGAGAGACAAGGTCAGGTTATCGTTCTAATTCTGCAACATCTAACTCTGAATGTCCACATTCTAAGGAATCCAACTTTTCGACTCTCTCAGATTGCAATACTCCAGCATCTGAAGGTTCTCACACTCCAGCGGCATTTCCAACTTGCTGGCAGTCCCACATTCCTGCTCTCCGGGATCCTACCATTCATGAGTTCCACCGTTTTGATGTTGCATACAAGCGTTCCACAATCCTGAGCCCACCTCTCCAGAGGTCCAAGCTACCACCTCCTAAGATCCCAGCCTTCCGAGATTCTAACACTGAGCCCCAACACTCTAGGATCCACTCTGGCTTTCTCTAACCCTAACATTTGTGGATGCTGGTATTTTAACACAGGCTTCCCCCATCTTGAGCCCAATATTCAAGGCCTCCAATCTGCCATTGGCATAAGGAATCCAACATGCGTGATCTTCCAATTCTGAATTCCCAAATTCCTGGAGTCCGGCGTTCTCAGATTTCAATCATTCACACGGAATCCTAACGTTCTAGCATCCCAACCGTCTAGAACCGCAACCTGCCACCACTGAACTCCCACACGCTCGGTGTCCCTCATTCCAACAGTCTGATTCCAACACACCAGCAAGAAAGCAACCTGACCTCAACATTCTAGGGCTCCCAGGGCACCCATCCCAGCATTCTGGCACTCGGACCTCGTCCGCTGAGCCTTCTAGGCTGGAGGAGAGGCCAGTGCACGTGTAGCCAGGGGCCCAATGTGGCGCGCCTGGTCAGCAGCCGACCATCGCGCCCCCAGCCTAGGAGACCCCGGTTGAAGGCAGAAAGGTCACCTGAAGCAGTAGTTGGTGTCCAGGGCCCGGCGATGCCGGGAGCTGTGCAGGTGCTGGGCCCTCTCCAGTGGGGTGGCCATGAGGAGCAGGAAGGGCCGGTTCATGCCGTGAATGGTGGCCAGGTCACCTCGGCGGCTGGAACGGAGCCCTGCTTTGGTTTGGAGCGGTGGGGGGTAGGGGAGACAGAGACACACAGTCTCAGATGGATGAACGGGGGCAGGGGCAGGGGGAGGAAGACACACGCGCATGCACGCGCGGGCACGCTGCCATGGGGCCAAGCCAGGGAGATGGGCCTCACCGTTGATGTCCACTTGCAGTGTGTTATCTTTGCTGTCACACGAACAGTGGGCACTGAGGCGAAAGCCCTCTACTTCCCCTGTGGGAGTGGAAAGAGGGAAGCCAGTGCCAGTGTGAGGTGTGGCTCACGCTGAGGCTGCAAGGGGCGGGAGCAACCCCGGGGGGCAGGCAGGGGTGGGGGCGGGCGGGGAGGGGTGGAGGTCCTGCCAGCCTCCCTCCTCCCCTGCCTGCCCTCTCCCTGCACCCTCTCGCTTCCTCCTCCTTCTCTTTCAGGTCTCAGCTCAGAGGTCAAGTCCTCCAAGAGGCCCTCCAGGACACAGGCCCCTCCCCCACGGTGACATCGCTTTATTTTCTCCATAGTACTTACCCTCCCTGACATTTGTATTTGGCTATTTAGTTCCCTCATTGCTCCCTCAGTGGAAAGCAGGATGCGTGGGGGCAGGGATGCCCGTCTTCTTGTCCCCCGCTGGGCCTAGCCCACAGTCCATAAAAACAAACATCTACTGGGTGGCCCTGTCCTAAACATGCTGTGAGCATGTGAGCATTACCTCCTTCAATCCTCACCAAAGCTTCCCATTTTGCAGACATGGAAGCCGAGGCCCACGGAGAGGAGAGGACTTGCCCCAAGTGGGAAAAGGTAGGGCCACGATGCAAACCCACAGGGCAGCTGGGGGGATGAATGAATGAATGAATGAATGGGTGATTTTCTAAGCTGCTCCTAGGTGCTGGGCCCTGTGCTGGGTGCTCTAGACCCAGCAGGGACCGAGAATGGCCTTTGTCCAACCACACAGGACACTCCGCCCAGCTCCCACCTGCTCCTGAACCCCCACCTTTCAACACCTAGACGAACCACCACTTACCCCGCAAGTCTCAACACTATCACCTTCCCCCAGGAAGCCCTCCCAGACCCTCGGATGGGCGCAGGTACCTGGGCCAGCTCCTGCAGCGCCTCCCCGCCCCGACACTGCTCTCTGGGCTCATCACTGCTGCCTCAGGCTTTGGCAAGACTTTCTAGGTGTCCGGAAATGACTGTGGGCCCCTGGAGGGCAGGATCTAGAAGTGATCTGAATTTCCACTGCATATCCAGCACCCAGAGGGAGATTAGGAAAGGGGATGTGGGCGCTGTGGACTCCGACGGGCAGGACAGACCCAGTCCTCTTAGAGACAGATCAGATGTGCCAGGCATTCCCTGGACTCAGGGTCTGCCTCGAAGGCTCTTGCCCCTCCTTCTTTCGATGTCCTCCTCCAGGAAGCCCTCCCTGACCGGAGGCTGGGTCAGGCATCTCCTCTGGGCTCCCCAGCCCAGCCCTACCCAGTTTTCAGGACTTTCCCCACTTCCCCCACCCCAACAATGGACCACGGGCTCTGGGAGGGTAAGGATGGGGCTGATTGGGTCGCTGCTGCGTCCCCAGCATCCCCCAGCACAGAACAGGTGATCAAGAAATGGATTAAGCACTAATCACTCACGTTTCTGAGGGTCTGGGAGGAAGGCCAGGTCTTGGCTCTTTGGCACCAACATGGGGTGGCAGCTGGTAGGCAGGGCAGCCCCAGGACAAACAAGGGGATCGATCCCATTACAAAATAGGGGTGAGGGAATGCCTGGGTGGCTCAGTCGTTAAGCGTCTGCCTTCGGCTCAGGTCATGATCCCAGGGTCCTGGGATGGAGCCCCGCATCGGGCTCCTTGCTCAGTGAGGAGCCTGCTTCTCCCTCTCCCTCTACTGCTCCCCCTGCTTGTGCTCTCTCTCTCTGACAAATAAATAAATAAAAATCTTAAAAAAAAAAAAACAGGGGTGGGGCAAAGAAGCAGTCCTCACCTCCGTGGCTCAGCCACTGCCGCACGACTCCCGTGACATCAAAGGACAGCCATTCTGGCGTGTCGCTGGGCGCCAGCAGCCGGTTGCTGAGGTAGCGCCAGGAATCGTTGCTGTATTTCTAGGGGATGATGAATTTGGGGAGGGAGACAGTGAGTAGATGGTGCTCCACACCCCCAAATGCATTGACTGTACCTCCCTCCTTCCGCTCCACCACACAGGCCTCCAGAGAGCCCCTCTCACGGTCCCATCCCAGACATTCACGCTGTGGGACCCTGCGGGAACCACCCGCCCCAGAGCGGCCCTGGGAGGAGAGGAGGGAGACCCCCGGGCCCGGCAGGGGGGAGGTGGGGATCAAGGCACCTGGACGGCTCAGCCTCTGCCCTGAGCCCCAGGCCTGAGTTCCCTCACTGGTGAAATGCCAGGCCCCCTTCAGCTTGACAGCCCACCACGCTAAGATCCTCCGAGGACATCCTGAGGTCCACTGAGCGAGCATACAGTTCTGCAAATCTGACCCCCTAACTTCTGAGAGTCTGTAACTTTCTAGGGGCTTATGTTAGAAGTCATTCCAGAACTCCAGTACTCAGGAGCACCCGAAGAATTACACACTCAATGAGCCTGAGAAGTTCTACACGCCCAGGAGTCTGACACGCCCCAAACCCAGATGCTGCCGACGCCTCACACCCCCGTGTGGTGATCCTCTGGGGCCGGGCAGAACACTCCAGGCCCTGGCAGCATAAAGCTGAATTCTCCAGAATCCAAGAAGTTTGACAATAGACCACATTCCTTTGTTGTAAGAGTCTAACACCCACCCTGAAGCCTCATGTTCCATAGGACATGGATTCTAGGTCACATAACCTTCTGGAGACTCCAGCCCTTCCGGAGGCCCCAACCTTCCTGGAGACTCGAAATCTTCTAAAACAGAGCTATCCAAGGGAACTTTCTCTGGCGATGGAAATGTTCTTTATCTGTGGCATCCAAAATAGCAGCCGCTAACCACATGTGACTACAGAGTACTTGAAATATGGCCAGTGAGACTGACGAACTGAATTTTTCCTTTTATTTAATTTTAGTCAACTTAAGTGGCCATGTGTGGCTATCCCCTACCGGACAGAACGGTCTGAGAGCCTCCGACCTTTCAAGATCCCAGCCTTCTGAGTGGTTACACCCCAGGGTGCTAGGAGTCTGCAAGTTTCAAAGAGCCCTGCGATCCACCGTGTGTGCGCCTCCGCCCTCCGGAAGTTTGTCTCTGCGGACTTGGCAGCCACCAGCCACCCGGCCGCCCACCCTGGCCCCAGCCCACAGGCACGTGCGGCCCACCCGCCTCCGGGGCTCGGGCCCCCCCACCTGGTACAGCTCCACGTGCTGCTCCACTTTTAACTTGAGCCTCAGCAGGCGCAACTCTGCCCGGGAGAGCAAGACGGGCTCGGGCACTGCTTCCCGGAGCTCCGATGTGTTGAAGAGCATATATATGCTGTGCGGGCTTTTCTTGATTTTCTCATAGATTTCTAGGCAGGAGGAGCAGAGAGGAGGGATGTCAGGGGTTTGGCGGGGAGCCGGCTGGCACACCCCAAGTCTAAGAGCGTGGGCTCCCGGGCTGACAATGCTGGGTGGGAACCCAACTCTGACACTTTTTAGCTGTGGGGCTTTGGGCAAGTGGCTCGCCCTCTCTGGGTTCGTCTCCTCCTTCTGTGAAACGGGGTCTGAACCACCCTTGTCCCCCACCGTCGGTAAAGTGTCCACTCAGTACATGGCTGTAGGGGGGCTGCTGCGCTTGCTCAGGCCACTTGGAGCCTCAGGTGCAAATTAGGATCAAGGGCATTTGGACCAGCCCTGGCCTCTGCCGTCTTCCAGCTCTGTGACTTTGGGCAAGTCACATTCCTTCCCAGAGTCTCACTTTCCTGCTGTTGTTTGGGAACCGGCAACCACATCGAGCTCCCTAAACCCCAACCGGTCTCTCCTCACTGAAGCGCTGTGTGACTTTGGGCAAGTGAATTCCACTCTCGGAGCCAGATCCTCATCTACAAAACGAGGACCGACCACGGGGTTAGTGTGTGACACGAGAGAGACGTCGCAGGTAAAGCGTGTAGGAGAGCCTGCACATTCGGGGTGCGCTCGTTGGTGTGTGTGTGTGTGTGTGTGTGTGTGTGTGCGCGCGCGTTAAAGAGCGCTCACTATTTGCAGGTGCTGTTCACAACACTCACAACGGTTAAGACGTTTAAACCTCACAACCAACCACCCCGTGAGGAAAAGACGATTATTATACCCATTTCAGAGCTGGGGAAACAGGTCATTTGCCCCATGGTGACGGCCGTAGGGAGCTACAGAGCTGGGATTCAAACCCGGACAGTCTGCTCCCAAAGACTGTGCTCTTAGCCCCTAGGCCATGCCGCCTCCCTCCTACTGTGACATTATTATTATTAATATTATTATTATTATTAATTGCTTCCTCTCTTCTCTTCCCTCCCTCAGCTGGTTAGACAAGGCAAAGTTCATTCTAGGTAGGAATGGCTTTGGGCGGGGGAGGGTGAAAGTTAGGAAGAGTGCTTTCTAGTCTAAGAAAAGTTTGGGATGAGCAGACAGGCCATTGACCTTCTACACTGACTGGGGCACATACTTTAGGCCTCTGCAGTGGGGGTGCAGAAATGGTGGGGACAGCATCTGATGAGAAAGGGCAGAGGAAGCTCCTTGCACGGGCCCCTGCCCCTACTCCTCCCTACTCTAGCGAGGCCAGCCTGGTCCCCCACAAAGAAGTCCTATCTTGACCCAGGGGTTACTCAGCAAACCCCAAAGGAAGGGTAGCGCAGGGGCATTGAGGGGGGTAGGGGGCAGATAGGGAGGAAGGAGAAAGGAGGGGCAGGACTGGTAGGAAGGAGAGATGGAGAGACCGCGGAGACAGGGAGACACTAGGAGCACGCCGTGGAGGCGAGGAAGAGGGAGGAGACAGGAACGGGGAGTCCCAGCATGGAGATGCGGGAGAGACGCAAGGCAGAGATGGGGCAGACACACACGGGAAGAGAGACATAGGGTTTGGGGGCGAGATGGAGGCAGACTGGGAGGGGAGACGAGGATGGAAAGTGTCAGTGTTAAAAAAATCTCTACAAGGAAGGTGAAGCGGCCACAGAAAAGGTGAGGCCGAGAGGTGGGTGGGGAGGGGCGTCATCCGGCTGGAGCTGCAAGCTAGGCGCACGCAAGGCCCGGGGACCCACAGGTGCACCACCCAAGTCAGAAAGGGCAAGCGGGGGGGCCGCCCCCAAACCTCCGGGCCCCGCGGGACACCTGGGTCCCCGCGTGGGCGCCGGGGGGGCGGGCCCAGCGGCAGCTCCACCCCGAGCTGGGGTGAAGAGGGCGGGAGGCGCCGCCGCCGCGAGGGCGGGGACCCGACCTGCCCGGTCTCGCCCCAGGCTCCGCGCGCGATCCCCGCCCCCCGGGCACGGGAAGGAAAGGGAAGGGAAGGGAGGGCGAGGCGGCCGGACGCTGGGGTTTCCCCAGCCTCCTCGAGAGGAACTGGGACTCTGGGGTGCAGACTCTCCCCTTTCAGCTCTGCGGGGTCCTCCTCCCCCCCCAGCTTCCGGGAGGGCAGGCTCCTCCCTCCGCGCGTGGCACCCACGTGGGGCTCCCTCACCCTGACCCACTCAGTTTTCTCACCCCGATCTTGCAGAGTCGCACCCATCCACCTCTCCCCCTAGGGCTCGACTCCTCACTCAGCCCACTTGCTCCCCTCCCGCGGCGTGGGGGACTCGCTGCTCCCAGCAGGGCACCGTTTGTACCGTTCCCCCCTTTCTCATGCTTGTCTCCCCTCTCTCTAAATCCCTTCCCACCACCCAGTGTTCTAGGTGTCTTGGGGGCTCGCTTCCCCCGCTGGGCTTGCTCCTCTCAGGTCCCTGTGCCAAATACTTGGGGCACCTCGCGCGCATCCCCGGCGCCCCCCTGGGGTCTCCGCTGCTCTCCGACCTCCCCCCACCCCACAACCTCGGGTCCCCTTCTTCCTGCATTTATCAGCCCCCTCGCCGCCTCTCTGTGGGCCTTCCCCCAGTCCCGCGTGTTCTTCGCGCACGCTGCAAGCGGCTCCACTCTCCACTTTCCCGGCACCTCCGGGGTTCGCGTCACCTAGTTTTCCTGTCCTTCTTGAATTTTCTCGCCTCGTGAGCCCTGAGCTCTGGGTCAGCTTTCCCCACTGCCTCTCCTTTCTCAAATGCTGGGGTCTTCGCTTCTCCCAAAGCGGGCTCCCTCTCTGCAGCCCTCACCCCACGAGCCCCCACACTCTAGTCCCGGGTGGAGAGGGAAGTCTTTCTACCCCTCCACCCCCCAATCGCTTCTCTCCTTCTAGGGGACTGCCCCCACGATCACGCATGTTCCCATGGCCCTCTTCTAGAAGCGGTCCACCTCGCTCACTAGCGCCTCGTCTTCAAGGGCCAGATGCCTGGCGGGGAGCGGGTAGGGAGCTCAGTCCTATCCACTTTGAGACCCCCCTCCCGCTTTCCCGGCAACCCCGGGGGTCCTCTTCCTCTAGCCAGTTTCCTCTGCCAGTAATTTCCTCCCCGTGACCCCTGCACTCCGGCGCCCCCTGGGGGCTCCCCTCCAGGGTCCCCGGCCCCTCTGAGCTCACTGTTGCTGTTTTCCACCATTAGCACGCGGGTGACCTCCTTGGCGTAGTAGTCCGCCTCGGGCTCGGGCTCCGGCTCGGCGCTCTCCCCCGCCACCCGGTCGCGGGTGCTGTTGTAAAGGGCCAGCACGGCCTCGGGCAGCGGGCCGGGCGGCACCTCCCCCTGGCTCGGGGGGCTGGCGAGCCGCAGCTTGGACAGGATCTGGCCGCGGATGGCCTCGATGCGCTTTCGCTTCACCAGTTCCATGTCGATGGTCTTGCAGGTGGACAGTCCGGCGGCCGGCCGGCCAGGCGTCAGCACTAGTAGCCACAGCAGCGGCAGCAGCAGCGGCAGCAGCCGCAGCCCGGAGGGCGGCATGGGGGAGGCGGCGCCCCCGGCACTGCCGAGAGCGCGAGCCGGGCTGGGGTGGGAAAAGGGAGGCCCCGCCCCTACAGGGGCTGGGGGTCTCCCGAAGAAAGGTAGGAGGGTCGGGGTGGGGGTGGGGGAGCTGATGCCCTCAGGGAAAACGGAGCGGAGGTGGAGGGGAGGCTCTGATGGGTGGTTTCTCGGTATTCCAAGGAAAAAAACCGAGATGGGCGAGATCTGGTACCAGAGGTGGGTGGTCTTGAGTAGGGGAGTTGAGGAAGGTCTGAGAGTGATCCCGTCTCCCGGATCCCGGAGGAGAAGGGTCCTTGGATGCGCGGGGGCTCAGGAGAGAGGCTGCGGGTGGGGGGAGCGGCGTGCAGCGGGGGTGCGCCCGAGGTCTGGGGTCAAGTCTTCGCGGGAGTTCGGGTTGGCGGCTCCTGAGGGCTGGTCCGGAATGGGGGCGCCTGGGGGGGGGGGGACGCCGCGGAGGGGGCAGGGAGGGAGCAAGCGTCCGAGGCGGTGGTGGAGGCGGTCTGGGGTCCCCGAGTCCTGCCTCCTGGCGGGGCAGCGCCGCGCCAATCGGTCCCCGCGCCTCCGGCTCCCAGCGGCAGCGGAAAAGTCTCAAAACTTTTTTTCCTCTTCTCCCAACCAGCTCGTCCCTCCTCCCGCTCCTCCTCCCCCTCCTCCCCGCAGTGGCGGCGGAGGCGGCGGCGGCGGGGGCGGCGGCGGCTCGTCTCAGACTCTGGGGCCTCGGGCTGCTCCTCGGCCGCTCCTTCCTCCGCTCCCGGCCGAGGCCGGCCCGCGGGCGGCTCCGAGCCGGGGGGGTGCCCCGGAGGGGGCGTCCCCCCTGCCCCCGGCCGGGGGCCTCGCTGTCTGGCGGATCCGCGGCGGGAGGAGGGGGTGGGACGGCCCCGGGGCGCGAAGGGCGGCGGCGGCGGCGGCGGCGGCGGCGGCGGGGACCGGCTGGGGCGGCGGGGGGTTTTGAAGCCGCCCCGGCCCCACCCAGGAAGCGCGCGGGGCGGGGGCGGCCCCCAGGGGGAGGACATGCGGGGGGGGGGGCCGGGCCACCGTCCTCATCTCGCGTGGGCGGGCTCCGAGGGGGGTCCCTTAAGCCCCGGGGGGAGGGGGCGGGCACCCCGGCTCCGCCCCGCGAACGGGGTGCTGCCTCCTGGCGGCCGAGCGCGGCCACAGCGGGCAGGCGGGTTGCGTGTGGCTCTGAGGGCTGCGCGGGGTCACGGAGTGAATGAAGACCTGGCGGGGAGGGCTCACTCAGAGGATGGGGACACCGGGTCCGGGGGTGGGGGGGAATCAGAGAACGGGGACCCCAGCGGACAGAGAGTGGGAGGCTGGGGAAGAGGGTCAGCCAGAAGACGGGGTACCAGTGGGGAGAGGGGCACAGAGGAGGGAGAAGCCCCAAGGAGGGGGGGGTCCTGAGAGGGGCACCCAGAGCGGGGAGGGGGGCAGAGGCTGAGGCAGAGGATGGGGGAAGTGGGTGTGTCAGAAGGGGGGGGGGCCTGAAGGAGGGTGTCAGTGGGAGGATAGGGCACAAGACATCTGACCGAAGAAGGAAGTCAGGAAGGCACCCACACCTGTAAGAACTGCTCTCCTTTATTGAGCACTTCCGTGGGCCAAGCAGCCTCTTGTCACCCAGCACCCTGCCGCCCCACATGCTCACTGCCCCCATGTTACAGATGGGCCAACTGGACCTGAGGGGGCAGCCACTGGGCTGGAGGTGCTCACCGGGACAGAAGCGACGGTGGTCGCTGGCCGGGGTCAGACCCGACAGCGTCCAGAGCCCCCGCTTCTGAGCCCTGGGCCATGCGGGCCCTAGACAGGCACGCAGGGCTGGGGACAAGGGCCTGCCCTCGGGGGCACAGTCAGCACTGGACGCCGTAGCGGTCGAAGTGGCGCAGCAGCAGCCCCAGCTCCAGGTGCACGAGGCCGCCGGCCGCCGTGCGCAGGCGATAGCGGTCCGCCCCGCTGTACACGGCGTCCCCGTGCAGCAGCTGGGGGCCGCCACCCACAAAGGCGCGGGCCAGCTGCTCCCGCCAGGGACCCAGGGGCCGCCATGTGGGGCAGTGCAGCTGGTGGCTGCCAGGACTGCTGGGCACGTGGCAAAAGCCGTAGCCCGCAAGCTGACAGCGGCCGAAGCCGTCCTGGGACCACACCTGGAGGTGGAGCCGGGGCCAGCCTGCAGATGGGGAGGGAAGGAGGAAGGAAATTTCAGAGCGACGGAGTAGCTCGGTCTCCCCATCCTGGATCCCCACCTCCTTGTCGATCTCCACAGGCCCGGTCCTCCTGCCTGCTGGGTGTCTGCCCCCGCCCCGGCCTTCTCTCTGGCCGCCTATTCACAAGGGAGCTTTCTGAGTCTGTGGTCCTCCCCTGCTGAAAACCCTTCCAGGGCATCCCGGTGCCCTCAGGAGAAGTCCAACCTCGACCTTCCAGGCCCTCTGGACGTGGCCTCAGCTGACATCCCTTTCTACGGCCTCCTCTTCCCTGTCCCCAGATCAGGGCAGCGCAGTCCCGAGGTGAGCGCTTCGGGCCTCGTCCCGGACACCTCCCTTCTTCCCTCACAGTGGCCCACTCTGTGCGCCCTGGGCCCAGGGCCTTCCTTCTTGCCCCGCCAATGCACCGTCCACCTGGCAGCTGGAAGCATCTTTCTCCCGCTTCCCTAGGTTTCTCACGCTCCTTAGAACACGGTTCAGCTCCTCAGCCTGGTAGGCAAAGCCCTTGGAGATCTGGCCCCATTTCACCCTCCTTTCTGTGCCCCTCTGTGCTAGGCCCTGTTCTAGAAGCTGGGGACACAGTGGTGAATGGAGCAGACAAAAATTCCTGACATCCTAGACAACGAATGTAGTAAATAAGCAAATTATAGGGTATGTCAGATGGTGATCACTGCTCTGGAGAAAAATAAAGCTGGGTATGGTGGGGGTGGGGATGCAGTTTTAGAAAGTGGGTGAGCAAGGGAAGCTTCACTGAGAAGGTGACATGTGGGCGAATGCTGAAAGGAGGGAAGGGTGCGGTGCGGGCCATGTAGACGGCCATCTAGGGAAGAACGCCCAGGAGAGGGAACAGCCGGTGCAAAGGCCCTGAGGTGGGAGCTGGGGGTGGGGCCGGCGTGGCTGGAGCGGACTGAGAGAGGGGGAGGGAGAAGAGGGGACAAGCCAGATTCCACGATCCACGATGAGGCTTTGGCTTTTCCCCCGAGCAAGATGCGGACCGTGGAGGGTTCCGCGTGGAGAAGGGATGTGACCCAACTTGGGTGTTCACAGAGGGACCAACTCTGGGAGCAGGGTAGGAGCACAGGGAAGGGGTTGCTGTAATTGCCCAAGTGAGAGGTGAGGGTGGGCAGGCCAGGGTGCCCGGGGAGAGAAGTGGGGGGATTTAGGATACCTTTGAAAGGTAGAGGCAAAGGGACTTCCTGATGGGCAGGATGGGGGGTGAAAGAGGAGGCAAGGATGGGGCCCACGCTGGAGGGCACGGGGTCTGCAGAGCCGAAGGACGGCCGCCAGGAGGATCTTTTAAAATTGAAATCTGACTTGTGAGTCACATGTTGTGACTCCCCAGTACCTTCAGGAGATGGCCTCAGCTCCATGGCCCGTCCCCTGTCCCCTGCCACCTCACCCCTGGCCCTCCTCTTATTCACCCTCGAGCCTCCAAATGCCCCTGGCTCACTTTCCCTTTTGGGCCTTTCACACACAGCTCTCTGCCTAGAACCCGCTTCCATCCCTCGGGCTTATCAGCTCCTACTGGCCCTTCATGGCAAAACTCAAACATCCCCTCCTCCAGGAAGCTCTCCCCGAACTCCCTGGCAGTCAGGCATCTCCTCTGGGCTCCTCTACCCTTTAGGATCCCCCGCCCCCATCCCAGACCTGCCCACTCTGAGCTGCCCTCTCTGGGGACGGCTCTGTCTCTCCCAAGGGGATGGTGAACCCCGTGAGGACAGGGCTGGGGGGGGGTTGCTGTCTCAATCACCAACATTTCCAGGGCATCACCCCACACAGGCGGGGCACAGGGCAGACACTCAGTAAATATCATTTGTATTGTTGAAATACATGACATGTTTACCTAGGCTATTTCCTAGAATCCACTCCTCTCCAGTGATCTAAATTTTCCACGAGAAAAGGTTTTCTGATACCCTTCCTCCCCCGCGTACTCGTTTCCCCCGTGAGCAGCTGAGCCGAGCCTGCAGAACAGAAGGGCAACCAGCCTGCCTCTCTCCCTCATAACCCCCTCCCAGCTTCCTCCTGATGGAAGACTCGTGTTTGTCTCTTTGAAAGCCACCTCCCTTCTCTCCCTGGTCCCCCCCCCCTTCCCCTCGTCCCCTGCAGCCCTACACACTCCAGAGCCAGCCAGCAGAGGCCCCAGCTCAGCCTCTCCGGGGCCAGGTCTGGCCAGGAAAGGGACCCAAAGGGCCTAGGGAACAGGGGTGGGACTTGGGTGTTCCAAGTGCTGCTAGGCCCCCCTCCCCTCAGACTGGCCCAGGGCTCATGCCAGGAACCTACCTTGGAGGCCTTTGGTGGCAAAGTGCAGGTCGATGGGGTGGGACCAGTAGGCCATGTCCCCTACTTGGGGGGTGTCCACCTGTGTTTGGCCCTCCCGCACGCCCGACAGGAGCTTCCATGCCGCCCCTGCAGGGAGGGACGGGAAGCAGACATCAGGAAGGGGAGACCACTGGGGTTGGAGGACCCTGTCTCTCCCTGGCAGTGGGGGTCAGGGGTTATAGAGTGTGGACTCACGGGGCGCCTGGGTGGCTCAGTTGTTAGGCGTCTGCCTTCAGCTCAGGTCATGATCCCGGGGTCCTGGGATCGAGCCCCGCATCGGGCTCCCTGCTCAGCGGGAAGCCTGCTTCTCCCTCTCCCCCTCCCCCTGCTTGTGTTCCCTCTCTCGCTGTGTCTCTCTCTGTCAAATAAATAAAATCTTTAAACAACAACAACAACAACAAAGTGTGGACTCAAGAGCCAAATGTCTGGGTTCAAATCCTGGTACTACTTCATCCTGCCTGTGCAATCTCAGGCGAGTTACCGGTCTCTGCCTTGGTCTCCCCTTCTGTAAAATGGGTGCATAAGGACGCATTCCCTCATGGTTTTGTGAAAAGATTAAATGAGCCAATACACAGAAAGCCCTTAGAACAGCATCTGGGGCACAGTGAGTGCTGGGTAAGCGCTGGATAGCATTTTATTACTCTTCTCACCCCACGTTAGAGGCCTCGTCCAAGGACTAAGATGGGGCCGAGGGTGTCCTTCAAGAGCTCCAGCACATGGTGAAAGGTGCATAATAATAGCAATCCTCCCGGGGCTGATAATAATAGCGAAAGAAAGCCAGACGCTGTGCTAAGCGCTTTATCCATGAATTCATTTAATCTGCCCTCTGGGATTTTTAATCCCCACCCACCCACCCCCACTTTAGTCTCCCCTCGGGAGCCCACAAGGCCCTGCATGGCCTGACCTGTGCCCCGGGCCTGAACTCACTTCCCACCATTCTCCCCATCCCTCACCACCCTCTAGCCTCGCTGGCCCGATTTCTGTTCCCCTCCTCGGGGCCTTTGCACTGGCTTTGGCCTCTGCCCAGAAGGCTCTGCTCCTGGATGTGCCCGTGCCTGGTTTTTTCTCATCCTTCAGGAATCAGCTCAAGTGTGCCACCTCTCACAGAGGGGTGCTCCCTCACCCTCCTATCCGAATGCGAGTCCCTGGCACGTCATCTCCTCTCATTTCTTCCCTGAGCTCATTTTCTTACCCGCTTTTTAAAATTTCTGTCTCCTCTACTTGGGAACCCCAGGAGAGCACCCCTCTTGCACACTCTGATCTTCTTACACAGAAGGTGCTCAATAAGTGTTTGTTGGACAAATAAGTGCTCCTAGGAGGTGGGTGCTAATATAATCCCCATTTTACAGGTAAAGAAACACTCTGAGTAGGAAAGTTACTTGGCCATTTATTCCATGAACACTTACTTCATACCTGCTGTGTGCCAAGCACGGTTGTCCATGCTGGGCACAGCAGGAACATGGCTGACCACTGTCCCACGGTGGCGCTGGATTCAAACTGTGCTTTCTCTGACTGCAGGGCCCAAGCCCTTGATCTGGATGCCCCTGAGTTCTCTGCTGGATTAACTGTCCCCCCCCCACCAAGGGCCCCCTGAAATAATAAAAATCATGTCGGTTATCGCTCCCTTCTGGGCCAGGTGAGGAAAGTACCAGGCCTCGAGTCAGGCTCTTCACATACAAGATTTCCCAACGCCCCTCTGAAAGACAAATATTCCCACTTTACAGATGAGGAAGAAACTAAGTCTGACTCCAGAGCCTGCCTCTTATCTGCTCAGCTACAGGACCCCCTCCCCTTTCCCCGGGAATCTCAGCCACCACCCTACCTACCGGTGAAATCGCAAAGGACCCAGGACCTCCAGAGATGACGATGGCAAGAGCCATTTTGTGAGCGTTTACTCTATGTGGGGCAGCACACCCAAGGCTTTCCTAACAGAACCCCATCCAGTTCTTCCACAAGCCAGGCAAACACTTACTGGGCCAGGGCCTCTCCTCAGCGCTGTTGCTATTCATTTGGTCCTCGAGACAAGCCCATAAAACGAGCACTGTTATTATTCCCATTGTACAGACAGGCAAATCAAGGCAAAGACGAGTGCCCAAGGCCACATAGCTAATATGCAGTTTCAAACTCAAGCAGTCTGCTCTTAACCTCAACACTCTGCTGCCGCTTGGCTGCTGTTGGCTTCATTTTTAGACAAGGGAACACAGAGGTCAAGTCCAAAGGGCACCAATCACTAGCGGAGGGAGTTAGTGTTTGAGCTCAGATCTGGCAGCCTATGGCCCTACCCCTTCCACTGGATGCTATGCTGCCTCTGATGGGGAGGCATGAAAACTGGGGGCCCTGCAGTCTCTCCTGGGCCTGTGTGCATGAACATGGATGACTGATCGGAAGGGGTCCCTACATTCTCACAGAGAATTAGGAATACAGGAGGGTGGCCTCTCCTCTGTAAATCTGGGATGGAAACCTATTTTACAGTCAGAACTCAATAAAGCAGGGCGCCTGGGCGGCTCATATGGTTAAGCGTCTGCTTTCGGCTCAGGTCATGATCCCAGGGTCCTGGGATCGAGTCCCGCATCGGGCTCCCTGCTCCTTGGGAGCCTGCTTCTCCCTCTGCCTCTCTCTCTCTCTCTCTCTCTCTCTGTCTCTCGTGAATAAATAAATAAAAATCTTAAAAAAAAAGAACTCAATAAAGCAAAGAATGAAGATGGGGGAGGGACCCAGGGCAACCCTAAGTCCAGTGGAGTTAGGCTGGCTAGTGTTTTGAGGATTGGGAGTGTGTGTGTGTGTGTGTGTGTGTGTGTGTGCGCGCGTGGGAGGGGGGTGTCTATCCCCGTATCACTGGGGGCTGTGCGTTCAGAGATGGGGAGCCAGAGCCCCCAGAGAGATGGGATGGGAAAAACAATGTGAGATTCACAGTGTCAGGGTATGGTCATGGCTAGGGGTCCCGGAAGCCAATGGAAGATGAGGATCAGGGACTAGGCCAGGGGGGTGAAGGAAGTAGGGTACAAACTCTGGGCTGGGGGTATGGGTGGGGAAGTGAACCAGGCCAGGGAATACCTGTGTGGACGCCCCACTTGCAGAAGAGGCTACTTTCCGAGAAACCGGTGGCCCCCATGATCTGCCCGATCACGTGCACCTCAGCCATGGCCCTGAGGGAAAAATGTAATCACAGCCCTGTGAAGTCAGTGTACTATTATCTCCAACTTGACAGATGGGGAAACTGAGGCCTACCAAGTTAAGGGGTAGTATTAGTATTCCCAGCTGGTTTCGTCAAACTACTGAGGTTGCAGTCTTAACCACGATCCTGACCGCCTCCCCAGGAGAGCCCCGGAAGAGTTGAGGGCGGTGGGCTGAAGTCAGGGAGTTGGCGCCTAACTACCCGCCTCTAAAATAACTGCTTCCTTTTGCTCAGCGCGGCGGAAATCCCCGCCCCAAGGGCCTGTGGCCCCGCCCACATGCATAAAGCCCCGCCTCTTCGCGTCCGACCCCCGCCTGCCAAGAAGCGCGTGCGTCTTAAGTGCAGGGCTGCCTTAGCCCCGCCTCTAAGCCCGCGCATGCGTTATTCCTACCTCAGAGCACCTAACGGTTAGCTGGGGGTAAGAAGTAGCGGGGTTTGCAGTTCATGGGCCTGACCTTTCCCTCTCTCAGCGGACGCCGACTTCCTAGGCTTGCCTCGCGCCTCTCCCAGGATCTTCCTGGCAGCGAGAGACCTGAGGCGCCGATTCCCTCCGAGGCTGTGCCCGCCTTCGGACTCCTTGGTTGTTGCTGGGGCAACAGCAGCCTCTTCCTCTAGTCTGGCACCCGCCCTGCGGGCAGCTAATTGGCCCTAGCAGCCCGGGGGGCGGGGCTAAGATGTGATGGACGTTTTCTCTCCCCTCTCTCTCCATTTTGGGAAAAGCGTCTCTCCAAACACGACTCGTGGTTCCGCCATTTGGGGCGTGGTCCGGCAGCTGCCATCTTGAGTGTGGCTGAAGGAGCTTGCTCGCCAACTAATTCTCTGGGATACCTTGCTTACTAAGTAATGGAAGCCTTCGACGCTTCAAGCCTTCCGAAACTCTCTCCCAGCCGGGACCACAAATTAGAGATTTGAGCCAGGACCAAGGGGCAGACTCCCTGTGGTCATTGCGTGCATCCCCATTTCTTATCTTGAAAAAAAATAATCCTTCCTCCTTCAGAGAGACTCAAGTTTGGGAGGGGGTTTTCCTTCCTTTTTTGAGAGTTTCCCGTGGCTCCTCAAGTAATGATAAATGCTACTTCCTTCTCCGGAGTACGGCCCAGTTCACTATTAGTACTGATTCTGAGCAAGGAGGGGGAGCGTGAGGGAAAGGGTTTGAGAAATGAGGAACTGAGGCCCCTTCATCTGCAGAAAATCTGGTTCTTGAAGGCTGGACTCTGCCAGTAATTTGTCATGTGACCCTGCACGACTCCAGGTCTCAGTTAACTCATCCGTGTAATGGGTGCAAGTAGAGTGAGTCAGAGGCGCTGACACATTCTGATTTCCTGAGCAGTGTGCCTTCTCCACCCTCTAAAGCCACTTGAACCCTAGTCTGAATTCCTCCAGCCCAGACCACAAGTCCAAAGGAAACTCATTTGCCTACTTTTTAGCAAAATGGGACTACACAAGTTAGAGTCACCACCTCAAAATTACAGGGAGGGAGAGTGGCTGGGGGGCTCAGTCAGCTAAGCGTCTGCCTTGGGCTCAGGTCATGATCCCTGGGTCCTGGGATTCAGCCCAGCATGGGGCTCCCTGCTCAGCGGGGAGCCTGCTTCTCTCTCTGCCTCTGCCCCTCCTCCCCCACTTATTCTCTCTCTCTCTCTCTCTCTCTCTCTCTCTCTCAAACAAAGAAATAAAATCTTCAAAATTACAGGGAGGGGGCAACATTTTAATATAGGATGGTATTTACGTAAATAAAATAATTTCACTAAGAGATATATTTGAAAGCTACCATTTAGCGAGTGTTTTTTCTGTGCCAGACCCTGTAAACTGAACGTTTTACAAGCAGGATTTTGTTTAATCCTCAGACATCCCACAGGGTAGTCAATATTATCAGTTTTATTTAAGATGAAGAAATTAGGGGTGCCTGGGTGGCTCAGTCGTTAAGCGTCTGCCTTCCGCTCACGTCATGATCCTGGGGTCCTGGGATGGAATCCCGCATTGGTCTCCCTGCTCTGTGGGAAGCCTGCTTCCCCCTCTCCCACTCCCCGTGCTTGTGTTCCCTCTCTCGCTGTGTCTCTGTCAAATAAATAAATAAAATTATTATTAAAAAAAAGATGATGAAATTAGGGCAACATCATTTGCCTTAAGCCAAATTGGCTATAGTTCTATCTAACTCTGTCGCTAAACATTATGTACTTTTTTTTTTAAGATTTTATTTATTCATTTCTCAGAGAGAGAGCTCACAAGCAGGGGGAGCCGCAGGGCGAGGGAGAGGGAGAAGCAGGCTCCCCGCTGAGTAAGGAGCCCGCGGCGGGGCTTGATCCCAGAATCTGGGGATCATGACCTGAGCCAAAGGCAGATGCTTAACTGACTGAGCCCCCCAGGTGCCCCTAAACCTTCTGTTCTTAACATCTCTGCTGTATACTTCCTTCCTTGAATGCATGTCTTTCAGTATTCAAAGGAATATGGAGGTTGTGCCTGGGTGTCATCCAAGACTCCATCACTTCCCACATCCAACCAGTCAAGTCCTGTCGGTGCTCCTTCATTTCTTTTTAAAGATTTATTTATTTTAGAGAGAGACGGCATGGGTAGGGGGAGGGGCAGAGGGAGAGAGAGAATCCCAAGCCTACTCCACGCTGAGCAAGGAACAAGAGGCAGGACTCTACTGGAGGACCCTGAGGTCATGACCCTAGTCATGAGTTGGACCCAAGAATCGGAGGCTTAACCAACTTGCCGCCCAGGCTCCCCAGTGCTCCTTCTTAAATATCTTCTCTTTAATTGGTTTTCTCCCTACTGGTTGATTTTAGTGATTACGAAAATGGTTCCCAGGTCAACTACCTGGATTTAAGCCTCGGCTCTGCCTCTTCTGTGTGACCTATAGCCTCTCTGTACCATGGTTTTCTTTTCTGTAACGTGAGGATGAATGATGGGACCCAACTTGTTGGACTATCGTCAGGACTGGATGACTTAATGTATGAAGCTGTTTTAAACTATGCTCACAGATCTTTTCTTTTTTCTTTTTTTAAGTAAGCGCAATATCCAACTGTGGGGCTCAAACTCATGACCTGGAGATCAAGAGTGACATGCACTTTTGACTGAGCTAGCCAAGCGCCCTGATATGCTGTCTTTCGATACGTGGAAGCTAATTCCTTTCCCCCTTGATTATGGGCTGCACTTAAAACTTGCTTCTAGCCAATACAGTATGTCATAAAAGGCATTGAAGTGGCTCCCTGGGAGGGAGGTCAGCCACCATGTTGTGACAGCAGAGAAGCAGCCAATGGAGATACCCAGATGGGGACAAACTGGCGCCTCCTGCCAACAATGCCAGCAATCCAAGTTGGAAGCAGATCTTCCAACACCAGTCAGATCTTCAGATGACTGCGGCCCTCGCTGGCATGGGACACCTGGAGTTAGAACCACCCAACTTGGGGGCGCCTGGGGGGCTCAGTCATTAAGCATCTGCCTTTAGCTCAGGTCATGATCTCAGGGTCCTGGGATTGGGTCCCACATTGGGCTCCCTGCTCAGCAGGGAGTCTGCTTCTCACTCTCTGTCTGTCTGCTGCTCCCCCTGCTTGTGCTCACTCTCTCTCTCTGTGTCAAATAAATAAATAAAATCTTAAAAAAAAAAAAAAAATCCACCCAGCTAAGCCACTGCCAGATCCCTGACCAGCAGAAACTATGTCAGATGATAAATGTTTGTTTTAAGCCACTAGGTTTTGGGGAATGATTTGTTATGGGGCAATAGATAACTAATACAAATAAGTAATAGATCTAGGATGGTACCTAGATTTAGGTGTGATAAATGTTTGCTATTATTTAATTTTTTTAAGATTTTATTTATTTATTTGAGAGAGAGAGAGAGAGACAGTGAGAGAGGGAACACAAGCAGGGGGAGTGGGAGAGGGAGAAGCAGGCTTCCCATGGAGCAGGGAGCCCGATGTGGGATTCGATTCCAGGACTCTGGGATCATGACCCCAGCCAAAGGCAAACACTTAATGACTGAGCCACCCAGGCACCCTGCAAACTGAATATTTAGTTATTTTTTACTTTTTATTTTTAAATTTTAAAAGAACTGTGGTAAAAGATACATAACATAAAAGTTACCATTTTAGCCATTTTTAGGTGTACAGATCTGTGGCATTAAGTCCATTCACGTAAATGTGTAACCAATCTCTACAACTCTTTTCATCTTGCAAAACTGAATCTCTGTGCCCATGAAAGAACAACGTCCCTGGGGTACTCGGATGGCTCAGTCAGTTAAGCATCCGACTCTTGGTTTCAACTCAGGTCATGATCTCAGGGTCATGAGATGGAGCCCTGCACTGGGCTCCACATTAGGCGTGGAGCCTGCTTAAGATTTCCTCTCTCCCTCTCCCTCTGCCCCTCCCACCCCCCCCACCCCTGTTCTCTCTCTCTCTCCCTTTCTCAAATAAATAAATAAATAATAAAAATAAAAATAAAAATGTCCCTCAGCTTTCTGAGGGTTGCCAGAGGGAAGGCGCTTGGGGGATGGGTGAGCTGCATGAAGGGAAGTGAGAGGAGGCTTTCAGTTGTGGAATGAATGAATCAGGGATGGAACGTGCAGAATAGGGTGTATGGTCAATGATATTGTCATGGCACCGTGGGGTTACAGATGGTAGCTACACCTGTGGTCAGCATAGCATAAGGCATAGTGAAGTTGGGTCACTATGTTTACACCTGAAACTAACGTAACACTGTGTGTCAACTATACTTAAAAAAGCCAAAAAAAAAAAAAAACAACTAAAAAACTAAAAAAAAAAACTAAACTAAAAACAAACAAGGGTGCCTGGCTGTCTCAGTCCATGGAGCTTGCGACTCTGGATCTCAGCATCATGACTTGGAGCCCCACATTGGGCTTACTTAAAAATATATTAAATAAATAAACAAACAAACGAACTACAAACAAAAACCAACAACACCCCTGCCCCCCAATCTTTCCAGGTCCTGGCAACCACCACTCTGCTTTCTTTCTTTTTTTTTTAAAGATTTTATTTATTTATTTTGACAGAGAGAGAGACAGCGAGAGAGGGAACACAGCAGGGAGCCCGACGCGGGGTTCGATCCCAGGACCCCGGGATCATGACCTGAGCCGAAGACAGACGTTTCACGACTGAGCCACCCAGGCGCCCCACCTCTCTGCTTTCTGTCTCTATTAATATGACTATCTGGGTGCCTCACAGACGTAGAATGGTTGAAAAGCTGTCCTTTTATAATGTCCTCACGGTTAGTCCATCTTGTCACGCATGTCAGAATTTTCTCCCTTTTTGTTTTATTTATTTTATTATTTTTTTTAAGTAGGTTCTCCACCCAGTGTGGGGCTTGAACTCACAGCCCTGAGATCAAGAGTCTCACGCTTTACTGACTGAGCCAGCCAGGCGCCCCGGAATTTTCTTCCTCTTTTTTAAGGCTGAATAATAGGTACCCCATTTTCTTCATCCAGTCATCTGTCGATGGACCCTGGGGTTGCTTCCATCTTGTGGCTCTGGTGAATAACACTGCTATGAACATGGCTGTTACAGATGTCTCTTCAAGACCCTGCTTTCAGCTCTTCGGGGTACCTACCCAGAAGTAGAACTGCTGGGTTATATGGTAATTCTATTTTTAATTTTTGGAGGAACTGCCATACTGTTTTCCATAGTGACGGTATGTAGTGTTTTATATCTTGCTTTTTTCTCTCGGTGATACATCTTAAAAAGTGACCCAGGTCAGTCTGCAGAGATCCAACTCACTTAAAAAAAAAAACCATTTTGAAGTGTAATCTATGTCCAGAAAAGTGCATAAATCATAAGTGAACAGCTGGATTAAATTCCAGAAACTAACCACACCTGATAATCAGAAGTCAGCTCAAGAGAAGAACATGACCTTTCCTCAGAGTGCCCCTGAGGGTAACTACTAACTGGACTTCTACCGACATGGATTACTTTTGCCTGGTTTTGAATTTTATACAAATGAAATCACACCGTACGCACTGTTTTGTGTCTTCTGTCTTGTGCTCAGCATTTTGATGGTGAAACTCACCCACACTGTTGCACGTGGCTGTAGATCTTTCCTTTTTCTTTGCTGTATAGTTTTCTTGGTAGGAAGATGCTACAACTTATTTACCCATCCATCGGATGGAAATTTGCCTTGTGGTGGACATATATTCGCATCTGGTTGGAGTGGAATTTCTGGGTCATCGGATATGCCGAGTGATAGTAGAAAGTTCTCCAAGATTTGGTGGAAAACCGAGGCTGGTGGGAATTCGTGCCCCCCGCCCCCATTTCCTACAAATATGTATTGAAGGGCTACTTTGTGCCAGGCACTGTTCCAGGCCCTGAGGCACAGCAGTGAACAAAAGCGATCAGATCAAATCCCAGCCCTCCTGAAGCTGATACTGATGGAGGGAGGATTCAGACTACAAACAGCAGAAATATAGACTATGTTTCGTAGTGATAAGCTATATGAAAAAACAACCAGAGCCAGGTTAAGGCGCTAGTGACAGGTTATCTCTCCCAGATAAAACAACCCCGCTCCAGGTCCCTCTAGTCTAGCCTCCGGTGGGTCTCCCCGCCTGTCGTCTGTCAGAAACTTTGGCTGAGCCAAGTGCACTTGCAGACACCATCTGCTCTCCCCAGGAGTGGGGCCCGTGCCAACTCCAGCGTCTGGACTCTTGGCACGGAGCCCTGGAGCCCTGGAGCCCTCAAGCGAGGGAACTCTGGCCAGCCCCACGTCGGGAGGGGAATCCTCCAGTTTGGCTGACTGGGTTGGCTGAGATGGAGGGCCTCTGGGAAGGAGAAGGTGGTGCAAGCCGGGTGGGCTCCGTGAGGGAGGGGTGAGGAGGGTCTCTTATTCAGACTGATAGAGCCAGTACTGCATAATGATATCCCTCAACATCATCAACTATATTCAGAGTGCCTGCATTCGCCAGGCTTTGGGCAAATGTGGGACGTTGGTTATCACACCTGATGTGAGTGCTCTGTGTATGTGATCTACACCTACATCCACGAGGCAGGGAGTGTGTCGCCCATTTCACAAATGAAAGAGTTAGGGTTCAGAGAGGTGATGCCGTCATCCAGAGGTCACACAGCAAGTGCCTTGAAGAGCCTGGAAGGCCAGTCTGGCCTGTGTGGGTCCAAACACTGACGCATGACCGCCGCTTGTACCACCTGATAACCGGCACATCACCCCATTCCTGGCCCACTCCCTCCTCGGCCTTCTTTCCCTGGACGTTCCCACCCCCCCCCCACCGCCCCCCACCCTCCCACCCCCCGCCGGCTACGAATACAGCCCCGGGGTGCAATCTGCCGGTCTTAGCTCCAGTTGTTTACCTCGGCCAAGAGAGCACACGGCTCGGAACCTCAGTTTCTTTATCTGTGAAACAGGGAGAGCTGCCGAGAAGAATCAATGCGATGGTGACTGTAAAGCGTCTCAGGCACGGGCCAGGGGTCCGGCCTCAGTCGGCGCTCAGTGAGCCCCGCAAGTCCCCAGCCTCTCTGCGCCCGTTTTCTTCTGCGTACCACAGCACAGCACCTGACGGTGCCTCTTCGGCCGTGCTCAGGAATCAGGGTGTGCGTGCCCATGCACAGCCCCAAGAGCATTGAACCCACTTAGCCGCCGTGGCTGTTATTAGTATTGGGCAAGGAGAGTGGCGGGGTGGAGGCGGGGCCGAGCCAGGAAGGCCCTGGAGAATCGGGGGCGCCCCCTCTTCCTCCCCGCAGCGCTTGGGCCTGGGCTCGGGGCGGGGGCGGGATGGCAGGGTCCGCCGTCCTCAGAGTCCCTCCCCGCCCCGCGCTGGCTCCCGCACACCTGCAGTGGCAGGGTTTCCGCGCTGGGCGCTGACGTCGGCCTTCAAGGCCCCCTCCCCGGCCGCGGCGGAGGGCGGAGCCGGCCGCCCGCAGCCCCGCCCCCGCGCGCTGCGGGCCTGGGGCGCCGAGAGGGGAGCCCAGCGCAACGCGCAGACCCCGCGCCCCCCAGGCCCGGGGTCCCGGGGAGCGCGGGCCTCCCTGAGTTCCGTGCCACTTGCGGGGCGCAGGGTCGGGGCGGGTGTCGGTGCAGGGGCCCGGGAGGTCCCGACATATGGCCGTGGGCGGTGAGTGAGGGGCACAGGTGGGCGGCACGGCCCCTCCGCCCGGTCCTAGTGTTGGGGATGGGGAGGCGAAGCCTTGGTGAGGAAATCGGCTCCAGCCAGGTTTGGAACGAGGGCGGGAGGCTTGGGAGGCCCCGGGGGGGATCGTGGGGTGGCAGTATTCCTTGTGGTTGAGTGTGTATGAGTGTGGTGGGTTGGGGCTGTTATGGGGGAATGTTGCAAAGGTGGATTCTGGTAAAAGAGGAGGCGTAGGGGAGTTAGTGGGTGTGCAGGTAATTGTGTAGCGCCGTAGGGGATGTGGGTGGGGTAGGGGAGGGATGCGTGGACCGGGTGTCTACGGCAGGTGTTCAAGGGAAGTAAGTGATGGGGTGCTTGCGTGGAAAACCTGTGCTTATATGTGCAAATAGGGGATCTGATGCTGGGGGGATTAGGAGTGTGCAAGGGGTCATTTGGGAGGAGTGTGTAAGAAGGTTGGGGGCTCCAGAGGGGTATTTAATGGGAACTGATGTTGTTCAGGGCAAGTATACAAGGAGCCCTTTGGGAGATGAGTGCCTGGAGGTGGGGGTTGGGCTTGCCTGGTTGAGTATGTGTAGCAGGGGACTTGGGTATTCAGGGTGCAGACTTGTAGGCACAGGGGATGTGTGGTTCATGGGGCAAGTAAGTGTGCAAAGCATGGTTTGGAATAAGTGCGCAACAGGTATGTGGTTTTTGCCCGAGGAGACAGAATCCCAGAACTGAATATCTAGACCCCGCGAATTCTCTTCACAACTTGGCCCAGCCTCTTTTATTCTGTGGGCCTCAGTTTCAGTCTCTGTCAAACGCGTTAGTCTGAGGGTCAATGAACTAACTAGTGTCTGCCAGGAATCTCTCCAGAGTCAGGAGTCAGGGGAAAGATGGTGAGACTTTTCCAACTTGTCTTTTTTCTTTCCTCTACCTCCAGGAAACCCCTGTGGGAGCCTCTCCCCAGCCATGGACAGCCCCAGTCTTCGAGAGCTCCAACAGCCTCTGCTGGCGGGCGTGGGCTGTGGACCCCCCATCCAGAAGCCTGGGGAACCCCAGCTGGGGCCTCCCTTTGGAGAGACAGCCTTTGCAGAGTCCCTGGGGGGTTGGCAGTTCCTACCACCGCCTCTTCCCTCTGTGAGCGCTGGTCTTGGGGAGCCAGGGCCCCCTGACCTGGAGGTAGGAACAGCAGGCCTTAGTGGAAGCTGGGGGAGGGGGCTTGGAGGCAAACGAGCTGGGCTGTGGCCAGCCCCGGGTAGGTGGGAGGCTGGGGTATCTGCCTTCAGCCTGGAGTCTCACTTCCCAACTGTGTGGGGACTTCCTAGATGTCCAGTTGTGGTTTTGCCTATTTTATGCCTCCCCTGGTTTCACCTTTTTCTCTCCAGATTTGTCCCTCATTTCTTCCCGCACCTTTGGCTCTCTGTCTTCCCTCTGATTTCTGACTCCCCTGTTCTCTGTCTTTTCATCTCTCTCTCTCTCTCTGTGTGTGTGTCAGTCCTGGTCTCTTTTTTTCAAATTAATGTGTTAATTTGTATAATTTCTTCTTCCTTGTGTATACTGTGAAGCTTGTCTTTTACTTACTGATTTATTTTTAAAAAAGATTTTGAGTTCTCTCTACACCCAGCTTGGGGCTCGAACTCACAACCCCGAGATCAAGAGTTGCACACCCTACCAACTGAGCCAGCCAGACTCCCCGCTCGTCTTTTATTACCTACACATGGTTTTCCAGTTACTATTCCTGCATTAGAAATCACCCCGAAACTCAGTTGCTTAAAACAGCAACAATCATTATGGCTCATGGTTTCCACAGGTCAGGAATTTGGGAGGGCCTGGGTTGGGTGGTTCTACCTCAGGGTCTTCACGAGGTTGCAGTGAGCCAGTGGCTGGAGCTGAAACGGTCGGGGGCTGAAGGAACCGGGCGCTGGGTGGGTATCTTTCCATGTAGTCTTGGGGCTTCTGCCTGAGGCTCCCCTTGTGGGCTGGTTTGGGCCTCCTCACAACATGGCGGCTTCAGCACTGTGCCCCCAGCCCCCAGCCCGAGTGCTTCAGCAAGGCAGAAACTGCCTCACCTTTTCTGACTTATGCTTGGAAGTCATGTGGCATCCCTTCCACCACATTCTACCAATTATGAGTGAGTCACAGCGTGCCCAGACCCAAGGAGAGGGGACACAGACCTCACCCCTTGGTGGGAAGAGTATCAGTCACACTAAGAAGAGCATGTGGGATGAGAGCTGGTTGTGGCTGTTTTTGGAAACACCGTCCGCCACAGTGAGGCAGTTGCGGTCACTTTGACATCTCGTTATATGTCTGGTAATTCCATTCTTTGAAGATTTTGAGGGAGGGCCTTATTATTTCTGCTATTTAGGGTTTCTTGTGTGCCTGGTTATCTTTGGACTGTATGCTGGTCATCACAGTTCAAAAACTATCTTTAGGAAAAATTATTTTGAGGCCTAGACTGAAGGTACGTACCTTTCTCCAGAGAGGAGTTGGTTTGCTTCTGCCAGCTAGCTGCCTGGGGGCACAACGGTGGTTAGAGATCACTTTTCATCTAGTTCACGGCTGGATTGAGAGGTTATTTTTCTGGGATTGACAATTGGCTGCAGGGCCAAAAGAAGCCTTCTCTGTTTGTTTGCCCTCTCTGCTAACTTGGATTTTTTTTTTTTTCAAAGATTTTACTTATTTGACAGAGAGAGACACAGTGAGAGAGGGCACACAAGCAGGGGGAGTGGGGGAGGGAGAAGCAGGCTTCCCGCCGAGCAGGGAGCCCGATGCGGGGCTCGATCCCAGGACCCTGGGATCATGACCTGAGCCGAAGGCAGACGCTTAATGACTGAGCCACCCAGGCGCCCCCAACTTGGATTTTAATTGCAGTTTTGGCCTTACAAGAATTGCTTAAAATCATGCGAGCTATTTAATGCAAGATTTAAAAAAAGCAAACTTTTTTTTTTAATCTAGAATTTAGTTTTCAGCTGACAGGTTTGTCCTAGTAACTTAGACCACCAGAGCTGTCTCTCTGTCTCCAACTTTTTGCTGGTTCCTGTCCCCATTGGTGTCTGCCTCCAGTTTTAACTCTGAAATTGTAGTATCCGTGGTGGGACTTTGTGAAGTCTTTGACACCGAACATACAGCTTTGGCTGTGGATGGGGGTTCTTCTTTGGAGAGAGGTTGCATAGCTTCCCCTCAAGAGGATCCAGGCTGGAGAGAGTTAAGAGCCTACTTCCTGGAACAGTTTCCTCTTTTTGGTGTTTCTGGGGAAGGCCCTGGTATGGGTCTTTGGGGGCTACAGGGAGCAGAGCAACGGGGCAGGGAAGATGGGCGGAGAAGCCCACTCAGGCCCTTTCCTACCCACAGGATGCGTCATCCAGTGACAGCGACTCGGACTGGGACGGGGGCAGCCTTCTCTCCCCACTCCTACCCCACGACCACCTCGGCTTGGCTGTTTTTTCCATGTTATGCTGTTTCTGGCCTGTGGGCATCGCTGCCTTCTGCCTGGCCCAGAAGGTCAGTCTGTGGGTGGGGCCGGGAGGGGGCTGGATAGAAGAGAAAAGGTGCATTCAGAACGAAACAGAGGTGCTATGCATGGGGGGCGGCAGTGGGTTGGGGGAACAAAGGTGGAGAGAAGGATCGGCACAGAAACATGGGAAGGTAAAATGAGTGTCTCAGAGTGAAAGCCCAGAGCGGTGGTTAGGAACCTGAGCTCAAATCCTAGGTCTGACACACCCCGTTACGAGTTTTGGGCAAGCCACTTAACCTCCCTGTGCCTCCTTGTCCTCAACTGTGAAATGGGAATAATTCCTCCCTCTGGGTCACCGTGAAGCTCAAATGAGTTAGAACGGTGGCACCGAGTAATAGAGGTCTGTTCTTACTAGCCACCCCAGGTCAGCTGTGCCCAGCTGTGCCTGACCCGCAGTAGCTGCTCCCTGGTTTTGGAATCTATGAATGAGCCCGTGGGTGTGCCGGTGTGGGCGGGCGCAGGGGAAGGGTCTGGGGCTGCGGGCAGCGGGGTGTGATGAGGGGATGCCTGAGTCACCGCTGCCCAACGCCTCCACAGACCAACAAGGCTTGGGCCAAGGGGGACGTCCAGGGGGCAGGGGCTGCCTCCCGCCGCGCCTTCCTGCTGGGGGTCCTCGCCGTCGGGCTGGGCGTGTGCACATATGCAGCCGCCCTGGTGACCCTGGCCGCCTACCTGGCCTCCCGAGAGCCGCCCTAGTTGCCCCTGCGGCCCCCACTGTGAATCAGGGGCCGGGACCCGGGTGTGTCGGCGGGCAACGTGGAGAATCCGGGTGGATGAGGCGGCGGCCGCCACAGCGTGAGATTAAACTCCACTCTTGCAGCCAAACCTGTGTGTGTGCGCGTGTTGGGGGTGGGGGGGAGGAAGGAGGGAGATCGGGGCACTGAGACCAGGTCAGGGTGACGACAGGCTGTCCCCAGAGACCTTGGAGCTGGAGAAGGGGGAATCCGAGGGGCAGAGGGTTCCCAACTGCAGAATGTTTTCCGAAGCACCGTGGTCTGTAGAGAATTAGGGAGAGCCGGGTTCCAAGGGCTTACTTCTCCTTAGCTGTGCCACCTTGGCCCAAGTGACTTCTCTTTGAGCCTCACATTTTCCCTTCTGCAAAATGGGACTTTCTCCACCCCTGGGAGCTCTGGGGAGGACCGAATGGGTCACACCTGTAGAGGGCAGTATCCGTCTGAGCTCTTCCCATAGCAAGTGGCAGAAACTGGACTTGGGGGCTCAAATGAAATGAACGGTCTGGTCTCTCCACCTCTTGGCCCTCCTTTCCCGTTGGCCTCATTCTGTGCAGGCTTCTGGGGGAGAAAGATGGCCCCAGGAGCTGAGGCACCCCATGGGAATCACATGGCCAGAGACCAGGAGGGCTGGAAACTTAAGGCACTAGCGCACTAGCAGCCTGCCCCCCCCCCCGCCCCCGCCAGCAGACGGACCCCCGAGTGCTCCCCAGAGGCAAGGCGTGCTCACTGAGCGGGCCTGAGAGATGACCAAGTAATGGTATGACAGGTGGTTTAGTTTCTCTGTTTAATGCCATTCCAGTGGATCTTACTAGAAGAAAACACTTTTCTGTTTGGAGTTCTCCTGAGTCTTACGGAACAGAATTTCAAGCTAAAGACTTTGATGCTTCTCCTTCTCGGTTACTGGGGACGAAAATGACACAGGCTCCAAGGGGGCAATTGTGGGAACTGTGTGAACTAGTTCAAGCATGTGAAGCACGCAGCAGAGGGCCCGCCAGACATATAATTTTCACTGCAAACCCCGAAATGTCAGTGCCCCACAGAATCTGGCGACCATGTGGCCCAGCTGTGGGACAGTTACTCAAGGGATGCTCTCATGTTCTTAGCTCCTGCCCACTAAATACGGGGGGTGAGGGACCGAGCGGTCAAACGGCAACTAACCCCCCCATATTTCCATGCGCCCTCCGCCATGAGAAACATGGGCCTCCGTCACTTCCGGTTACAGATGGGGAACCGCAGTCAGGACCGTGCTGGTGTCTCCCCAGCCTTTCTGAGCAGTGACAGGCTCTGGGGCTGGACTCGGACTAGCTGGTGACATTTGGCAGTTCACTGGCTGCTGAGCTTGTTTCTTCAGGTTAAGACCGGGATGCCAAGACCCGCAGGGCCTCACCACCGTGCCCGTTCCCTCCCCGACCCATCTCAGCTCTGCTCCAGCCACCACCACAGAGCCACACGGAAGCCTTGCTGGTCCCCCACCTCCCGCAGGCCTCCTCCCGGGCTTCCCTTGGATGCACCCCCCCAGCCCGCCCCCCACAGATGTCCCTAACGTATTAAATTCACCCTCCCCAAACCCCTTCCCTGCTCTTTGCTTTCTTCATGGCATTTACCACCACCTGACAAACACTGATTTTCTTTGCCCCTCACCCTGCTGCTCCTTGAACCTGGGACCTGGCGGGGGGGGGGGGGTCATCCTTTACCCTGGGTGCCCCACAGGTGGCGGGTGGGGAAGGGGGGTTTCCCAGTCGGAAAGGCTTTCGGGGGCGGTAGGGTGGGTCCGTGTCCCCAGGCCCACAAGCTCATCGTAGTGCACAGGGACTGAGAGGCGAGGCCGGCTGCTGGTTTATTTTCCGTGGAGGTAGTGGGGGGCGGCGGCGGCCACGGGAGGGGCGCCCTGCCCCGGCTTGTCTCAGCTCTTGGAGTAACGCCTCTGCAGCGATTCCCGGTAGAAGTGGAAGACGTGTTGCGAGGCAGCCTGGGCCGCGGCCAGGCACTGCTGCAGCTGGAGGTGGAGAGAGAGCTGGTGGTGCTGGGGCCTCCCGGCTCCTGCCCGGCTGACCCCACAGCCTGCCCTGACCCCGGCTGGTTCCTGGAGCTCCCAGGCCTCCTGCCTCCCCTACAGTAGGGTAGGTGGCCAGGGGAATATTTCAAAGGCCTTTATTTCTTCCCCACTTGGTGGGCTCTTTCTTAGACGGGGAACAGAGAAAAGGGGGGGGGCTTTGGGGGTCCAATTCCGGCAGCTCCACGAGCATGGACAGGTGGAACCAGGCATCCTGACCCCTGGAAGAGGCCTCATGAACCTGGCCCATCTCCAACTGGAGACCTAGAATTTCTGAGCCACAGGCCCTGTGATGCCAGATCATCTTGGAAGCCGTGGAATCTGGGACCCCAGCTCCTGAGCACCACACATTCCTAGGCTCATAGGAGGAATGGGTCGGAAGTGCGCTCGGAGACCAGAGCACTGGGATTCTGGGAGCGCACTGCTCTGAGCTGGAGGTGCCTCACCTCCCGATCTCAACCTGAGCTCTCTCCTCCTCTGCTCTCATGACTGGAGCTTCCCTTTAAAATTCCCAAAAGGGTTTCTGTGCCTACTACGTTTGAAAATGCCTTTTACATACAGAAGGGACATAAGGAAGGGGCTCTCCTTCAACCTCTCAGGGTCCCAACAAGACCTCACATCCAGGAGGGATCTGGCCTTCACCCCATCTCCACACCGGTACCTCAGCATCGGAGTAGAGCCCCTTGGTGGTAGACATCAGCAGCTTCCGTTCCACGCTGTCGAGCGCAAAGGTCAGGACTGCCCGGGCCTCCTAGGGATGAGGTAGGTAGGACACCTGGACTCTCCCCTCAGGCAGAGTCTCAGCTAGTCCCAAAGAGGGGACCTACCCTTCCCCCAGCCCACACTCCCAAGTGTAGGTTTCCCCTGGTTTTGTCTATGCACCGCCCCTGCTTCCCTGGGCAATGCTCTTGGCCTTTCCTTCTGTGAAGTGCTTCCTATGCCCCGATGCCACCCACATGGTCCCAACAGGGGCTTCGGACACAGTATTTCTGCCTGTAGGGGTGGCCGCATGGCCAGTCATCAGCCAGTACCTCTCAGCCCCCCGCTCCCCTTCCCAGCTCTGTCCCACCAGGGCTGAAAGCTGGCAAACTGTTTCCCAGACTCCCTGGCCAGTTAGGTGCCCCCAGTAATCTGGGGGGAGGCTGAAGGAGGGAGGGCCACATCCCGTCGTCACTCTGACAGAAGCAGGGGCTGTGTTGTGGATGCTGGCGGGGGGGCTCCAGGGCCAAGCCAGGATGCCTCATGTGTGCCCAGACCCACCTGTGACTCCCAACAGCGCAGACTGGGAGCTCCCTACAGGCTGTTAGTCTCTGGGTATTGCCCTCCCTCCTGTTTGCTCCTTCGGCTCTTCCAACACAATCATGACCCATTTCCTGCGGTAAATTCCCTGGCTGGTCTGAAATACCTCAGGTGGGTTCGGCTTTCCTGACGGGATGCGCCCATCACAGGACGGGGTGAATATCTCGGAATAACCAGAGCCCTGGGCGCTGTGAACTTGAGTTGGTGAGGAAAGCATGGAGCTCTAGGGGCTGATCACAGGCTCGGGCAAGATGCTGGCTAGAGAATGGAACCGAATGGAACCAATGTGCATAAGACAGCCGAGGCTGAGAAGCCAGATGAGGAAATCCTTATGGTATTTGAGACCCTGGGTCTAGCTGGACCTCTGTTCTGAGTTTCATAGTGAAGGTCCATACGTTCCCTTTTAACTTAAGTGGGTCTGAGCTGGGGTTCTAGCACCTGCCCTGAAGAACAGACCCGAGCTTACCAACTGGGACCGACGTGATAGGAGCCAAGTGTTTCGGGGAAGCAAGGCCGCGAGGGGCAGTGTCTGCTCACAGCCGTTCACCAGCCCGGCCTTCAAACCTACCTTTTCTTGCTTGGCTGTGGGATCCAGCACAAGGGTGCCGTCAGAGTTCAGAGCACAGGTGACCCCACAGAAGAGGGCCCGCATGGGCACCCCTGCGTCCACCAAGGCCATGCAGGAGGCGTTCAGGCAACAGGCCAGGAGCTAGGTGCCACAGGGCAGGGTTAAGAAGCGCTCCCACCACAGGGATGGCCCGCAGAGCGCGCCCATGCCCCCATTCCGCCCGCCAGCGCTTGTGGCCGATTTCCCTAACTGATCACGGGGAGGCGGGAGGGCACAGTGCTTCTAGGTGGTTCTGGAATCAGGCAGCCTTGGGTTCCTGACCCGCCTTTGCCACCTCTCAGCTGTGTGAGCTTGAGCAAGTGACTTACTCTCTCTTGAGCCTCAATCAGGGGTCATAACGATACTCGACAGATTTGTCCTGAAGCACGTGCCAAGCACTTTCTGGGAAACAGGGTGGGGAGGGGAGGAACCGCCCACAATCACATGTGGAGGCAGCCACCACCAGGTGACAGAGGGAGGAGCGAGCCCGGGCCTGGAGCCAGACAGCCGGCCCTGCCTCAGTTTCCTCTAGTCTCTGCCTCCAACCCCATCACGGTGGCTAAGGGTCCAGCTTTAGGGTCAGTCAGTCCCAGCTCTGCCACTGCCCCTCCACTACCTCCCTTCTGGGCTTCAGTTTCCTGCTCTGTGAAGCCCCTCTAGAAACGCCCACTTCTGGTCCTCGGCCCCAACCTCTCACCAAACCACGGGGATCTTTCTCTGCCAAGCTGCTGACCCAACTGCTCTGCCTGCTCAGGACTCCCCTAGCATTGCGCCAGGGCAGAGTGGAGGTCAATGGCACAGGCTTTGCAGGCAGTCAGGCCTGGGCGTGAGTTCTGTCTCTGCTGACTTCCAGCTGTGTGACCCTGGGCAAGCAACTTTCCCTCTCGGGGCCTGCTTCCTCACCTCAAACATGAAGACACAAGAACACCCATCTGCCAGGGGCATTGGGCTCTGGGAGCAGATGGCTTGGGCTCAAATCCTGGCTCTGCCAATCACTAGATAGGAATTGACCTTGCCGTGCCTTAGTTTCCCCATTTGGAACACAGGGATTATGAAAGTGGCGCCTATTTGTTATGCTGTGAGAATTGAGTTAGTATGTGTCAGGCACTCAGTAAGTCCTCAAGCTGTGTCTGCTATTCTGTTCTTCAACAAGTGGATATCTATCAAGTGTTTGGAGGCCTTCTGGCTAACCGAGCAAGGGAGGCCATCAGGGAGCTTCTGGAGGACTTCTTGGAGGTGGCGGCCCAGGGGAAAGGATACAGAGCCAGCATCGCTGACGACCTGCAGCACCACAGTGATGGAGGTGCGGGGGTGCAGCGTTCCCAATACCACAGCTTCACACGTGTTCCTGATCAGCCGCTCCCGGCTCTTCTCCGCGACGCCTGGGGAAATCAGGGGTGGGGTGGGGTGGGGTTGTCAGCCTCTTCCCTTCCATCTGGCTCACCTTCCTCCATATGCCCCACCCAAGGCCTCTGGAAAGAGCCTGCCGTCTCCGCCAGGGTTGGCGCAGGACCCTGCACGGGTGACAGAGGATCCCCAGTGGGAAGGAGGCAGGGCCTGACCGATATCCACCTCACCCCTGCCCCCTCTGGCGTCCAGCAAGGGAGCCTCTTGCGGGAGGAAAACCCCAGAGTTCCGTTGTCCCCGGCTGCTGCCCACTCCCATCCCCATGAATCCAGCCCCGGGAGTGAGGGGGCGAGTAAATGAATGGACTGTAAATGAGTGGAATGACAGGTTAGAGAAAAGGAGGAGGGATAGAGCCAGGGAAAAGGAGGGAGGGAGGGCAGACCAAGGCGGGCAGGAAACACCAAGAGCCGGGGGGGCGGGGTGAGGGCGGAGGGGATACCGGAGACAGCAGTGAGGAAGAAGCTGGCGACCCTGCTGGGCCCAATTACCAGGCAGCCCGATCTTTGGCCGCAGGATCACCTCCAGGGTGGCCTTGTTGAAGATCTCTTTGCTGACCTTCACCTCGGCTGGCCCATACACGCCCGCCAGGACCGACGTATCCCCTGGGGAGACAGCAGGGCAGGTCTCATGCACATCTTGCTTTCCTGGGGGGAGGGGGGCCAGCGCAGCACCCTGAAGAGTGTGGGGACCAGGCCAGCAGCCAGGCCTCCCCACCCCCATCACCCCCAGTCCAGCCCACCATCTGCTGGCAGTGATGCTCTGAGCATCTGCTTCACTCACGTCTCTGCCTATGCTTCCTCATCTGTGAAATGGGGATGAAAATGGTGCCTCGCCCATCATGTCAATCACGTGAGCCACATAAGACACTGAGGACACTGCGGGGCACATGCAGAGTTGTTGACTTTAGCTATTGTTTACTTGAACAGGAAGTTCTTCCCGAGAGCTAACCTTCCTCCCCCTTACTGCAGTTGGTCTCAGCTCCTTCCAAAGCTTCCTCCAACCTGGCTCTCTTCCCTCAGGCTCACGTCCCCAGACTCTGCAGGAGTTGGGACCCCTGAGAAAGGGGAGTCTGCTTCTCCCTCTCCCTCTGCCTGCCGCTCCCCCTGTTTGTGCTCTGTCAAATAAATGAAATCTTTAAAAAAAAAAGGGGGGGGTTAGAAGCAGCCTGGCTTCCAGTCCTGTCTGCCTCCTGCTGGCTCTGTAACCTTGGCTGATTGTGCTCACTTCTCTGGGCCTCAGTTTTATCCTCTACAAAATGAAGAGACTGGACTACACCAGGGGCTTCTGAACTTTTCTCACCATAACTCCCAATAAGACCTATATTTCATGGGCGCCACTCCAAACTCATGCAAATGTCTGTGTGTGTAAACAGAACAAAGGCCTCACAAAACAATTCTTACTGTCACTGCTCCAACACACTCTGATGCTTTCTACTCTATTCCAGTTAATTTATTTTTCCCTATTTACTTTTATTTTTAAGTGACCTCCACACCCCACGTGGGGCTCGAACTCACCACCCTGGAATCAAGGGTTGCATGCTCCTTGGATGGAGCCAGCCCAGCGCCCCTACTCTATTCCATTTAAAAACAAAAACAAACACTATGGAATGCAGCTGTGGTTCTCAAGCCCGGCTGCACACTGGAATCGGCTGCACACTGGAATCACTGGGGAGCTTGAGAAGATCCTGACACCCAGCCCCCTCCCCCAGAGCTCCACGAGCCATTCCAGCTGGGCCCACAATCTGTAGTGGGAAACACAGAGTGGGAGCACAGCTTCAAAACACCGGCCTGCACACAGAATCTTCGCGGTGCTTTCAAGTGGAGAGGGGCCAGCCTCGGCAGGTGCGCGGTGCATTCTGGGACTCCGCCTTTTTAACAACCCCATGCGAGATGCCGAGGCCAGAAGCGGGTGGGACACGCTCTCCAGGGTCTGCACAGGGTCCCGGGGTTTGGGAGTTTTAGAACAGGGGAGGGCCCACCCTCCTCAATATTTCTGACGTTGAAGAAACTCCAGGCATGTGAATGGAGCAGAAGAGCTAAGTCTCGGGGAGGACGTGGGAAGGTCCCCGGGGTCAGGGCACCTTTCCTGGGTTGGGGAGGAGGAGCTGCAGAACTGAGGGATTCTCTTGGCTCCCGGAGAATCCGCCCTCAGAGGGGAACTCAACTACACCGACAGAATGAGATCCACACGGTGGTCTTCATTCTTGTTAGTCCGGACGAGCTGCCTGTGGCCCCCATGAACCTAGGGAGACCCTCCCTGTCACGTTCTCAAGGACGTGGCTCCCACAATTCTCTCTTCTCTGCACCCACATCCACCTTCAACTCCTGCCCCATGTATCTGATCCCTGTACAGCAAAGCTCCTAAAGACATGTCTCTAACTTGCTGTCTTTTTCTTCTCCGTCCCGACCCCACCACTCCACCGGAGCAGCTTTTTTTTTTTCTTTTTAGATTTTATTTATTCATCTGACAGAGACACAGCGAGAGAGGGAACCCAAGCAGGGGGAGTGGGAGAGGGAGAAGCAGGCTTCCCACCGAGCAGGGAGCCCGATGCGGGGCTCGATCCCAGGACCCTGGGACCATGACCCGAGCCGAAGGCAGACGCCCAACGACTGAGCCACCCAGGCGCCCCAACCAGAGCAGCTCTTGACGGCGTCACAGATGACATACGTCCAGACTGTCCAGTTACAGGTCTGGAGGATGGATGCAGCTGGTGGGCCCTTACATCTCAAACACTTCTTCGGGCCCCAGGTCAGTGCCCTCTCTTGGTTTTCCTCCTGCGTTCCTGGCTGCTCTTCTCTCTTTTCCTAGCTCCTTACAGGTTAGAGGACCCAGGGTTGAGTCCTGCGACGTCTTCTCTTTCCCAGCTATACTCGTTTTCTTGATTTCATCCAATCAGTGGCTTGAAATACCATCTATAGCCAGAGGATTCCAAATTATATGTCCAGATGGGGTCTCTCTTCTGAACTGCAGACTTGTATGTCCTACTGCCCTGTCCATGTGGTCACTGTGATGTCTACCAGGCCCTGCAAACTTAATGTTCCAAACTGACCTCCTCAGCTTCTGCCAGCACAGCTGATTCGGGAAAAACACCTCGGTTGTTATCCCTCTCTTTTTCACACCCCAACACCAAACCACCTACGGATTTTGTCAGTTTTACTTTCTTTTTTTTTTTTTAAAGATTTTATTTATTTATTTGACAGAGAGATAGAGAGCATAAGCAGGCAGAGGGAGAGGAAGAAGCAGGCTCCCCGCTGAGCAGGGAGCTTGACGTGGGGCTCGGTCCCAGGACCCTGGGATCATGACTTGAGCCGAAGGCAGTCGCTTCACCAACTGTGCCACCCAGGCGCCCTCAGTTTTACTGTCAATATACACCCCGAATCTCACCATCTCCACTGCTTCCACTCTGGTCTGAGCCAACACTATCTCCCCTCTCTCCCATACAGTCAACCCCACAGCCAGAGAGAGTCTGTTCAAATATATTCAGATCATGACACCGCTCTGAGCAAAATCTGGGAGCAGTGGCCCCCAGCTCATTCACTGGGCCTCAAATGACAGGCCATCCTCCTTAGCTCTCTCCAGCCTCCTCACTGCTTCAGCCACACCATCTGCAGACAATGCCTCAAACAAACCAGGCACGTCCTTGCCTCAGGGCCTTTGCCCCCCCCCCCCCCCCCCCCCCCCGCCCCGTTCTCCACCCTCGGTATGCTTTTCCTCCTGGTACCTTTAGGGTTTGCTCCCTTACCTTTAGCTCTTTATTCAAATGTTACCATCTCATCAAGGCCTTTTCTGACCATCCTGTTAAGAGCGCAATCCTTGGGGCCCCTGGGTGGCCCAGATGGTTAAGCGTCTGCTTTCGGCTCAGGTCATGATCCCAGGGTCCTGGGATCGAGCCCCACATCAGGCTTCCTGCTTGGCGGGAGGCCTGCTTCTCCCTCTCCCTCTGCCTGCTGCTTCCCCTGCTTGTACACACTCTCTCTCTGTCAAAAATAAAATCTTAAAAAAAAAAAAAAAAAGCGCAATCCTCTCTGGCACACCCTATTCCCCCTTCCCTACTGTATTTTCCTCCACAGCATTTCCTTATATATTTTACTTACTTATCTTTGGCTGTCTCCCCGACTAGAATGTAAACTGTTAGGTCAGGAATTAAAATCTTTTTTATCAACGTATTCCCAATGCCCAGAACAGTGCTTAGCATGCAAACATATGTGTTCAATCAAGGAACGAATGAAAACAGGTTTTGCACTTGGGCAGAAGGTAATGACCCTAGTGAGGAGACTGAAGTATTTATGGGGGTGATCCTTAGGCCTATCTCGAGAGGAATGTTTACCTGGGTCAGGGAGTTGAGTCTAGTTTGAGATGCATTTGGCTAGGGCAAGGGGATATTTACCCAAAAGGGAAGACCTGCCCCAAACTTAGGGAAAGACTCATATGGAGAGATGTGTATCACAAAGGGATATTTACCGCATCTCTGGGGTTAGAAGGGGGGACATCACTCTTAATCTGAAAAGTATTTATTTGGGTAAAAGACATGCCACAGTCCAGAGTAATGAGGCCGGTGGTGGTGATCTACCAATCTAGGGTATTTATGCATATGGACAGGTTTGCCTCAGCCTGGCGTGTATGGACCCCGCGTGTGCGTGGGGGAGGCGGAAAACGAAATTAGTCAAGAGAGATATTTACTCTGGTGGGGAGCGCTTTTCTATTCTGGAGTATTTGGTCTTATGAGGAGGTCTGCCCCTCTCTCATCTGAGTATTTGACAGGATTGGCGATACCGTCTCCCCTGTAGGCGGGAAGAAGAGATATGTTATTCTGGCACATCCGGTAGCATCCCCCCGGGCAAGAACTGCAACAGTCCAGCAGGGACATTTATCAGCTAGTGGCACTCCTTTGCATGGTACACTGTAACATCTTTCTAAAACAAATACAACGTGGCCAACATGGCCCGCGCAGTATTTACCTAGATTAAGTTCTTACCTTGCAGGAAAGAAGCAGAGCCGTCAGGCCGGGAGAGCAGGTTCTGTTCACACGCAAAGTGCCGGAGGCTGCAGCCCGAGACCCGTGGGCCAGACTCTGTTCCGGACTCAGTGCGGATCTTGGCGTCAGCCAGCATCGCCCCCTCCATCGCCCCAGACCCCACGTGCTGCTGCGGACTCTCGCTTCCGCCCTAAAGCGCGCGCTTGCGTACTGGCTGCGTATCCAGTGCGCACGCGCCGGTCCGGGGCGCCAGGACCCGCGCCCGCACGTGGCTCCGCGTTTACTAACAATCTGGCCCCTCCCACTCCCGCCTCGTAAATCCAGGAATGCCATTGGAGAGTAGAGAAGAGGGGGCGGGCCTTGGCATGAGCTCGTCCTACCCGAGGCCCCCTGGCCCTAACGCCCTGAGGCTCCGGTTAGGTTGTCCTCTTCTTTGCCTGTTACAGAAACAACTAAGATGAGGCGATCAGAGTGATTTTGGCAAGCTAGATTGTTTGGTCCACCCATAGCCGTGCCCTAGAGACCGCAGGATTGGTAGCTTGCGGTTTCTTGGCAGGGCGGTGCTAACATTTCAATCAGGTTCATAAAGGGGCAGCCCCCAGTCTAGCCGAGGAGAGGGGCGGAGTGCTGAGGGGTTGTTAGCCAAGATGGCGGTGGCGGCGGCGGCTGCAGCAGCGAGGATCTGGGGCTCAAGTCGAGGCTTGGGCCAGGCTGGCCTCCTGCTTCTGCGGCGGCCTGGGGCTTGGGGTCTGGCTAGATCTGTGAGTACCTGGGGAGTTTTCCCCGAGGGAGAGTAAGGATGTCAACGCCGTCTTCCGATGTGGGGTCTGCAGGGAGTGAAGGAAGGGCTGTCACAGAAGGGACTGGGGCTGGGAGAACTAATCGGAGAGGACACTCGGGAAGACCTTCCACTTCCTCAGGAGAGAAGTGAGGCAGCTCCTTTGTGGACTCGGAGAGAGGGAGGGGATTCCTCTTTAGTTGCCACTCAACCCCACGGGAGGCCGCGTGGAGGGACACGGGAGGAAGGCGAAACATTTCCTCGCAGGCATTGAAGAGTGAAACTGCCCGAAGGAGAGACTTTCTTCTTAAAGGTCCCCTCTCCCCCTTCAAAAAAAAAAAAAAAAAGAAAAGAGAGATCGGGTTCTCCGATGCGGGCTTTCAAAGTGCCCTGCATTTCTTTGTTCGTTTACTACTGTTCTGATTTTAAAAATGAATTGCGTAACAAAGTCGTTTGATCCTGTGTCCCTGATCGAATGCCAGAACAGGGACCTTGTCTGTTTTGGTCACTCAACAGAAGAGATAATCAGTAAAATTTTGTTGGGGAAAAGAGGAGAGAGAGAGGTCCAGACGGGGCACCACCTTGCCCACATTTCTGAGTAACATGTGAGAAATGCCTAATTCTTTTTTTTTTTTTTAAGATTTTATTTATTTGGGGCGCCGGGGTGGCTCAGTCGGTTGAGCGTCTGCCTTCGGCTCAGGTCACGATCCCAAGATCCCAGGATCCTGCCCGCGGTGGGCTCCCTGCTCAGCTGGGAGGCTGCCTCTCCCTCTCCATCTGCCTCTCCCTCAGCTCATGCTCTCTTTCGCACTCTCTCTTTCTCGCAAAAATAAATAAATAAAATCTTAAAAATAAAAATTTTATTTATTTATTCGAGAGCGAGAAAGAGAGAGCATGAGAAGGGTGAGTGAGGGGCAGAAGGAGAAGCGGACTCTCTGCTGAGCAGGGACCCGGATGTTGGGTTCATCCCAGGACTGGAGGATCATGACCTGAGCCGAAGGCAGACGCTTAACCTGAGGTAGATGCTTAACCCACTGAGCCAGCCAGGGGCCCCCAAGAAATGCTTAATTCTTATCAAAAGGGTCAGAATCCCCTTGCGTTGATGCTGCTAACAGTAAGTTCACACGGCAGAAGTCTAGCAGGAAGTTCCGATTAGAGGGAGAGAGGCATTGGGCTTCGGAAGAGTCATGAACTGACATTTCACAGATCAGAGTAGTGTTTTGGAGGGTGAGTTCATATTCCTAAACTACTGCTTTCCTGCTGTGTGGCCTTGGGCAAAGGAATGCTCCTCTGGACCGCTACAGAGGGTGCGTTTCCCTCTTTCTAAAATGCTAACTGACCACCTTGTAGGGTTGTAGTACAAATAAAAAATGTGAAGGGCTGAGGACTGGACCTGGTATTTAATAAGGGCAATAGGAAAGTGAGGGTGGAGGGAAGGGACAGAAACTGACCTTGGAGATCAGGAGAAGAAAGGAGGTGACCTTGGCAGGACCTGGATTGGTGAGGGCCCTTGGAGGGAAAACTGTCCAGATCTCGTGAGGTTGGGTCTGACCCTCTGATCCCTAATCCATTAGGAAAGAAAGGTAGAATTGGTGGGAAGACATTCTAGATACAGAGAGAAGCAGGGGAGGAGGGTGAAGAGGGTGGGCCAGGCGTGAGGGGGAGGGGACACAGATAGGAAAAGGAGTCACCTAAAGCAGGTAACTGTGGAAATGGTTGCTGGAGCAGCTTCCTGCCTTTGGGCTGTTGTTTGTTGCTTTTTTTGGAGCAATCAGATCCTGCACGGCTGATTCCAGTCCCAAGAGTCCATTGGCTGGGCCTGTGGGAGGTGGGCAGGACTGGGGCAGAAAGTAGGGAAAGGTCATTTATGGCTGATTAAATCTGCTTCCTTCCAGGCTCAGCCTCCCTGCTGCTTTTCTCTCTTGACTCCCCTCCTTTATTTTTTTGGTGGGTGATGGAATGGGGGGATTTTCTTGGAAGGGGTTTTTCAGGGTACTTACCTTTTGTGTATTTTTAAGTTTATATATATATATACACGTTATTATTTTTTAAGATTTTATTTATTTATTTGAGAGGGAGTGGCGCGTGTGAGCATGAGCAGGGGAAGCGGCAGGCAGAGGGCGAAGCAGGCTCCCCACTGAGCAGAGGGCCTGATGCCCAGGACCCTGAGATCATGACCCGAGCCAAAGGCAGACGCTTAACCGAGTCACCCAGGCGTCCCTAAGTTTGTATATTTTTTATAGTCCTTGTTTTCTCTTCACACTTTTATTACTCCCATTTTTTTTTAAGATTTTATATTTTTAAAGTAATTTATACACCCAGTGTGGGGCTTGAACTCATAACCCAGAAATCAAGAGTCGCATGCTCTACCAACTGCACCAACTGGGCACCCCTCTCCCACTTGTTTTTTCTAAGATTAAAAAGGAGACTTTTTTGAGTAAAGGGAAGGAGTGGTGGGATTTAGTCAAAGAAGATTTTAAACAATATTTTTTTAAGATTTTATTTATTTATTTGAGAGCGCACGCTCGTGCATGAGCAGGTGGGGAGAGGGAGAGGGAGAGTGAGAAGCAGATTCCCCACTGAACAGGGAGCCTGACGCAGGGCTGGATCCCAGGACCCCAGGATCCTGACCTGAGCTGATGGCAGATGCTTAATTGACTGAGCCACCCAGGGTGCCCCTAGTCAGAGAAGATCGTAGACCAGGATCTGTCCACTAGAACATTTTGCGATGATGATGGGCTTCTAGATCTGTGCAGCCCAGTACAGTAGCCACTTGACTACACATGGCTGCTGAGCTCTCAGTGTGATTAGTATGGCCCAGGAACCGAAGTTTTCATTTTATTTAATTTCAGTAAGTTTAAATAGCCACAAGTGGCTGGTGGCTGCCATATTGGATGGTGCAGTTTCAGCCCTTCAAGGCCGAGCCTAGAGCTAGTCAGTGCTTTGGGGGAAGGTTGAGAGGCTGTGTTGTAGCTGAGGGATGGGTTGTTGGGGCAGGCGGGGTTGGGGGAAAGGCTGGGGCTGCCTGACTTCATCTCTGCCTGCTTACCTCTCCTTTCACCATGTTCTTGACTGAAAACCCTGTTGCTCAGGAGGCCTTTGTCTGATTCTCCCTCCCTCCCCGCCCAGGTGATAGCAGATGTTTTAGTGCTTAGGGAGAAGAGGAGAAAGGAAACTTAATTGTCAGGGAGTTCTGAGCTGGTTTCTTAGCCACCACCCCAAGAAGCAAGAGGGACCCCAGCCAAGTCACTTCACTTCTCTGACCCTAGCAGGTGGTGTGAGTGGAGTCCCTCCTCTGGAACAGAGCTCTGTGTGTGTGGATCATCAGTGATGTTTTTCTGACCCAGCTGTCGGGGGCAGCCTGTTGGGGACCCCAGTGCCCCAGCGCCCTGTGCACTATCTCCAAGTGGCGGTGCCCACTGTGTGTTGAGGGACGAATGGAGATGGTCATTGCTTGTCTCCTCACCGTATGGGTCCATCTCCCTCTTGGCTGGTGTCTTAAGGTATGAGAGTCCTCGTTTTTCACATTAGGAAGCACTTACGAGTTACACTACCAGCTCACTCCATTATTCTGTCTAATACAGCCACACTGCCAGGTACCGGCAGTTTTGTCCTATCGTGAGTGGGGAAACCGAGGCCCAGGGAGGCGAGGTCTGAACTTGGAGTTCTGGACTCTAAAGCCCAGTTTCTCGCCATAGTACCAGGCTGCTAGGAGAAGCGGTAGGGCTTCGGTTCAAGTCTTGCATCATCGTGCTCGGTCCGGTCTTGGCGTGTATCAGCAGCTTCTGCCTGGGGCCTTTGCGGCTGGTGAGAAGCTGGGGTAGAGGGGCCGGCCTCAGCCCCCACCGTGCCCTTCCCTCCCTGCGCTTCAGCCCCACGGGCCCTTTTACCCCTCCCTTGGATGATTCCTTCCACCTGGTGGCCTTTGTAGGAATATGGTCCTTTAGGTGTCAGCTGACAGGCCACTTCCTCGGACAAGCATTCCTGACCACCCCCCCCCCCGTGCCCATCTGTAAAATGGGGACAGCAGTAATACTTCCCTCAGAGAGACGTGAAGATGAAATGGTCTTTAGGAGGCACTTACCACATATCCCAAGTACTGAGTAAGGTCTCAAGAAGTGGGGGTTGCAGTTTTTCTCCAGGGACAGTGAATGTGGTGTGGTCAGGAGAAGGGTGTCCTCCCTTGGCGCTGCCCACTAGCAGTGCCCCGGGCCGCATCGTGCTTGCCAAAGCCCCTGGCTTCCGTGGCCTTCGCTGTCTTAGGTGCAGAGGACTCAGCCCCCTGGCACCATCCCCAAAACCGTCCACAGCCGGACCCCACCTTTTTTTGGGGCAGCTGTAGTCAGGCTGCCTGGCTTCGTGTGCTGACATCACTCATAATCGCCTTGCCCCGGGACAGGTCACCCCCTGCCCCCAGCCTCAGGGCCAGCTCTGTTTTCCCAAAGTGAGACAGTAGTGCCTGTCTCATCCGGTTCAGAGAGCACAGAGGCAGAGAGGAGGCGCTTTGTGTGGCACTGAGTTTGCGCTCCTTACTAACATGCTGCAGCCTCCCTGGTCCCCAGGCTCTCCTTGTTTTGGCCTTGGTAGTTCCTGGGGACTGGCGCCTTCTTCCCCCTAGCCTCTGCCTGCCTCAACCCTGCTGGTCCAGCAGGCCTCGGTGTAACTCCCCCCTTCTCCAGAGAGCTTTTCCTGGCATTCCTTCTGACCCTGGCCGCAAAAGTCCCATGTCCCCGCCCCCCCCCTCCCCTCCACCATAGCAGGTGCTTTGTACCCTCCTCACCCCAGGCCTGTGGAGTAGCAGTTCTCATCCTTTCCACAAGGGGATGCCGGTTCAGGGCGACGTGGTGGCGTTGCCGGAAAGGGACAGAGCGGGGACAGAGCCGTTTAGCCCCGGAGTCCCTCATCCTGGGTAACCATCTGGTGGTCCTGCCCCAGTCTGTACCCTGCGTGTTCGGTGTTCATCACCCAGCCCTCCCTCTCCTCTCCAGGCACTACAGGGCCCGGCAGGGCTCCATTCAGTAGCTTCCTGCTGGACAGTAATGATCATCAAATACATGAGCTGCTTGTGTTTGTGGATTGTTCGCTGTGTGCCGGGCCCTGGGCTGAGTGCTCTGCACTCATCAGCTCAGTGTCGTCCTTGTGATGCCCCGGGAGATGGGTAGTCCTGCCACTGCTTCTGGGGGAGGAAACAGGCTCAGGGAGCTCTCCTTATACAGCCTGGAGGCTGGAGTCTACTCTGTGGGGAGTCTTAACCTTAACCTTGGGGCCAGAGGGAGTGGCTCCACAGGGGGGCAGGCACCCCAGTACCTGCTGGGCGGACCAGACCCTCCAGAGCAGGCCTCTCTTGTTTCCTGTGTGGCCGGAACAAGGCTTTGTGTAGATCTCTATAGGCTCTGCCATTGTAAGTTACCGGCCACCACGACAAAACCATCCCCACCCCCCACCATATTCTGAAGAAAAAGAGGGTGGAGTCACATCCTTCCTTGGGCTATTCTACCCGCCCCCCCCCCCCCGACATTTCCTCCACCCAGCCGCTCACCCAGTCCTCACAGTAGCTCTGGGGTCCGGACCCCAGCATCTCCACGGGCCCAGGAAGGAAGCCCCCACCCTGCCCCGCAAGGCCGGAGGCCAGTGTGAGGTGTGCCAGGGTGCCCCGATGGCAGCTGTCCATCGTCCAGAGGCAGAGCCCTGTCCTGACAGCCCAGTCTGTTCTCAGCTCTGTGACCTTGTCCTCTGCCCCCTGCTGGCCCCAAGCCCTCAGCCAGCCTGTTCCAGGGCCTGCTGTTACCATCCTGATGCCCATCCAGGGCATCCAGGGGTGCCCTGCTGCCAGACCTTCTCCCCAGCTCTTCCCTATCCTCTTTCCAAAGGGCCAGCCATTTTCCGTTTCCTGTTTCCTACCCGTCCGAGATTTTGGGGTGGTCTCCCTTTCTACCAAGTTTTGAGCTTATAAACAGTGTTCCCATCCCTGTGCTGAGCCCTTTGTGTGCCTCATGGCAGGAACTTTCTGCAACAGCCCTATGAGGCCTTTCTACAGATGAAAAAATTCACGGAGACAGAGCGTTTTGCAAAGAGCCACGCGGAGAGCTCAGATCCTGGCACCCACATCATCGGCCTCCAAGGCCAGTGAACCCAAGTGCCCATCCCTCCGTCCCTTCAGTGATGGGCTGCCGAGTGTCTGCTGTGTAAACCAACACTGCCTTCCCTGAGCTTGTGATCTGTGCGGGAGGCAGACACAGACCGCTGATCCTCCGGGGGGGATGGAAAGGCCTGGCCAGTGTGGGTGCTCTGGGGGGGGGAGGCGGGGCGCGGGCAGCCGGAGTTAGCGGCTTCCCTTCCAAGCAGGGGAAGCCGTGGTCAGGCCTGGACCTGCCCTGCCGTGGGGAGTGTCATTTCCTTGATTTCCTCACAGCCAAAAGCGCAAATTAATGCCCCTGTGCTCGGCTTCCCCCCGGATCCTCGGCCGTTCTGCTGGGCAATTTTTGAGGAGGGAGAGTGGGGCGCACACCTGAGCGCACCCCTGGCAGATCCAGCGCCCGCCGGCCGTGCTTGAGCTCCTTCTGGAAGCGAAGCCGCCATCACCAGCGGCCACGGGAAGGGAGCTGTAGCTGGGGGGCTGGGTCAGTCATGGCAGTTGGGGTGAGGTGCAGGGCTTTGGGGTCTGCATGTCAGCCCGGCCTGCGTTGGAAGCCCCGTCCTGACTGACCTATTTTTAGCTGTGGTGCAGGTGATTCTGCCCGCCCCCCCCCCAGTATCTCCGCTTCCTCCCTCCTCAGGGGCCATAGTAGGTGGTCTGTGCCTCAGACACGCTCTGAGGACCCAGTGAGACTGTGGGTGCAGAGCTCCGCCGGTGGCTGGCAAGTGCTCGATAGAGGGGAATGGGGCAGCGTTGAGACCAGGTCAAGGCTGAGAAATGGGGTTGGCGCACATCCTGTGGTGCCCGGAGGCTGCCCAGTGGCCTTTCCCCGGGCTTTCCCTGCCAGCTGAGGAGGTGCCATGCCCCCCACAGGGCTCTCCAGCCACCCAACTTCTTCCAGGCTCCACGAGTGACATCCCATCCCTCACTTTCTGCCTTTGGTGTGTTCTGTGACCCCAGCCTCCGGGGCTCCTTCCCTGACCCCCGGCTGCCCTCCGGCTCTCAGTTCTCAGGATGCTTCCTCAGAGAAGCCTGGCTCCTTCCCACTCTCCCGTGCTCCAGGTTTCTCTTGGGCAAAGACAGATCAGCCCCAGCCTCAGCCATACTCGCTCAGCAGCCAGCTTCCCCGCTGGGCCGCAGTGACAGATGTCTTGCTTTTCTTAGGTCCCCAGAACCCAGCACAGGGCTCAGAACAAAGCAGGTGCTCAAATACTTGAAGGAGTCAGTCTGGGCCTGGAGGGGTGGGGGTTAGGACTGGAGCGCAGAGGCCATCGAAGCAGGGAAGTTTCCCCGGGGGTGGGGGGGGTGGGGGGAGCAGACATTCTAGTAAAGAGATGGGCACAGCCATGTGGTGGCAGAAGTGACAGTTGGCCTTTCCTGAGCGTTGGCTGTACGACTTTCAAGTACTCTGCTAACCAGTTCTATGTGCAGGATCCCATTTAAGCCTCATGACACTTCCATGAGCTGGTCTCCCTTCTACAGATGAGGAAGGAGAGTCTGGCGGAGGGGAAGTCACTTTCCTCTGGTCACCTCGCAAGGGATTTGAACCCAGGCAGGCTGACGCCTAAGAGCTTACAGACTCCCTTGATTCTGGGCAGCCGCCCTGGTTGTGTGGGGGCACCGGAGAGCCCATCCGGCCAGACTCGAGGGCAAAGGGGGTGGGTGTGCCTGCGGCTGCAGTGGCACATGGACAGAGCGGGTGTCTGGCCAGACTCAAGAGGCCTTGAATGCCAAGGTGAAGCGTCCAGGCCCTGATAGAACAGCTACCGGTTCCTGAGCCAATTGCCCCTCTGCTGAGTGTTTACTCTTTACAGCTGCCCTGTGGGATAGATAGTATCTTCCCACCAATTTCACAGATGAGGAATGGAGACACAAAGGAGTTCTGGTGACTTGCCCAAGGTCACACATCGAGAAAGCGGTGGAGCTGGGATCCATACCCGGTGTGTCAGGGCCCTCTGGGGCCCCGGGGGCTTAACTACCAGGCCATCCTGCCTGGCACCGTGCGGTCGAGCCAGGGAACCCTCTGCTGCTCTTGACATGAGAACCCCCACCCCCACCCTGCTCTCTCCCCAGCTCCCCCAGAGACGGGCACAGCAGCACTTCCCGTCCCTGGATGACAAGCCCCAGTTCCCGGGGGCCTCGGCGGAGTTTGTAGACAAGCTGGAATTCATCCAGCCCAATGTCATCTCTGGGATCCCTGTCTACCGCGTCATGGATCGCCAGGGCCAGATCATCAACCCCAGCGAGGATCCCCACGTGAGAGGCCCCCGCCTTCCCCCACTGTGTCTCCCACGCCCGGGCCCCTTGTCCGTCTCCCCTCTGGTCCCAACTGCCCCACATCTGTCTGTGCCTCCGTCCGCAGCTGCCCCAGGAGAAGGTGCTCAAGTTCTACAAGAGCATGACTCTGCTCAACACCATGGACCGCATCCTCTATGAGTCCCAGCGACAGGTGCGTGGCCTCGGGCTGGGGAGGGGGGTTCCCTGAGGTTGCCCTGCCTGTGTTCGAGCCAAAAGATGACTCCTAAGGAGGAGAGGGTGGGATGGAGGTCCTTTGTCTTGGGGTCCTCAGAGTCCTTGGGATTCTCTCGGTGCTGTGGAGGAAGAGTGTGGGAAGGGTGCTGCCCAAGAGCAGAAGGATGGACCAGATCCTCCCGCGCTCCAGCTGGAGGCATGGCTGTGCCGGGGGTGGACAGGCAGGAAGATCTGACGAGCCTTCCCCTTGGGAGCTCACGGTCCTGAGAAACGGGGTGCCCCTCTGGGCTTCCTGGGGCACCTGTCAGATGGGCTGTGAGCCTCAGCCATGTTCATGTCAGCGGGCAGAGACCTGGTCCGAGCAGCGTCCACAAGGAGCAATTTTTGGACTCAAATAACTTCACATCCGGAGGGTCCAGTTTCAGGTGTGGCTGGATCCCAGGGGCTCAGTGTTATCAGACCTGTTTGTCTCTCCGAGTGTCTTTTCTCCTGTCTCAGCGTCCTTCATTCCCAGATAGCAGTGGTCTTTGGCAGGTCTAGGCTCGTGGACAGGTGGCAGAGAAAGGATCAGGGTGTGGGCTCTGGGGTAGGACTTTACAACCAAAGTCTTCATTCTGCCACTTTGCAGCTATGCCCTGGCGGAGTCGCTTCATCTGTCAGGTCTTCCGTTTTCTTGTCTGTATTCCGTTCGAGGGGTTGCCTTAAGGACTGCGGTGGCATATGTCATGGCCTTAGGAAGAGTGACGCTGGTGTTTAGCCAGCGCACGGTAAATATTAGCTATCATAACCCTGCCAGTCTCACGATGACTCTCCTTTGTGCTTAGCAGTGGAAAGAGAATGTCTGCTCCCTGGCGTTCCAGCAGGAGGCTGGGGCTAATGCCTGCCGTCCGGGCTTTGGTCACAGGGCCCGTCTTGAGCTAGCCCCTGGCCAGGAGGAACATGTGCCCATCCCCAGGATCCAAGGAAGCAGTGGAATCCGTCCCTCTCAGGGCCCAGGGTTCCTGTGAGAAAGGGGGGAAGAATGTTGGGCAGTGGGCCCTTGGGTGCCCACTGCACCTGCTGGGTCAGGAGTAGGGATGGGCTTGAGAATCGAGCCCCCAGGCCATCCCCCTGTGGACTAAAGCATGAGGCCCCCTGCCTACGGGACAGTACTGAGCAGACTCCCACCCACAGGGCACTGTGTGTGGGTTTTCCAAGTTAGGGTAGTGCCTCCACTCTGAAACTGCCCAGAAACTTCCTTGGCTCCCGCAGCCCACAGGGGCAGGCCAGGCCCTTCCTCTTCCTTTGTCTCCTGTTCCCCTGTGGCCTCGGCTCTCTGCAGCCTTACCACCAGGCCAGGCCACCCCTCCCACCCCCTCAACATGCCTGGGCTCCTCCCTGCCTGTGGTGGCTGCACAGATAGGGGCTTTGGAATCCGGCGGATGTGGGTCCAGTCACAGGTGTGACTTTGGGCAGCGATTTTTCCTGGCTTTGCCTCAGTTTCTTCAGTATGCTAAAAAGTGAGGAAAGCAAGGCTAGGGGTCGGAATTCTGTGAGGCCCAGCACAGAAAGTCCCTTGTCTGCTGGCTGCCACAGAGGAGGCCTCAGTAAGATCAGCTCGTGTGTCAAGGCTCAGCCTATATTGGCTAGGCTTCTGTTTAGCTGTAAATAACAGACCTCCCCCAAAGCACCCCCCACCCCGAATCCTAACAGAAACAAATGCAGTAGCTTAAACAGATTAGGAGGGTTTTTATCTTGCATAAAAGAAATCTGAAAATGGGGTTCGGGGCTGGTATGGTGGCACCACAATGTCACTGGATACCCAGCTTTGGCTTCTAGCCTTGAGGGCCCTTCATGAGCCAAATGGCTGCTGGAGCTCCCTCCATCACACCTCATTCCAGGCAGGAAGTGGAAGCAAGGTGGCAGGTCAGACATGGCATGTCCCGGCTATCTCCTCATACCCACCTTTCTAGAACTTTCCAGGCAGTCCCACCCAGTAGCATCTGACATTGCATAGGTCGCTCCCAGCTGCAAGGGAGGCCGAAATGTGGTCTTTCCATCCGGGCAGTTGCTGCCTATGGAATGGGATCTCAGTTAGCAAGCAGGAAGAGGGGTAGGATGCGGGGTAGGCAACCAGCGACCTCTGCCTCCTGCCAGGTCCTGTTTCCTGGGTGGGAAGGCACTCAGGCTCCTCCCCGCACCACCCTCAACAGCCCTCCCAGGCCTTGAGCACCCAGCATCCGCCCACATGGCTGTGGGAGGTCAATTAACTTTTAATTGGCTCCCCACTTAGAAGAAAGCTTTATTCATCTAGTTCTCCCACCACGACAGAAAAGCCTGGCCTGCAGAACACATGAGGACTGGGCAGGGGGCGTCCCTCAGATACCGACCTGAGCTCTCTCACTTTACACATGGTGCTGGGGAGCTTAGTTCTGGCCCGGTGCCAGGGCTGCCCCAAATCTCCTGCCAGACTTCACCTCTTAGCCCCAGATCTACTTGGCTTCTTGCCTTGGATGTCCCACACCAAATTCAGCCTGTCCAGACTTGACCTCGGCGTCTTCCTCCCTTAGGCCATTTCTCAGTGGAGGGTGCCACCGTCCGCCCATCTGCCCAAGCTGGAGACCTGCATCTCTTCCCTGTTTCCGTTCTCCCTCTCACATCACTTTCTCCCATCTTATTTACTTTGTCCCTCCGGGTTTAGTTAGAAATCCATTCTGCTGCTCAGCACCACGCCAGGAGCCCAGACTTCCTACCTTTCTGCTTCACCATCGTGGGCGAGTTGACTTTCATCCCACATGTGTTGCCTCATTTTTGCAAGATGGCTGCCACCGGTCCAGCCTCCCACCGGTGTGCCAGGTGGAAGAAGGGCTGGCGCCAGCTACACTCCTCTCTTTTGTCAGGAAAGCAAAAGCAGACTTCCACTTAAGTCTCTGGCCAGAACTGTGTCTGCGGCCATCTCTGGCTGTAAGGCAGATTGGGAGAATGTTTGGCTTTTCCAGGCTCTAGAATTGGGGGGATCAGGAGAAGGGAGTTGGCCGGGGCGCTGGTGTGGCCCGCCAGCAAGGGTCTGCCGCTCCCTTGGCGCTCTCCCCTCCGCTCCTCTGCCTGCCTCCTGCCACGACCAGGCCCGGCCACCACCCGCTCTTGCCTGGCGGGCTGTACTGTCCTGTCTCCACCATCCATTTCCCACATGACAGCCAGAGAGCTGCTTCTAGAATGTCGCTCTGAGGAGAGCCGTGGTGCAGTTGTCAAGGCAGAGTCCCGGCGTGTCACTCATTCAGTGCCTCACTGGGTACTGCCTCTCCCGCCTTGTCTGTCCCCACCCCTCCCACATTCTGGCCTCGTGGCTTTGACTGTTCCCTCTGCCTGGAAACCTGCATTACCCCCAGCTTTGCCCAGCCCAGGCATTTCTCCCTGCTGCCCCACTGGTGGGCCGGGCACGCACGTCAGCCTCCCATCACACAGCCCCTGTGCTTGGCTCTCATCGACCTGGCAGTTCCTCCGTGAAGGCGGGAAGCCCGGCCTGGCCTGGCCTGGGACGTGTGTCTGGTGATGAATGAAGTCTCCAGAAGCTGGCCAGTTATCCGGATGGTTCCCTGTCATTGCCCAGCATAACGGAGCCCGGGCCCCCGGGCCCTCCTGCACCCCCAGGGCCGGATCTCCTTCTACATGACCAACTACGGTGAGGAGGGGACGCACGTGGGGAGCGCAGCGGCGCTGGACAACACGGACCTGGTGTTCGGCCAGTACCGGGAGGCAGGTATGTCTGCCCTGCCGGCGGCCTGCATCTGTGGTCCCCGTGGGGGCAGGTCAGGCCCAGTCCCTCCGGGCGGGAAGGCGAGGCCCATGTTAGCTACCCCGCGTGCTCTGCCAGGAAGAGCTTTCTGAGCAAGAAAGAGCCAAGCCAGGGCCAGGGGTGTGTGGTGGCAGGCTTCCTCCATCTGGAGGCCCGGCCAGCGGGGGGGTAGGAAAGAGCCTGTGCTTGGGGCTCCTCCGTGCTCTGCCGGCTGTCACATTCGGGGCAAATTGCTTCTCTTCTGTGAGCCTCTGTTTTCTGGCCTCCGACACGGAGCTGATGATGGCGCTGTGCCCCCTGCCCTGGGAGTGCTGTGGCAGCATGTGGTCAGGGCGGGCCTGGCCCCCCGTGGGCCCGCACGGGGACCCCCCCCGTCCTGGCCTCTCTGGGCACCGTGCCCCTCAGGGAGCAGAACAAACAGGGCCTGGCAGTGGCAGCTGGGGCGGCCTCTTTTGAGTGAGGGAGGGACAGGACCGAAGGGTCGAAGACGGGCGTGACGCAGGCAGGAGTGACGGGGCCAAAGGCTGTGGAGGGGGGTCACGGGGCAGGGGACGCAAAACCCGCGGCACAGGGCCCGGCAGTGGGTAAGCGCTCTGAGTCGGAGGCGTTGTGCATGGGGGGTGGCGGGTGCTGTCTCTTCAGCAGGGGGCAGGCTGGCCGGGCAGGCGGGTGCCCGCTGCACCCAACTCCCCATGCCCCGCGCTCTAGGGGGACAGACGCCCTTCGGTATTGGGTGTCCCCAGACACTGGGCTGTGCGCCCGGCCCCAGCCAAGTTTGCTGTTTCCACGGAAGGGGCCTCTCGGGTGAGGACTCCAGGCAGGACAAGCGGGGGGCTTAGAGCCATGGACAGCCACCGGGCTCTCCAACATGGCGGGGGGGGGGGGATGTTGGGGAGGGGTCTGGCCCTGGCCACCCTGCTGGAGGGAGCCCTCCACGCTGAGGCCCCTGCAGCAGGCAGCCCACATCAGGGCAGACAGGAGGGCTGTGTGCTCCGTGGGGAAGGAGCCGCGGAGACCTGCGCCTGGCCTTGCCGAGGCAGCCGCTCACCTCAGGCCCCTCCTGTGCGGAGAACTCAGGCGCTCTGAACAATAGCCCGCCCTCCGCCGAGCTCTTCAAGGCCAAGGTGCTGTTCTGAGTGCTGGAAGCAGAGGGGGCTCTACCTCCTTTCACCTGCCCCGACCCCACCGGAGGAAGGAGCCTCCCAGCAGCAACGTTTCCCCGTCTGAGCCAGGCGGCAGGCAGCCCAGGAGGTTCCGTGCCAGGGCCCAGGCGACATGCCTCCTGAGGGGTGGAGCAGGGGTGTCCCGGCATCAGGCCTCTGTGGTGCTGCCCACGTGGGGCCGTTTGGTATAAACCGAGGATGTCTGTGGAGTGCCGACCCTGGCACCAGCAGGAAGGGGCGCTCGTCAAAGGGAAGTTCAGAGGCATTTCCATCTAGAGCAGTAGTTCCCACAGAGCCTGCGGTTTCCTGGGGTGAGTCAGAACCACCTGGGCCCTGGGCCCAGGACTCCTGGCCCTGCCCGCCATTCTCACGTGGTGGACCACGGACCACACCGTGAGGAAGCCCCCCTTTCCCGCTTCGACCGCAGCACCTCCTCTTTGCTCTGTGTTATGTACGGCATGGCCATTCCGTGTGTGAGTCTGTGTCGCCCGACAGGAAATTCCATGTCTAGTTCTATGAAAGGCGAAGGCTGACGTTACGCCCAGCGCCCCTCACCCCAACTCCCACTTCAGGTGTGTGCTCGGGGCCGATTGTCCAGGCAGTGCTCACCGTGTGCGGGGGTCTCGGCGGTGGCACCCCGTTAGCCGGTGAACACTCTCCCCCAGCCCCACAGCCCTGCTGCAGCCTCAGCCGTGAAGGGTGAGCTTTGCGTGGCCCCCGCAGCCCAGCCCGCCACCTCACGGTGTGACCTCGAGCCGGCTCTGGGAGCTCTCCTACCTCAGTTTCCTCATCTGCCGGTGTGGAGAATAATCCCCCCTCCCTTGGGGGGTCGTTGTGAGGATTAATCAAGTTAATCTTTGGAAAGTGCTCAGAATAAAGGTGCCTGGCACCAAACGTTATATTCATATTGCAGTCATTCGGGGAACGTGTGCACAGCCTGCACAAAATGTGTCTCCTGTGCAATGTGACCCCTGTTACATCATCATGTGAAGAAAGTTCTCTAGTAAAGCAGAGATTTGGAAATGCCTGCACCAGCCAGCTGCCCCTCTGCGTTGCTCAGGTTCTGGGTGCTTCCACGGGCATCCTTGAACCCCCAGTGCGGCCCCTCAGGTGTGGGCGTTTCGATTGTCCTCCTTTTCAGGGGGCGGCCCAGAGCGGGTCTGTGCCCATCCCAGGACCGCGTCAACCCCCTCCTGTCCTCTGACTCAGCAGGCAAGGCCCCCTTCACCAGAGCGGTTCCCTGTGGTGGCGAGGTTTGTTTGAAGAAGACAGGATTTTACAGCCACAAGCAAGTTCAAATATCGTCTCTCTAGTTCAGAAGTTGTGAGCTAGAGGCCCGTAGTTTTATTTGGTTCATATGATGATTTTTGAAGTAATTGCGTGAGTGGAAACATCGACATCAGGTAGTTTCTTGTTAAAAAAAAAAAAAAAAAAGCAAGCCAGGTTTTGCCTTATTTTGAAGAGCTGGGCCATCTGGTGTCTCTGAGCAGCAGTTGGGTGGTTGGAACCAGGGAGGGTGGGTGGCCTCCCTTTCGGGACAGGTCCGAGCTCTCTGGTCTGCCCCGCTGCCTGGCCCCTGTTAGCCTGTGAATCGGCCTCCCCTGCTCGAGTCCAGTTCTCATCCGGGACCCACAGGGAGATGCAGCCTGGGCTGCAGGGGCCTCGCCCCGGAACCCTGAGGGCTCAGTCTGCCCCCGCACCCCAGCTGCAGGCTCACACAGCCTCCCCTCCCCCGCCACCGCTGCCCCAGGTGTGCTCATGTACCGGGACTACCCCCTGGAGCTGTTCATGGCCCAGTGCTACGGCAACGCGAGTGACCTGGGCAAGGGCCGCCAGATGCCCGTGCACTATGGCTGCAAGGAGCGCCATTTCGTCACCATCTCCTCTCCGCTGGCCACGCAGATCCCGCAGGGTGAGAACTCGTCCTGGGCCAAGGGCTCGCAGACCAGCGTCCTCCCCTACGCGGCCCCAGCCCTTCCGGGGGCCTCCCCGTGGGTGCCGGGCTCAGAGCGCTGGTCCCGGCTCCAGACTTTACATTTACAGACCCCTCTCGTCCGGGAGTCTCCACAGGAGGGCTGTGGTTTGGCAGGCTGGAGCTGGCGTGGGAAGCTCTCGTTTCCCAAACTGCCCGTCCCGTTGGTCTGCTCACCGACCCGGCAACTGCGCCTGACTGAGCGGGTACCAACTTCCTTGCAAGGGTCTCTGGGCAGAGCTGGGTTCTTGCCCCCGAGTCTGCTCCACCTCACTCCTCGGAGTCTGACTCCCCTGAAGCTTACTCTGGAAGCCCACGTTCCCTAGAGCAGTCAGAGCAGACTCTCTCAGGGCCAGGCCCGCGCCCACACGGCCCGGACACCCTGGAACCTGCCCTGTGGACTCTGCAGTCCAGTCGAGGGCCGGGCTGAGCAGCGTGCTGCTTGCAAGGCCCATTCGTACGTGTTAGCTCATAGTGCCTGGAATGAGGAACTGTTTGCACCTCTGACGTGGGAGGCGGGCAGGGCAGTTTTGTGAGAGGAGGTGGCATGTTCCCTGCGGGGAAGGAGGATTTCCAGAAGGCTGGGCCCTGGCCCTTACCTTCCATTTGAGTGACCATTCAGCTGCTCAGCGGGCGAACGTATGGAGTCCCTGCTCTGTGGGTGTCATGCTGGGCGCAGTAAGCAGGAGACAAACACCTCAGCCCTCCTCCATGTGGAGGAGACAGACAGGAAGCATGCAGGAGGAGCCCAGGGAGGGGATCAGGGGTGAGCAGTCCTGCAGGGAGAAACACAGGCGAGATGTGTTGGAGGAAGGTGGGGGGTTGCATCAGAGGTGATATTTCATACAGACCAGGAGGAGCCAGGGAGGGCGCCATGTGGGGTCTTGAGGCAAGTGCCTGCTCGACTGCTTGAGGGGGCAGGGGGAGCTTGAGGCAGGTGTGGAACCGGGTAGGGAGGCCAGGAGGGGGCGCAGAGAGGTGTGGGAAGGCTGCAGGCGCAGGGGAGTCTGAGGGCAGTGGGAGCCGCAGGGGGGAGAGGCGCTGGGCCAGAATGTCAGCCTGGTTCACATTTTAACCATTTTAACTGGCCTCTGGCTGTCCCAGGGTAACGGGTGGGGGCGGGAGGAGCAGGGGGCCTGTGAGGAGGCTGCTGGGAGCTCAGGCGGGAGGTGACTGGGCGAGCCGACTGGCGGGAAGCGGGGAGGACACGGGGTCAGGTTCTGGGAACGGCGCAGCTGGGAGCCAGAGGAGGGCCCCCCCCCCCCCGAGTGTTTGGCCCGCACAGCTGGAAGGGGGGAGCGGCCATCAGCGGGGGGTGGGGTGGGGGCTGAGGCAGTTTGTGGGGCGCAGCGGGAGGGCAGAGCCGGGTGGGGAGCGTGTGCGGCTCTGTTCCTGCTCACCCCCCTCTCCCCCTGCAGCGGTGGGGGCGGCCTACGCTGCCAAGCGGGCCAACGCCAACAGGGTGGTCATCTGCTACTTCGGGGAGGGGGCAGCCAGCGAGGGGGACGCACACGCCGGCTTCAACTTCGCCGCCACCCTCGAGTGCCCCATCATCTTCTTCTGCCGGAACAACGGCTATGCCATCTCCACGCCCACCTCGGAGCAGTACCGCGGGGACGGCATCGGTAGGGGCCCCGCGGCCACTCCCCAGTCCTCTCCCTGCCGCGTGTCTGCAGCAAGGGAGGCCGCAGGAACGCTGCTTTGCTGCCCGCCCCTCCCCCCCGCCCCCGCATTGTCCCCATCTGAGCCCCGGGGCCGCCCTGCCTCTCTGTCCCCACAGCCGCCCGAGGCCCCGGCTACGGCATCATGTCCATCCGCGTGGATGGCAACGACGTGTTTGCTGTGTACAACGCCACCAAGGAGGCCCGGCGGCGCGCTGTGGCGGAGAACCAGCCCTTCCTCATCGAGGCCATGACCTACAGGTGCCTGCCTCCCCCGCCCTCCCCCCACGGCCTTGACCCTATCTCCCCTGCGCAGCCCACTGGCCCCCGGAGCAGGACCCCGTCCCCCATATTGGATCCCCTTCGTGGCTTGGCACCCCTTCTCCCCTAGTCTGCCCCGCCCCTGACCCTGGGCGCCCTCCTCAGGATCGGCCACCACAGCACTAGTGATGACAGCTCAGCCTACCGCTCGGTGGACGAGGTCAGTTACTGGGACAAGCAAGACCACCCCATCTCGCGGCTGCGCCACCACCTGCAGAGCCGGGGCTGGTGGGACGAGGAGCAGGAGAAGGCCTGGAGGAAGCAGTCCCGCAAGAAGGTGGGGGCCGCCCTCTGCTGGAAAGCGTGCCCCGGGGGGGTGTGGTTTGGGGCGGAGCGAGGTGGAGAAGCCGAGAAGCGTTGGGGGGCACGGAGCTGGAAGACCTGGGCACAGCCCAGCAGGGTCTCCAAGTGCGGTCCTCGGTGCCAGGCTACCCTCCACGCCCTCCCGCCTGAGGAGGGACACGGCGTCCTTGTCAGAAGGTGGGCAAGGGGTAGGCGACCTCATCCGTGTGCAGTGCGAGTGTCCCACCCTCCTCGGCCGGGGGCCTGGCGGTGCGCCCGGTGGGAACGGCCACCCTCCCTCCGGGCCTCGGTTTGCTCACCTCTGAACGGCCTGCTGCGGGGTTGGTTCTGCATTTGGTGTCGGGCCGGACTGTGCTGGGGGGAGGAGAGGCCGGGCTTGGCAGGGTGGGTCCCTGACAAGGTGGGTCTTCTCATCCCTGCTGATCCTTGCCTCTGTTGTCCAGATGGGAGCCCCCCCGCCGGGGTCCCACAGGTGGGGGGTGAGGGGCGGGCTGCGTGTCTACTGTCCCACCTCCCCCAGGTGATGGAGGCCTTTGAGCAGGCGGAGCGGAAGCCAAAGCCCAGCCCCAGCCTGCTCTTCTCAGACGTGTACCAGGAGATGCCCCCCCAGCTCCGCAAGCAGCAGGAGGCCCTGGCCCGGCACCTCCAGACCTACGGGGAGCACTACCCCCTGGACCACTTTGAGAAGTGAGGCCTGCTCGTCCCCCGACCCCCACCTCAACCACCCCGAGGGGCAGCCCCACTCTGCGGGGGGGAGGGGGGGCCAGGGAGCGGCAGGATGCCACCCTCCTTCCCCAGTGAGCTCCCTCCAAAATACTGGGGCCAGGGCTCCAGCCCCCCCATCCCCACTCCTCCAGGCTGTTACCCTGAGGGGGCCTCAGTCGGCCCCCTCCTTGCCTGTTACAGTGCCTTCTCCCAAGGGCTGGGTCAGGGTGCCTCCAGGACTAGAAGCCCCTCTGGGGTGGGCGTGGTGGGTCAGCCTGTGGAAGCCACTCCCTCAAAGCGAGAGGTGGTCAGCAGGTGGCCAATAAAGAGAGGTGGTCAGCAGGTGGCCAATAAACTCTATTTGGCTCCGTACCCCTCCGCTGGTCTGTTTCCTGGAGTTTGGGAGGTGGGAGGAGAGCCCAGCATGACCGGTTTGGGGCCACCCCTTCTTTCCCCCCTCTAGATAAAAGGCCAGGGTGTTGAGACATGTAACTTCCCCCGGAAACTTTAGCAAGCTGGAGGGTCCGTTTCTGCAGACGGGGGGTGGGGGCGGGGGGGGTCCTCCCAAGACGTTCTCCTGTTCTCCCTTAGGTGGGACAATGCTGCCATTCAGCAAAGTGACCAGGAGGCCACCAGAGCTGGTCCTGCCCAGTAATAGGGGGGGGAGGCGTCCAGTGTGAAGGTCAGGGTGCAGCTCTGCTCACTGGGTCAGCCCTCCGGGGACCCATGGGCACAAAGATGACGCCAGGTCTCAGAGTGGGGGGGGGGGGGGGCGCATATTTTTCAAAAAAAACAAGAAGTAGACAAAAACAGTCTGTTGCCTCCTGCTGCCCAGCCCCCTTGCCTGGGAGGGCCCCAGAGGGGCTCAGGCGGTCACGATGCTAGGATTCCTCCCTCACGCTGAGGCCCAGGAGGAGAGGCCGAGCCAGGGACGGTCACCCGGGTGTGGGCCACGGCCGCCCTCCCCCTCCTCTCCCCAGCTCCCCCCAGGCTCAGCACCGGAACTGGGGGTCCCGCAGCTGCTTCCAGAGCCGAATGCTTTTCTGGGGGCTGAGGGGCCGCACCAGCAGCAGGTCCTGGAATGCGCAGGGGTCAGCCGTTCGGTCTGCCGGCCAGGCTGTGCGGAAGCCTTTGTGATCCCTGGGTGCCAGGCCCAGGGCACGGAAGCACAGGCCCGTGTAGACGTCGTCGAAGGGGAAGGGGGCCACGCGGGCCGCGGCCTGCAGCAGCCAGGGGGCCAGACGCCCAGCGATGACATAGCCACCCCCGCTTGCGTAGGCCGGGTAGTGACCTTTAAAGAAGGACGGGGGCACGTAGAAGGGTCCTCTGGGCTTCCGGAGGGGTTTGGCATGGGTAAAGACCTCCCCCAGGTAGAGGCCTCGGGCCCAGCTGGGTGGCAGGCCCCGCAGGTGGTCCAGAAGGGCAGGCGTGCGCACGAAGGCATCGTCCGGAGCTTGCAGGACGAAGCTCACGCCTGGGCAGTGGCGACCCAGCCAGGCCAGCAGCAGCAAGTCTTTGAGCGTCCGATTGAAGGGGACGTCAAGGAAGTCCCAGAGCAGCAGGTCACTGTAGCGGCGGCTCTCCCAGGCCACCAGGGAGCTCAGGTCGGGTCCCCCCTCACCCTCGGGCGACCCCAGCAGGAAGAGCAGTCGGACTCCGGGAGCCGGACTGCCCCACGTCTCCCTCACGGCCTGCCGTTCCGCAAAGCGCCCCGGTTCCGACTTGACGGCCAGCAGCAGGTAGGGGACGTCGGTGCCCGAGCAGCCGGCCACTTGGCCGCCGCCGCTCCCGGGCTGCCAGGGCGGGAAGCTCCGGCAGGCTGCGGACAGCAGGAAGCGGCGGAGGCCCTTAGGGTAGGAGTTGAAGTCCGGGATTTCGGAGGCAGCGGCGGCCCCCCAAGCCCGGCAGCCCCCTGCCTCCGCGCTGTCCCCACTGGGCAGGGACCCCAGCCGCCACTGCTGCTGGTTCCAGTAAGCTGAGGGCAGTGGGCCGGTGTGGCCCAGACGGGTAGAGAGGTTAGCTGGCAGGGTGGGCTCGGGGCTGGCGGGTGTGGGGCCTGGTGGGGTGTCCCGGGGTCCCTGGTAGGCTTTGCTTAGCCGAGACTCAGACGTCCACTCGATGTATACCTTGAGGCCCAGGAGCGTGAGCAGCGCTGACAGGCAGAGAAGGCACTTGGGGCAGCGCATGACCCAGCCCAGGGAAGGGGTGGCCGCGGGAGCTGCAAAGGAGCCACAGAGGCTTTTGGGGTGCAGGGATGGGCACCAGCAGTCCCCGCTGGCCCCTGTAGCCCCTTCTCTCCGCCCCAGCCCCTAAACCTGCGCCCCCCCCCCGCCCCCCCACTGAGGACCCAGCTCTTCCCTATTCCTGGAGCCTGGAACCCTGTTCAAATTCTTTCGACACCCTGCTCTTTCTGCTCGGCCCAGCCCAGCCCATTCCACCGACCTATTCCGCAGCCCCACCCCAGGGACTGGGGACTCGGCCATTCCAGCCCCCCTTCCTTTCCTCATCAGGAGTCAGAATCACAGGGTCAGCCCTTTCACCTTCTAGAAACCCAGCCTCCCTCTTCCCAACAGTCCCCACCCCAGGGAAGGGGGGCCAGGGACCTGCTCCCTTCTCTTTACCTCTGGGTCCAGCTCCCGCCTGCGCGGCGTCCGGGGCCTCTGGTCAGGCCCCCCGCTCCCGCTCCCTCCCTTCTGCCCCTGCCTAGCGGCGGTGCTGTAGTCGGAGCCCTGCCCAGCCAGTCCGGAGGGGCGGGGAGGGGCGGGGAGGGAGGCCGCCAGGGCCCCAGGGGCCGGGAGGGGCTGGGGCGGGGCCGAGGGAGGAGGGGACGAGAGGGGAGGGGAGGGGAGGGGAGGGCAGGGCAAGGAGGCCGACCTCAGGGATGGGGCTCTAGGCGTGTTGGGGCTGGTTTTCTGGTGAGACAGCGGAAAGGTGCAGGGTGGCCAAAGACACAGACGGGGGACCCGGCGAGGCCCGGCGGGGAGAGCCAGGGGCCTGGGAGAGTCTTGGGGGGGGGCTGCTGAGGGGCCAGGCCCGAGCCTGGGCTGGGCAATGGCGAGATGGCCCAGGGACAGGCAGAGTCCCAAAGTGGTAGAGCTGGGCGGGCCGGGGGGGGGGGGGCGCGCAGCTGGCGCCTGGCTTTGGAGTCAGCGGCGGCAGCGAATGTGCAGAGGGGATGGGTCGGCTGTGCCCGGGGTGGGGTGTGTTGTGGCCGCCGGAGTCAGGGTGGGGGTGGGGAGGGGGCTGGTGGGGAGGAGAGGTGAACTGGGTGGGTGGGGAAGAAGGGGTGGGTGAGACCTCTGGGGCAGGCGGAGGAAGGGAGAGGAGGGACAGAGGGGGAGGGGGAGAGGAGAGGGAGACCGGGAGTGAGAGATCCCGGGTAGACCGAGGCCCCCGTGCGGGAGGGAAGAGAGACGTTAGAGGCAGGTGGGTGACCCTCGGGGTGGGACTGAGAAGGGCGTCTGCGGACCTCCGGAGCCAGGGAGGAGCAGGAGGGGACTAGATGGAAGGGGCGGGGGAGGGGGGTGCCAAGCTAGAGGCCAGTGGAGGGTGGGGTGGGGGCACCGGGGGCCCTCGAGCTGAGCTGAGCCCCGCACCTCCTCCGCCCCCTTTGGTGCCCCGGTGTTTGCATTGCGGGGGCGCGGATCCATCCCCACCCCGTCCACCCCCCCCAAGCCCCGCCTACAGCTGCACGGTGACTCTGGGAACACTCACATCCGGCCCCCCGGGACAGGAGAGGGTGTCTGCCTGTGTTTGCGTCCCTGCCCTCTGGGGCCCCTGTTGTTGGGGCTGCATCAGCCGTCTGGGGAGGTGGGCAGGCAGGGCCTCCTTATCCCTGAGCAAGGGCCCCACTGAGCCTGGCCTAACCCCCTTCTTTCCATCCTGGGTTGGGAGGACTGTCTGGATCCTCTCATCCTTGGCACCCTGTCTATCAGCAGCCGCTGGTTATCTGTCCAGAGCTGATTTCCAACCCCCAAGTTTGAGTAATGGAGCCCGTGGGAGCAGCTGGAGGAAGAGCGTGCAGAGGAAGTGTTGGATATTAATGCCCTAGAAGCGAGTGGGCAAGGATGGCCAGGAGCCCCCGGGGCAGGGAGGGGTCTCCCAGCCTCCCCCTCCCACCCCGGGCTTGGGAGAGGGGGCAGGGCCCCCGCCCCCACAGCTCCCCCCTCTCCATCTCACTTCCCCTGACACTGCCCCTCCTGGGGGTGGTTGCACATCTCAAGGTACGGTTTGGGTTGCTCCGGGCATCAGAGTCCAATCAGGAGAAACCACCCAGCAGTGGGAACAGGGCAGTCCATCATCGAGAATGACCCAAGAGGTGCCTTCTTGTGGAACACAGTAGGGGGTGGACGTGCGGCTCCCACACGAGCAACCTGGTCCGAGACCACCCTCCCTGAGCTCTGGGTGCCCCCTCCGTATTATGCCAGGGAGGCTCAGCTCCGTGCCTCAGTAACCGGAGGCCACGCTCGAGTCCAAGTTCTAGTCAGCGACCTGAGAAAGCCGTTAGAGCCACCCAGCAGCACTAGCTAGCTATCTCGTTACCTCAAGTGCGTGCCCCAGACCGTGAACTTGGCAGTCACTGGTCTAACACCCTTAGACTGGAGCCGCCCCCCCCCCAGGTTTCTGACTGTATGTTTGCCAATCTTCTAGTGTAGAGGCTGTTTCCTCGGGGTCCTCGTGGGCAGCTGCGCCCCGGAGCCTGCTGGGGCGTAAGCCTGGGGGTCTGGTGAGAGCAGGGGCGCACAGGGTTTCCAGCCCAGGCAAGCCGCTGGTCCCCTCACACACTGGGCACGGACCTGGGAGTGACTAGGGGGTTCGAGATCGACCACCCCATTCCAGATTTCAGGGTCCCTCTGTGTACCAGGCGGCGCCCTCACTTGCACATGAGAAACTGGTCGAGACGGGATTTGGCAGCCCGCAGGCTTAAATGCCGCGGTTTCAGCGCTCCTAGGACCTGGGGGGGGGGGGGGGGCAGCACGGAAGTTCGCCGTCCCCTTCTCAGGCCGCCTGAGCTGAGCCAACAGACCAGAGGCTGTCCTCGTCTGTGAGCGCTCAAGGGCGCTCCGCAGTCTGCCCAGCACCTATCTTTGGAGTTGTCGTTACCGCCATGGTGGTCAGGTGCAGCGGCCGCAGGGTTTCCGGGGCTCCCCGGGCTCCTCAGCCGGCACCCCGTCCCAACCCCCCCAGCCAGAGCTGGGCCAGAGCTGGGCCACCACCGCCTGCCCGCCGCCGCGGGTCTCCCCAGCCCGCTTCCCAACGCCGCGGAACCAAGCCCAAATCCCCTCTTTGTGCGTCCGTCTCCTGGTACACTCCAGATGCCAGTGCCAGATCAGTGCGGATCCAGTCAGGAGAGAAAAACCAAACTAATTCGAGCGGGTGAAGTTTAACATCAGGAATTGTTGACTTTGAACAGCGAATTGAAATAAGGGATTCACGGAGAGGGAGCCTTGGCATCTGCTGAAATCCCCCTCTGGGACGCAGCAGAGAGCCCTCCGCAGGCGGGTGCCTCAGTAGGGGGCACTGCTCTCAGACTGCTGGGGGGGCCGGGGAAGCTGCCGGCCGCCTGGCACTTCAGGAACCACCTGCTGGGGAGGCCGCGCGCCCGGCAGGAGCCCGGGAGCGCGCAGAGCTCACCCACGGAAGCCGAGGCTCTCCTCCTGGGGGTCTCTCGGGCGCCCTCTACCGACAGGCCTTACCACGCCACTTAGCGAGGGAAAACTACTGCAAAGGCCCGGGCCTGTTTTCACGGAGCAAACAAGAGCTGCATTTGGAGCGGACGGATTAGCGGGAACGCCGGGGGCTGAAGGGGGGCTCCGGGCGTTTGGCGAGTGGAGGCCAGGGATGCTGCAGCGGGCGGTGAGCTGAGGGGTGCCCCACAGGGAACCGGGCCGGCAGCACGTTCGAGTAAGGATACTTTGAGAAGGGTCTCTGGACAAGTCAAGAGCAGGGGTTTCTTGACGTGGTAGTAGCCAGGTATGGGGAAGTCAGGGGGTTGGGGGAGTGCAGCTTCCCAGGGTGGCTTACCTCCCCCAGGCCTGGGAGGCTGTTGGAACTCAGGAGAGAAGCCTGTGGAAAGAGTGGCCTGACCGATGACACAGGAGCTGTGACCTTTCAGCCCGGGGTGCAGCCAGCCCCAGCCCCTGAGGTGAGGAACAGGTACGCCAGCCTCCCGCTCTCCCCTTGGACCTGGTGGCGGTGCCGGCCGCCCCCCCCCCCCCCATGTGGAGTGAACCCAGACGGAAGCCCCGCTGCTGCCCAGCTTGATGGGGAGGGGGGCCGAGGCCTAGGCAGGGAGGGGGCTGGCCGTGTCCCGGGACTGCTCCTCCGGCCCTGATGGGAGGCCCTGGGCCCAGTCAGCCCCCAGAACCTGGCAGCTGGGTAGCATCTCCTCCACCAGGATGCGCGTGAGGCCCGGGTTGGACACGGCGGGGAGGTCCGAGATGTCCAGCCTGCGGAGGTTCCTGAGGGGAGGCAGCAAGGGGGAGGCCCGCGTAAGGAGGGCCTCCGTGTGGGGAAGGGTGTGGAGGGGGTGCGCCAGCCCCGGCTTCAGCCCCGAGCCCTGTAGCTGCCCAGAGAATGTTAGAGAGAGCTGGCCAGGGACAGACATCCACCGTGGGGACCCCAGATGCACACTCCAGCTCCTCCTGTTTGCAACAGTGTAAACACCATCGAGTTGGCATTAAAAAGGAAGAAAAACCAGGAGTGGTTTTGTGTCTGTCCGTCCCCTCCCCTCCCCCCCGGGACAGATTCACTGCGACTGCTCGCCTGGGCAGACCCGACACGCGCTCCAGGTTGGTCATGGAGGCAGGGCTATGGGGACTGCCCGACTGCCTGCTCCACCCCCCCCCCCCCCCCCAGCTTGGGGCCCAGCCTGAGCTGCGGTCTCACTGCAGGTGGTGGAGGCTGGCGAGGCCCCGTTCGGAGATTCGGGGACAACCGGCCAGCGAGAGCTCCTGCAACGAGTTGGCCAGTGGGTGGAGGCGGCCGAGACACCAGTCATCCACGTGGGGACAGCGCTGCAGCCACAGGGACTGGAGCTCCTTCAGGGCCACTGTGGGGGGGGGGGGGGAGGCACTGTGGTCCTTTCTGGAGCCCACCACCGAAGGGCAAATGAACAGCCCCGCCGTCTCCGCCCACTCACAGACGCTGTCCAGGCCCTGGTAGTTGATGGCACAGCCACTGGCATCGACGGCCTCTACAGGAACCGCCTGGAACTTCAAGAAGTCAAGAGAGAAGTGGCCACGCGCATCTGACCGGATCCACTCCTTGCCCTGAAACCTGGAAGGGGACAGCGGGTGTGAGCAGGGCACTTCCCCTCCCCAGCCCCGTGTGATGACGTGGTCGCACCACGTCTGGTGCACTTGCTACACATCAGGCCCTGCGCAAAGCCCTTAACGTGGGGTCTCCCTGGGTCCCCGACATTCCCACGAAAGATGCGATGTTTGGCCTTTTTTTTTTTTTTAAGTAGGCGCCATGCCGAGCGTGAAGCCCAACATGGGGCCTGAACTCACGACCCTGAGATAGAGACCTGAGCTAAGATCAAGAGTCGCTCAACAGACTGAGCCCCTATTTGAAAAACTCCGATAACCTCAGAAAAGGGCGAGAATACAAGTCTTCATAGGTTGGCAAAAAAAAAAAAAAGACAGACTTGTGTGCTGTTTCTGAGGAAAGTGCTGGAGGAAGGTGCTCAAACCAAGGGAACATTTTAGTTGGAGCCAAGTGAGGGATAGGTGCATGAGCTACGTTTTTCAGAAAAGAGGGAAAAGGGGAGAAAAAACAGGAGGAGGAAGGGAAGAAGGAGAAAGGAAGGGGAGAAGGAAGGAAAAGGAACAGCGACATTTACTGAGCTCCTGTGCTGTGCCAGGCCTGTTCCAAGCGCTTCCACTGCAAAATGTCTTCGAATCTTCCCAGCAAACCTTGTAGGTTCCATACAACCACCACCCCACTTTACAGGTGACAGAGCGGAAGCTCAGGAACAAGCTCCGCACAAGAAGTCCCAAGAGCCTCGGGCTCAGCGCTCCACAGCCTTCCCCCGCCCCCCCCCCCGCCCCCCCCGCCCCCCCCCTGCTGACACTTTTGCCCTCATACTTGACCGCGCCTCCCTGCTTCAGGATGAAATAGGCGCCTGCGGCATGGGGACCGAAGCGCTCCCTGATGTAGGTGAAGGGCCTGTGGAGAGAACAGTGGCCGAGGCTGAGCACTGCACCCGGCGTCACGCCCCCCTGCCGCTTCGAGGGTCAGAGTCCACAGCACCAGGACTGAGCCAGGCTGCAGATATTTACTGAGTGTCCATTAAGTGCTGGGGACCAAGGCAGATAGCGGTCCCTGCTCTGTGAGGCTAATTTACAGAAGGAAACAGGTAAGAAACCTGGAAGTTAAGAGCAAATTGCAAATCCATGATGGAAGTAACACAGAGGGACTGACTCAGGAGTGGCTTGGGCCAGGGCTGGAGATGGAGAAGACTACTTCGGTTTGGGTGTCAGGAGGTGACGCTTGAGCAGAGATTTGAGTGGTGGGAAGAAATTCAAAAGTCAAGGCAAGAGCCTGCCGGGCCAAGGGAACAGCTGGTGCAAACGCTCAGAGGCTCAGCTTAGGAAGGCAGAACAATAAGGGCGCCGTGCTGGTGGGGGTAAGGGGAGTCCCTGGTAGGGGTCTCAAAGCTCAGGTGTTAGGCTTGGGGTCTGGCTTTTATTGTAGTTGCAACGGGAAACCATTTGAGGGCTTTAAGCAAGGTGGTGGTTTTCTATTTTAGTTTTTTTTTTTAAGATTTTATTTATTCATTTGATGGAGAGAGCGAGGGAGCACAAGCAAGGGGAGCAGCAGAGGGAGAGAGAGAAGCAGGCTCCCCACTGAGCAAGGAGCCCGACATGGGACTCGACCCTGAGCCAAAGGCAGATGCTTAACGAACTGAGCCACCCAGGCGCCCCTCTGTTTTATAGTTTCTTGAGTCCTTTGGATGACTTGTAGCATAACAGACTGGAGGGGGCAAAAGATGACCAGTTCAGATTACTGTGCTCAACCAACCATAAAATGAAGGGGCTCAGACCAGGCTACGAACAGTGAGGAGCTTAACAACTGGGCACATCTGGGATGGTCTGGTATTTTATTGGTGGACTGGATGTGGAAGACAGAGAAGCAAGAAGAATCAGGAAGACTCCTTAGAATTTGGCCTGAGTAACTGGGGACAGTGCTGCCGTTTCCTGGGATGGGAAGGCTTGGGGGCGAGCACTTTCTTAGGGGGAAATCAAGGGTTTGCCATGGGCCATGTTAGGTTTGAGGTGCCGGCGTGACCTCCAAGAGATGGTGGGCAGCGGGTCACCTATATGAGCTGGAGCCCTTGGGAAGGGTGTGGCCAGAGAGGATGCAACTCGGCGGGCCGGTATAGCCGCTGCAGGGGCAGGTTCTGAGTTCTGCCTGGTAAGGCCCCAGCAGCAGGGTCTTGCCCACCAAGAGCGCTCACCGATTTTTCTGGTGCACCTTCAACACCTGCTTTCGGAGCAGGTACTCCCTGAGAGCCTGCACGTCATAGAAGCGGTCAGCCAGGAACTGGAGCAGGGACCTCCCCTTCTTCTGACTGCCCTCTGGGGCCACTGCCCTGCTCAGGCCACGAGTGCCCCTGGTACCCCGGTTCCATACTGGCGTCACCAGGTGCAGGGGCTGGGGAGGGCAGGAAAGGAGAGGCTGAGCCTGGAGCCTCCTGTGAGAGTGTTGGATCCCCCTGTTCTTGGTCCTCCTCCTGCTGCACACCCCCCCCCCACACACTGCTTCTTCCTGGTTCACAAAATTCTCCTTTCAGAACTTCCAAATTCTGCTTTTGAGATTCCCCCAAATTTCCTCACGTTTGTCCCAAGTTCTTCCCCTTAATCAACCTAAATTCTCTCTTTGATTTGGCCAAACGTTCTTGGTCTTTCCAATTTCCCTCCGATCTTTTCCTAAACCCTTATTTTTAAGACCTCTATTATCTGACCTCTTAATTTCCCACAAAATACCCCCTTAATTTTATCCAATTTTCCCTGGAGTCTTCCTGAATAACCAATTTCTTAACCCCAAAATATCTTAATTTCTCTCCAAACCACCCTTAATTTACCTGTTAAAGCCCCCAAACTCTTCCTTCAATTTCCCTTCAGTGTTCTCTTCGCCTGCTCCAATTTCTTTTTCTGCTTCAACCAAATTTTCTCGGTAATTTGCCCAAATCCTTATTTTCCCTCAAAAATTCCTAGGTCCCCAACCACTCACCTTAGTCTTCCCTAAATCCATTCCTTGACTTTAGGTCTTTCTTCCTAAATTCTCTCCTCGAATATCGCAAATTCTCCCCTTAGTTTCCCCTAGGTCTTTCCCTTGAAACTCCCATATTCACCTTTTGGTTCCTGTCCCCGACCTCCACCGTCCCTTTGGCTTTCCATAAAAATGCATAGCTCTCCCATGAGCTTCCCTCACCTGTATCCTTTGATCTCCTACCCTTGGACCTCAAACCCCAGCTTCTCCACCAAACTCACCCAAACCCGCTTCCCTGGAAGGGCCCACTCGCGCCCGCCCGACTCCCAGCGCCCACAATCGGGTTTCTTCCTCTGATTGGCTGGGTGCGCCATCTTCGGAACGCGCTCCCTGCTTCCCCATTGGTTTCTCTCCACGAAGTCCCCGCCCCGCTTCCTCTCTAAAGCGCCCCGGCTGTCTGCGACTCGCTCCGATCGTTCTCGGCTCCCGAAGGTCGCATGTCGGCGCTCCCAGCATGAGCCTTAGCGGGAGAGGCCTCCTGCTCTCTCTTGCCCCTTGCTCCCTGGGTGCTGACAGAAACCCTGAAGGCGGAGGCAGCAAAGCGGACTTCAATTTTGGGGCCCTAGGAGTCCCGGTCACTTACCGCCCTGGGCGCCGCCATCTTGCTAGGATTACGTAAACGGAAGGGGCCGGTTTTTCTCAGTCCACCCACAAGGTTCAGCCTGAGACGTCTTTTCCTATGGCCACGCCCCGTCCATGTTCCAGCTCTCCTTTTAAAGGCACCGCACTTTTTACTCTATTTGAGAGATTGCTTCGAATGCCATTTCTGTGGTCCTTACAGTGAGACCTTGCCTCTTCCTCCAGCTTTCATTCGCTACCTCCTTAATGACTAGGAAACTGACCCAGTCATTCTTTACGCCTGGGTCAGGGAAGGAAAAGGCCTAGTGGGTGGTGAGGTTAGACTTTAGGGTAAGAGAGGTGAGATCTCAAAGTATTATGATCGCGACTTCAGTTTGGAGTCCAGCGCTCTCTCTCAGTGTGAAGATTTACTGTGAAGTCTTGTGGGTAGAATCATTCACTTATTCGCAGAGGTTTACTGAACACCTGCCACGTGGCGTACACTGTTTTGGGTGCTCAGGTGACCATGGTGAACAAGACAGACCTTATCTCAGGGAGTCAACATTCCAGGTGGGGAGAGGATGGACAAGAAACAAATGAATAAGCGAGATAATTTCAGATAATGTTTGATAAGAGGCACATAAGAACAGGCAGAATAATTGGCGGTGACTAGGGGGTAAGGGAATCGGCAAAGGCCTTTCTGAAGAGGTGATAGTTAAGCAGAGGTGAAGGATGAGAAGAAAACAGCCAATTCAAAGATCTGGGGGGAAGATATTCCAGGCAGACGTAACAGTGAGTGCAAAGGCCCAGGGGTGGGACCCAGCTGGCACAGAGAAGTAGGGAGATGAGGTCAGAGAGGTGGGCAGGAAGCTGACTGTGCCGAATTCCATTCTCAGGGGCATATCATGGTCTGATTTATGCCTTTTATTTATTTATTTTTAAGATTTTATTTATTTATTTTAGAGATACAGAGAGAGCAAGTGCGGGGAGGAGCAGAGGGAGAGGGACAAGCAGACTCTGTGCTGAGTAGAGCCCGACTCGGGGCTCAATACCATGACTGGGAGACCATGACCTGAGCTGAAATCAAGAGTCAGACGATTAACCGACTGAGCCACCCAGTCGCCCCTGATTTATGTTTTTCAAAGATCATTTCGGGGCGCCTGAGTGGCTCAGTCAGTTGTCTGCCTTCGGCTCAGGTTATGATCCCAGTGTGCTGGGATCGAGCCCAGTGTCTGGCTCTCTGCTCAGTTGGGAGCCTGTTTCTCCCTCTCCCTCTGCCCCTCCCCCTGCTTGTGTTTGTGCTCTCTCTCTTTCTGCCAAATAAATAAATAAAGTCTTAAAAAATATATATATCATTTCTGCCAGGTGGAGAACAGACTTCAGGCAGCAAGGGTGGAAGTGGGAGCCAGCAAAAAGGCTACTGCAGGAGTCCAGGCAAGAGATGAATGGAGACAGGAGCAGGGGTGGGGCAATAGGAACTGGTGAGAAGTGCTCAGATTATGAGTCTATTTTGAAGGTTGAGCCAATAGCTCCAGAAACTAAAGGGTTAGGGATGCCACTTAGGGAGACGGGGAGACTGGGAAAGTGACAGGTTTGAAAGGCAGGTGTGGTGGGCTGAATAACGGACCCCCCAAAAAAATTCATGCCCTGATCCTCGGAACTTGTGAATCTGTTACTTTATATGGTAAAAGGAAGATGTGTTCAAGTTAAGAATCTGGAGATGGGGGCTGCCTGGGTGGCTCAGTCGTTAGGCGTCTGCCTTCGGCTCAGGTCATGATCCCAGGGTCCTGGGATCGAACCCCACATCGGGCTCCCTGCTCAGCAGGAAGCCTGCCTCTCCCTCTCCCCCTGCCCCTGCTTGTGTTCCCTCTCTCGCTGTCGAAAAATAAAAATTAAAATTAAAAAAAAAAAAGATTAAAAAAAAGAATCTGGAGATGGGGAGGTTATCCTGGGCCATCAGGAGGGGCCAATTTGATGACAAGGGTCCCGTTAGATCAAGGCAGGGGGTCAGTCAGTACGAGATGTGATGGTAGGTGCAAGAGTGATACAGGGAAGGGGCAATGAGCCAAGGGCTGTGGTGGTGGCGGCTTCTGGAAGCGGAGGGAAGCCCGCGTCCCACTTTTTGCCATGGCAGGGCCTGTGCTGACAGTGATGGTACCTGTGGGCAGGTCAGGGGTCAGCAGAACTGGCTGCTCAGTTGGCCGGTAGCCTGGACACTGAGGTACCACAGCTGAGGGATCGGGGCTCCTCGGACACACTAACTGGGAAGCCCTGGGGTGGCCCAAGTGCAGAAGACAAGGTCCAAGCTGGAGCAAGCCAGAGACTAGAGAGGAAGGAAGCATGGAGGCTGAGGAGGAGGGGGTGGGGAAGGACCCAGGAGAGAGCCAGGGCAGGACAGGCGAGGCCAGCCACCCACAGGCACCCAGCCCCCATGAGGGGTTAGGCCTGAGGAGGGGTCAAGGGGGTGGAGGTTTTGCCTCTGCCAGAGGGGCCGTGGCTGGACTCTTGTGAGCAGAGTTGAAGTTAGACTTTAGAAGGAAGAAAATCCTGGAGAGGCTGTCAGTTCTCACCGGAGAGCGGACTTTGAAATGCTGACCCAGGCACCTCCTCATGCCCTTTGCTCCCCCCTCGCCTCACCGGCTCCTCAGAGGACTGGGTCATTCTGGACCTTGTCACTTTCTGCTCCTGGCTGCCACTGCTCAGGGACTATGGAGCTGTGGAGGCAACTGAGGCAGGCGGGACTGGTGCCCCCGGGGCTGGGCCCCCCTCCCCGGGCCCTGAGGGAGGTCCCCCCAGTGGGGAGAGCTGGCCAGACCCTCCTGTCCCCAGGGGCAGACACTGCAGGTGCCAGGGAGAGTCTGCTGTGGATCTGGAAGGAGCTGGTGAGTGAGGGGTTCGGAGGGGCAAGAGATGGGGCGCAGGTGGGGGTGGGGAGAGAGAACAGGTGCGTGTATGGAAACGAATGGAATTGCAAAGGACCAGAGATTGAAGGACAGAAATTGAGAGACAATAAAAGAGAAACAAGCAGAGAGACAGAGAGAGAGATCCAAAGAGTGAGACACAGGAGTCGAGAGAGACAGGGACAGAGAGACGAACAGAGGGAGAGACAGAGATAGAAAGCAGAGACTGAGAGCAACAACAGAGACAGAGACTCAGATTAAATCTGAGATGGAGAGATAGAGACAGTCAAAGGCAGGGGCAGAGAAATAAGACCCAGAAAGGGATAATGGAAAGACAGAGACAGAGGCAGAGACAGACAAGGGGGGGGCAGAGAGACATCGAAGGGAGGCACAGAGACACAGAGACAGTGAGGGATGACGAAATGGAGAGACAAAGCCAGGGAGAGACAGAGGCAGAGATCAAGAGCCCCTGGGAGAGGCCAGCTGACAGTCAAGGTCTGGGACAAGGTGAGGACCCTGCCATGGGCCGCGGGCCCGGATTGCTAAAGAGAAGCTTGTTTACAGCATCTATTAAAGACGGTGAAGTGGTAGGTGTAGGGGCCACTGCAGCGGGTGGGGGAGAGGGGCAGGGGAGGGCGTGGAGAGATGGGCTCAGCTCTGAGCACAGCAGGAGCAAGTGGGGATTTCTAGTGAAGGAGAGGGTGGGGCTCAGCAGATGGGAAATCACCAGGCAGGGCATCTGGCTTAATGGACCAACAGGATTCATGCTGGAGGCAGGCGGGGGAGATGAGGTGGGGCCTGGACGTGGATGGGGGACGAGTAAACAGATGAGATATTGGGAGCGATCAGACATGGAGGATGGGAGATTCTTGGTAAAACAGGATTTTACAAGGAAGCGCACAGATGGGCCTGGGAGAAGGTTTAGGAGCTTAGCTGAAGTTTGGTCAAGCAAAGAATCTTGGCTAGGACTCGAATAGGTTTGAGGTCAGGGGCATGCTGATATCCTACCCGCCCCCCCCCCCCCGACCTCCGGGGTAGGATGCCCACGACTCCACCTTCCCACTGGCAGGGGCACCTTCGCCAAGTGGACATCCAGCTGCTGGGCCAGCTGTGCAGTCTGGGGCTGGAGATGGGGGCGCTGCGGGAGGAACTGGTCACCTTCCTGGAAGAGGAGGAAGAGAGCCTCATCGAGGAAGAGGTGGAGGAAGAGCCTGAGGGGAAGCAGGAGGAGGGACACCTGGGGGCCTCCTGCTCAGCCCCACACCACCACCTCCCTGACTTCGAGATGACCATCTGAGGCCCTGCTAGGTGCTTCTGATTGACACATGAATGAGATGCAAATTTATGCAAAGGAGGGGGCGTTTGCAGTCAGATCAACCTGCCAAGGTTGGGAATCAACCTGAGCAAATGCATTCTCTGAAGATATCTGTCTGCATCCAGACTGAGGGGCTGGCCGGTGGGGCTTGCTGCCCAGGAGGGAGGTTTGCAGGTTTATTTGCCAATGAACTGCATGCAAGAGGGTTGCAGGGGACACGTGGGTCTTTGCAGAGAGGATGGGAGATGCTTGCTGATGATCAAGGCCGTCCAGTACGGTGGCCAGGGCCCGCAAGTGGCCACTGAACCGTGGCTGGTCCGAACTGCGGCGTGCAGGATGCGTAACCACAGATCGCATTTCAAAGGCTTAGTATGATAACAATATAAAACGGTTCAATAATCTAAAAAATGTATTGGAATGCTAATATTTTCCACATAATGGGATAAATAAAAATATTACTAAAGTGAATTTCACCTGGGTATTTTAAAATTTTTTAATGTGGTAAAATATATATAATAAAATTTACCATTTTCGCCATTTTTAAGTGTACAGCTCAGTGGTATTAAATCCATCCACACTGTAGTACAACCATCATCACCATCTGTTTCCAGAACTCTTCATCTTATAACCCTGAAACCGGACCCATTAAACAACTCCCCAGTCCCCTTTTTTATTTAAGGGGGGGGTGCGAGAGAGAGCAGGGGGAGGGGCAGAAGGAGAGGGAGAAGCAGACTCCGTGCTGAGCAGGGAGCCTCACGTGGGGCTCAATCTCAGGACCCTGAGACCATGACCTGAGCCAAAATCAAGAGTCCGATGCTTAACCAACTGAGCCAGCCAGGCGCCCCTTTTTCTGTTTTTAAATATGACTGCTAGAAAATTTTAAATTACATATGATTCTCCCGCTGTACTTCTACTGCACAGCACTATTTGAGACGTTTGAAAATGGAATGTGGGTGTGAGCAGAGGAGCGATGGGGGTTTCTAGACGTTCCCAGATGTGTTGCTAATGTGTCATATCTGTGGATGGCGGCCGGCTGAGGAGAAGCCCACTGCACGTGTAACTATTCCCGGAGGTCTACATTTGCAGAAAGGAGGCCCAAGTTAGCAGGTGGAGGGCTCCAGCCTGGGGAGAGACAGCTCTTCAGGGGAGACATTTGGACATTCGTAGAATCATTACTCCCAGTGAAGACAAACACATGCTTACATTTTTGCAGTTCTTCATCAAAACACTTTCTAGTTTAAAACAAAAGGATGTGGGGGCAATCTGGCTGTGACATCTGTCACCCCATGGATCGCCAGGGTTGATTTGGCCAATCTGGCTGGCTAGGGGGGGTGTCCCCTTCCTCCCTCACCGCTCTGTGTGCGTCCTTCCTGAAGCTTCGCGCTCAGTCCAGAGGACGACCTTCCCTGATAGAGGAGGACCGTTCTTCGGTCAAGGGTATATGAGTAGCTGCGCTCCCCTTCTAGAACCTCCAAACAAGCTCTCAAGGTCCATTAAAAATCCAACCAACCAACCAAACAAACAAAAATCCCCACAAAAAAAACCACATTCTAGTTGGGAGTGAGGATGTTCCCAGAAAAATGAGATGTTGGTGGAAGAGGTGGGTGCTGAGACCCTATCTGTGGGAATTTCCTCCTTGAAAGCAACCTGCTGCTTTTTGTCCAGTGGAGTCCTCCAAGACTAGGGGAGGGGTGCAGGGGAATTAAGGGGTTCAGGTCCATCCCCAAACTGGTCCTCCTTTGCCAACCTTAGCCAGGTCGGCAGCTCCTGGGAGATCTGCTCTGGGGGTGGGGGAGGGTGTTGGAAGTCAGACCCCAGCACCCAGGGAAGGAGAAAGACACCCCAAGAGTGTGCAGATGAAGAGTTCCTCTCCCTCGTGAGGCATTCCAGAAAGAAGCTGGGGGCAGTCCGGGGTCTCTTGGCAGCTCTGTCCAGGCTGTGGGCGTCATGAAGGCTGAGGAGGTGGCTCTGTTGCTACGGGGTCTGGGTTGCTCTTGGGAGGGAAGAGATGGGAGGTACGATGCTGAGGGGGTGCTGGGGGGCACTAGGGAGGGAACGCTCACTCTGCAGGAACAGCATGGAGGGTTCAGTAAAACTCTCCTCTTGTTAATGGGATATACTTGAAAACACTGGTGAGACAATCAAGGCTCTGATTCCAATGTCCTAGTTGAGACTGACGCCCACTGGATCAGATATGACCCTACCCTTTAAGGAGCTAAGGTCAACTTGATGGCTATTTTGGGGACCTGGAGGAGAGAGGATGTCACGCAAAGCTGTAGAGATGCAGAAGAAATCTGATGGGGGAGGCTTTTTTAAAGGGAAGAGGCTGTTAGACATCCAATCTGAGATTCCTTAAGAAAACCTGCATCAGAGCCATCTTTGCGGTGGATATGCGACCCTTCTGCACCTGTGTAAATAATCAGGACAAATCCAGTGAGACCAGCCATGTTTTAGGATCAAGAATAGTCTTCCTTGGGGGGCTTCTGGGGGGCTCAGTTGGTTAAGCATCCGACTCTTGATTTCGGCTCAGGTCATGATCTCAGGGTTGTGGGATTGAGCCCCTGTTGGGAGCTCAGTGGGGAGTCTTCTTGAAGTTCTCTCTCCCTCTCCCTGTGCATACAACACCCCACCCCCGTCGCTCTCTCTCTCTCTCTCTCAAATAAATAGACAAATCTTTAAAAGAAAAAAAAAGAATAGCCTTCCTTGGGGGTAATGTTTGATCAAAGGGAAGTGACGATAGAGAGAAATGTGTCTCCATGGAAAATACCAGCAAGCACAGCTTTCAGAGTGATGACATTCAGGCCATTCACTGTCTCTTACCCGTTCTGCTCCTCTTCATAACCGAAGATTGCTGATGGAGATGCAGACCAGGTCTGAGAGATGTAGCAGAGTTGCCCTCCTGCTGAGCAGAAAGCAGTTTCAAGCAGTCACAAACCAGAGGCCTTCATGTTCCCCTCAGATTCACTGAACTCTAGACAGGTTCTTCCTGACACTGGGGCCACGATTCCATTTTCTTAGAGCATTTCCTTTAGAAGTGGGAATTACAATTTCTTTTTTTTTAAAGATTTTTTTTATTTATTTGACAGAGAGAGCGAGAGAGAGAGTGTGTGCACACTAGTGGAGGTGGGGGGGGGAGCGGCAGAGGGAAAGGGAGAAGCCGATGCCCCCCTTGAGCAGGGAGCCCAACGTGGGGCTAGATTCCAGGACCCTGGGATCATGATCTGAGCCGAAGGCAGACGCTTAACCGACTGAGCCACCCAGGCGCCCTGGGAATTATCACTTCTAATTGCAGATTCTTTCTCTGTCCCTTTTGAGATGTATCTATGTCTCCTTAAAAGGGGCGCCTGGGTGGCTCAGTTGGTTAAGCATCTGCCTTTGGCTCAGGTCATGATCCCAGGGTCCTGGGATCGAGCCCCCAGTCGAGGCCCCTGCTCAGCAGGGAGTCTGTTTCTCCCTCTCCTTTAGCCCCTCCCCCCACCTCGTGCTCTCTCTCTTTCTCAAATAAATAAATAAAATCTTTAAAAAAATTTTACGAAGCCTCATGTCAGTCTTAGGACCCAGGGACTGGCTTCAGAGGTCCATCCTTCTGAAATGAATCCTCCCGCAGACAGTGCCCCTACCTCCCAGGCTCTGAGGGACCTAAGTTCCGCGGGTCACCTTTCCAAAAGGAGATATAAAACTACCTTCTGTCAGGGTTTTATGAGAACTTCCACTGTTCTTTTAAGGAAGGCTGACTAGCCAACAAAGATGGCCTGTAATTCCCTCGCTCCAATTTAAAATCTCTCCAGCTGTGTTTCAGGAGGGCTGAGTTCAGTCGTGCTCCCCCGTTGCACTGGCCTCGAATCAAAGTCTTCCTCAACTCTTTGCTTTGTCAGTACAAGTTTTACTGAGCTGCCTGTCAGTAGCTGAGCTGTCACCTTGCATGTGGCATCAGTCTTTGCCATCTTTTCAAATCTTCCAGTCTCTTCCCTTATCTGGCTCCATCTTCCAAACCCAGGTTTCCAATTTTCCTCCCTCCTGAGTTGGCATCTGCAGCAGGAGGTAGCCTGACTGCCCAGACCCTTCGGACCCTTCGGGGGGCCTCGGGTTGCCTTGTAGCTGGCCTTTGTCACCAGGATATGAGAAGCGGTGTGAGCTAAAGCACAGGACTTCCTAGAGACCTGGAGGGACGCCAGCCCCAGCGGCCCCAACTCCACCAGTGTTCGAATGCACAGACGTTTTCACTTCACCCTCAACAAGCGAAATCACACCAGCTTTAGAAGACATTCTGTCATAAAACACAACAGCTCTAGTGGACAGGCAGATCCTTGCACAGTGGGCCACCTGCATGTCCGCAACGGCAGCTCGGGGCAATGAAACCAGCAGGGGTAAGGGCTGATGGAGAGAGGCTGCACCTGACCGTGGGTCTCTGGAGCACGCAGTGCAGTCTGGAGCTGGCCTCCCTTTGGGCTCCAGCGCCCCGTGCCAGGCCCGCCCTGGCTGCTGGCTGTCCTCGGATCGGCGGGGGCAACCGCCTGGCGAAGGGGCCAGCGCCAGGCTGCGGGCGGATCTCAGCAGTCAGGGCCTCAGATACTCTGGCTCTTGGAGAGCTTACATTTCATGAGGTGGGAGTTTAGCACCTGATATCCCCAAAATTTGTTCCTTTGGCCCCGCGTGGAGCCCAATGTGGGGCTTGAACTCACGACCCTGAGATTAAGACCTGAGTTGAGATCAAGGGTCGGATGCTCAACAGACTGAGCCACCTAGGCCCCCTCCCCAGAGTTTACTTAAACTGGGAATTTCCATCCAATCTGTTTTCCTCTCTAAATAGGATACAGACACACATTTGCCTGATGTTGATGTTTACATAGAGGGGAAAGTATTTATCTTTTTATTTTGAAAAATGTGCAACATACAAACAGAAAGAAAATCAATCACATAACCACCACAGAGTCATCATTTTTTGGGTCATATTTGTCATCCATTTGTCTCTATCATCTACTAGTTTTCTTCTGGAACATTTACGACTTAATTACAGACGTCATCACACTCTCCCTGAATGCTTCTAGCTGCCTCTCTTCGAGGATGAGCATTCCCTCTCACGCCATTGGCAATACCCGACAGAATCATAATTCCCTAATGTCGAATACCCCGTCCATGTTCAAACCTCCCCACGAGTCTGTGGTCATTGGTAACAGAGCAGTAGGGATCTGCCCCAAACTTGCTGAAAGGCTATGTTTAAAATATATGAACAGCTTTATTTTCCTTTTTTAAAAGATTTTTAAAAATTTATTTGACAGAGAGAGACACAGCGAGAGAGGGAACACAAGCAGGGGGAGTGGGAGAGGGAGAGGCAGGCTTCCCGTGGAGCAGGGAGCCCGATGCGGGGCTTGATCCCAGGACCCCGGGATCATGACCTGAGCCGAAGGCAGACGCTTAATGACTGAGCCACCCAGGCGCCCCATTTTTTAAAAGATTTTATTTATTTATTTGAGAGAGAGAGAATGAGCAGTGGGGGGGCCCCGAGGGGGGGGGGGAGAGAGAGAGAGAGAGAAGCAGATTCCCTACTGAGAGGGAAGCCCAATGTGAGGCTCGATCCCAGGACTCTGGCATCATGACCTGAGCCAAAAGCAGACGCTTAACTGACCGAGCCACCCAGGCGCCCCTTCCATTCCTTTTTATGATCAGATAATATTCCACTGTCTGGATATACAGCATTTGTCTGTCCATTCATAGGTTGATGGACATTTGCGTTGTTTCCACATTTTGGTTATTGGGAACAAAGTGCTATGTAAGAGTTTTGGAGGAATGTATGTTTTCCTTTCTCTTGGGCATATGCCTAGGGATGGAATGGGTGCATCATATGGTAACTCGATGTTTCATGGTTTGAGGAACGGCCCTCATATTTTCCAAAGCAGTTCATACAAACAGTGTATGAGGATTCATACTATCCATCTGTGATTCTGCCATGCTGGTGGGTGGGCAGTGGTATCTCACTGTGGTTTTCATCTGCATTTCACTTAGGCTAATAATGTTGAACATTTTTCCACGTGCTTATTGGTCCTTTGTATATCTTCTTTATTTTAAAAAAATGTTTTTTAAGATTTTATTTTTTAGTAATCTCTACACCCAAGGTGGGGCTCGAACTCACAACCTCAAGAGTCGCATCAAGAGTTGCATGCTCCACCGACAGCCGGCCAGGAGCCCCTGTATATCTTCTTTAGACATCTGTCTATATCCTTTGCCGATTTTTAATATGAAATATTTGTTTATTTATTATTGAGTTGTGTATGCTCTTTGTATATTGCAGATACAAGTCCCTGATCCGATATGTGGTTGGCAAAATTTTTTCACCTGTTCTGCGGGGTTTTTTTTCACTTTTGTGATGATATCCTTTGAAGCACAAAAGTTTTCACTTTTGATGAGGTCCGGTTTATGATTTTCACTTTTGTTGTTTGTCCCCAAATGTATTTTATGCCATTTTTCTCTAGCCAGGATCTACACAAGGGTCCCACACTGCAAGTGATATATTTTTTTAAGATTTTATTTATTTGAGAGAGAGAATGAGAGAGAGAGAGAGTACATGAGAGGGGGGAAGGTCAGAGGGAGAAGCAGACTCTCTGCTGAGCAGGGAGCCCGATGCGGGACTCGATCCCGGGACTCCAGGATCATGACCTGAGCCGAAGGCAGTCGCTCAACCAACTGAGCCACCCAGGCACCCCTGCACGTGATATTTAGAAAGCCGTTCTTTTTCTAAAAACTTGACTGTGGGGCGCCTGGGTGGCTCAGTTGGTTAAGCGACTGCCTTCGGCTCAGGTCATGATCCTGGAGCCCTGGGATCGAGTCCCACATCGGGCTCCCAGCTCGGCAGGGAGCCTGCTTCTCCCTCTGACCTCCCCTCTCATGCTGTTTCTCTCTCTCTCTAATAAATAAAAGAAATCTTAAAAAAAAATAAAAAAAATAAAAACTTGACTGTGTTTGGGGTTCAGGCTGGTGGTCTTTGGGGGTCCATGTTTGAGTCTGTCTGGCAGATTTCTCCTGGGGCCTCCTGCTTGCCCCTCCAAGTCCCCCCCGCCCCGCCCACTCCTGTAGACTGCAGGGCAAACCTAGACTTAGGGGGACTCATCACAGTTTAGGGGAAGCCCCATGTGTGCTGTTCTGAATATCACCCCTAATCCCATCAGGGACTGGACCAGAGGGTTAGGCTGGCTGTAGTGGGTTGAATGGTGACCCCCCCCCCCAAAGATATGTCCATGTCCTAAACCCCAGAGCCTGTGAATGTGACCTTATTTGGAAAAAGTTTCTTTGATGATACAATGAAATTAAGGATCTTGGGATAAAATCATCCTGGGTTTTCTGTGTGAGTCCTAAATCCAATGAAAAGTGTCCTTATAAGAAATGGAAGGGAAGACACACAGAGGAGAAGGCCACATGAAGACAGAGGCAGAGACTGGAGTGATTCAGCCACAAGCCAAGGAATGCCATCGACCACCAAAAGCCGGAATAGGAAAGGGACAGAATGTCTCCTAGAGTCTCTGGAGGGAATGTGGTCCTGCCAATACTTTATTTTGGATTTCTGGCCACCAGAACTGTGGTAGAATAAACTTTCTCTTGTTTTAAACCACCCAGTGTGTGGTAATTTGTCATGGTGGTCACAAGAAACTCATGAACCGTCCCCCTCGAGGGCGAGAAAACCATCCACCCAATAGGAACGGGGAGATCTGTCTCCTCAGCATTCTCTCCCTAATCCCTCAGATCCCGTGGGGCCCTGAGGGGACACCTAATGCCTGTGGATGTCATATCCCCAACCCCCATCCTCCATCCTGTTCCTGGCCTGAACCTACTGTGCACAAGGACAGTCACTAACTGTCATCCCTCCTGGGTTCAGACACACACACCTTCTGCGCAAAGGGGCTTCCCTCACCCCTGAACCCTGGTATCTACTGGAAGGACAAGACCCAAGCTTTCAGGGAGAGGAGTTGGTTCTTGGCACCTCCAGTGGGGATAGGTTAGGGGATGGGTTTTGCTGCCTCTTTTTTGAGGGTAACTATAGATTTTTATATAGTCAATGCGTTTCATTGATTTTTTTGATGCTAGCATCATCTCCAATTTGGTCATTGATTTGGCCAAAGCCAAATACCAGGTGAGGTTTTCAAAAGAAAGGAAACTCAAAGCTCTCCCGTTGGGGATTGCAAGACAGCCAGGGCTCACCATTTCTGTAGGTTTTTGGTGGCTTGAGTTGATGTGGAATTCACATGGAGGATGAACACATCCATTTACCCTCTGAGGCAGGGCTGGCTTCCCAGGCTGGTGATCTGTGCAATCACTCAAGCATTTACAAGGGCTGTGGCCAGGTGTAGTACTGTGCTTTTGCCATCTTGAAATTCTTAATGATTTTTGAACAAGGAGCCCTGCATTTTCACTTTACATTGGGTCCTGCCATTGATGTAGCTGGTTGCCTCAGGAGTGACCGTGGACTGATAGTCTCTTGGAAAAAGAAACGTTATGAGGCCACCAGGGGCTGTAATGCATACTTCAGCCACCAGAGGGCGGCACTACCACAGGGTAGCCTGCAAGGTTGGCAATGAGCACCAGCAGTTTGGCTTTTTCACTTCTCTTTGGGTCTTCCTAGGTCTCTGTCTCCACCCCTTCCCCTCTGTCCAGCTCACGGAGGGAATGTTCTCCAGCCCTGATGTACTTCGGGGATACACAGTTTTGAGTCCACCGTCAAGGTCGGGAGCCGGGTGATCACAACTATTTGGCTCAAATATAACGGCATTAAATAGACATCATAACGTCTACACAAAATATTGGTCTTAGGAAAATACTGCAGAGATAAGGGACTGGAAGAGGTTTTGTGTGTTGTGGTGATGGGGAAGATCTGTCTGAGTCCCCATTTTCCAAGAGGGAAAGACCTTAGCGCCTAAAGGTGAAACATCACTAAGTAGCCTCAGAGCCTGTTGAGCAGAGACAATTGGGGCTCCATCCAAGGGGCGCTGGTGCTGTTCCTGGCAGATCTCCCCAGCATGGCCCCAGACAGAGAAGCCGGGGCTTTCCTGGGATCATCTGAGACCCAACACACAGCAAGGTCCAGTGTGCTCACCAATATAAGAAAGGGAATGTCGGCGGGAGCAAGCCAGACCCGTTTTGCTCACAGTGTGAATATCAGGACTAGAGTAACAATTTCACCGTTGGAGCTGCAGGGGGCTCCATGACGGCAAGGTCACATCTCCCTGGGGTTGTGGGTCAGCCGCATCAAAATGATATGTCTGCTCTGGGCCAGCCTTACACACCTGATTAAGATTCATCCAAGAAGCCCAAACTTCTTCTGAGCTTGTCCATATGACATATCTTGGGGGCTGACTTTTTTCTGTCTCTCTGTTTTGACACTGGGGGACGGAATTAAAAACTCGTAAGCTTCGGTTGATAGATGACCCAGGATCATCACCAGTCACTAAATGGCCTGACTTCCTTTTTAAGAGAAATATTACTTCTTTAACTGAATTTTTTTATTTTTTACTCATGTATTTGGAAGCAGGCTTAAGTTGCAGGTTCCAGAAAGACCTCCAAGGTAGGATTGGAGAGACAACTTGGTAAGGAAGCTGTTGCTACTTCCTGGAGAGGAAACACTGGGAAATCAAGATGCTGCGCCGGCTTGGGGCCATAGCGCCTCTGCAACCTTTTGGTAACACCAAGGTTGGGATCCACTGGCCCTGTGGCCCTGAGTGCCCGGGAGGCACAACCAGCATCTCACAGACCCACACTGCCCACATGTGACTCTGGTGTCACTGAGTCCAGGAATTGCTGTGTGTAGCTCATGGAGCTTTCATGTGCTTTCCAAAGGGATTGGAGGAGCTTGAGTTAAGTCAAGCTGGGGCATCTCTCCTAGACCTTAATTCCTGCCACCTCCCGACCTCATCCTCCCTGAGTCTTCCTCTTCTCAGGCAGAGTCAAGTGCATCCTGCAGGGGCTCGGGCCAGGAATCTTGGCATTATCCTGGAGGCTTCTACTCCAACAACAAACCCTGCCATCTGTCTATAGCCTATCAATAGAGTGCAAGCACTCATCCAAACCGCCATCACTTCCTCAATGAGGGTACTGTGACAGTCTCATGACAGGTCTCCCCGCTGCTTCCTTGTCCCCACCTTCCCGTGCAACAGTCTCCTCACTGTAAGATCTCCGATCCTCAGAGAGGAGTTCCTTTCAAACCCAAGGTCGTTCTTCTTCTGCTCAAAACCCTCCTGTCTACTCACATCTCAATCACACCAAGATCCAAGGCCGGCCCCCCTGCCCCACAGGCCCTACATTGGGGCTACTCAGAGTGCTGGTCGACAAGAACATGAGGAGTTTCTGCCAGACGGTTCAGCCCTCAGTGCTTTGGTGGAGAAAGCCTTGCAATGAAGAGAACGTCACTGGAAATCAACAGGGCGCTTAGTGATGTGGACCATCTGCTTTCTGGCCCCAGCTCCTTGGCTCCTTGCAGACAACCCCCTGAGTAGCAGCACTGCCCCTACGCAGCCTGGTCCCTGCCCCTACTTCTGCCGTCCCGCTCACCCCATGTGCTCCGGCTGCCGTGGCTTCCTGACCCTTCCTCAACACTCAAGCAAGCTCCTGCCTGGGCATCTCATGAGCTGTTCCCTCTCCTGGGAATAATCTTTGTCCAGAGACTTACAGGACTGCCCGTCTGTCTCTTCAGGTCTCGTTCAGATGTCACCTGCCCAAGAAGGGTTTCACTGACCCTATTAGACAAAGGCGAAAGACCTCCTCGGGACACCCTCACCCTATGTCCTTCACTCAATTTTGTTTTCAGTTTGAGGACTTGAAAGGACACAAATGCTGCTTTTGATATCTTTTTTTCCAGAGATGTAACTGACATTTAACATGGTATTCGTCCAGGCATACAGCGCACGGGTCTGACCTATGTACATATTGTGAAATAATCACACCAATAAGGATAGTTAATGTCCATCAGCTCACGTAGTCATAATTGTTTCTCTTAGCAACTTTCAAACACGCAGGGCAGTATTGTTAAGGACAGTCACCATGCTGCGCATCCCGCCTCCAGGACTTATTTAGCTGGAAGATTTTATCACTTGCTCCCCTTTACTCATCCCCACCACCCCCCGCCCCTCAAGCAAGGCAACTGCCAATGGTTCTCTGTAGATTCCGCCTACAAGTGAGATCCTGCTGTACCTTTCTCCGGCTGACCGGTCGCACTTAGCACAATGCCCTCAAGGTCCATCCATGTTGTCCCAAACGGCAAGGGTACCTTCTTTTTTATGGCTGAACAATACTCCACTCTGTAAGGTCCCACCTTTTCTTTACCCATTTATCCCTTGATGGACATTCGGGTTGTTTCCATGTCTTGGCCCTTGTGAATAATGCTGCAATAAACATGGGGGTGCAGATACATTTGTGAGGCAGTGATTTCATTTCTTTTGGGTATACACCCAGAAGTGGAATTGTTAGATCAGATGGTAGTTTTATTTGTAATTTTTAGAGGACTCTCCATATTGCTTTCTATAGTAGTTGGGCCAATTTCCTTTCCAACCAACAGTGCACAAGGGTTCCTTGTGCTCTCTGTCCTCTCTAGCACTTGTTCTTTCTTGTCTTTTTGATAATAGCCATTCTAGCAGGTGTGGAGCAATAATATTGGGGTTTTGACTTGCATTTCCTGATGACTAGGATGTTCGGCACCTGTTCGTGTACCTGATGGCCAGCTATATGTTTCTTTTGAGACAATGTCTATTCAGTTCATCTGCCTCTATGAATCAGATGACTTGGGTTTTTTGGTTTGTTTTTCTGTTTCTGCAGTTCAGTTGTAAAAGTTCTTTCTCTCTCTCTACATATTTTTAATTAGGCTTCCCTCTGAGCATGGAGCCCAAGTTGGGACTTGAACTCACGACCCTGAGATTAAGGCCTGAGCAGATATCAAGAGACAGACACAACTGATTGAGCAACTCAGGTGTCCCTCTTTCTTTTTTCTTTCTCTTTGCATTACTTTATTTATATACTTATTTATTTATTTGAGAGAAAGAAAGAACACATGAGTTGGGGTGAGGGGCAGAGGGAGAGGGAGAGAGAGAGAACCCTAAGGAGACTCCAAACTCAGTCTGGAGCCTGACACGGGGCTCAGTCTCATGACCCCCAGATCGTGACCCTCAGCCGAAATCAAAAGTCAGATGCTCAACTGACTGAGCCCCCTCCCCAGGGGCTCCTCTTTCTCTATTTTGGATATCAATCCTTTATAATACAGATGATTTAAAATTTTTCTCCCCTTGGGCAGGTTGCCTTTTCATTTTGCTCCTGGTTTCCTTTGCTGTGCAGAAGCTTTTCGGTTTGACGTCGTCCCACTTGTTGATTTTTACTTTTCTTGCCTTTTCGTGTGACATCCAAAAAATCATTACCATGTCTGATGTCATGGAACTAACTGTGTGTGTTTTCTTCTGAGAGTTCTGTGGTTTCAGATCTTACATTCCAGCCTTTAATTCGATTGAGCAAATGCGTTTGGTGCAAGATAGTGGTCTGGTTTCATTCTTTTGTATATGACTGTCCGGTTTTCCCTACACCGCTTGTTGGAGAGACTGCCCTTTCTCCACTGTATATTCTTGGCTCCTATCCTGTCAATTAATTGCCCCTGTATCTTTGGATTTATTTCTGGGCTCTCTATTCTGCTTCAGTGGTCCATCGATCCACTCAAGAACTGGAGGGATGGGATGGGGGCTGAGGGCCTGAGGACCTGAGAGTGTGTGGATCCTGAAAGGGGAGAAAAGCGAACACCCCACAGGATGGGGGAGAAAGTCCGAGGGAGGCCACCTCCCTAGGCGTCAGAGCTCTTCCCATACAGTTTTCCTTCTTTATCCATTAAGCTCTCTTAGAGTATATGTGCTATTTCATTTATTTTTAAGATTTTATTTATTTAGGGTGCTGGGTGCCTCAGTCGTTAAGCGTCTGCCTTCGGCTCAGGTCATGATCCCCGGGGTCCTGGGACTGAGCCCCGCATCGGGCTCCCTGCTCCGCGGGAGGCCTGCTTCTCCCTCTCCCACTCCCCCTGCTTGTGTTCCCTCTCTTGCTATGTCTCTGTCTCTGTCAAATAAATAAATAAAAATCTTAAAAAAAAGATTTTATTTATTTATTTGAGAGAGAGAGATTGGGCGACAGAGATAGTGAGAGAGAGCACAAGTGGTGAGGAGAGGGAGAAGCAGGCTAAACAGGGGGTCTGCTGTGGGGCTCGACTCCAGGACCCTGGGATCATGACCTGAGCCAAAGGCAGACACTTAACTGACTGAGCCACCCAGGTCCCCCTATGTGCTATTTGAAACACTTAATGCAAACTTGCCCATTGAGGACATATTTCTCCCACCATCAGTGGGTTTAATGTGAAACTATTCAGATTCAGAAACTGTGTACGAAGTCGATGTGCTCAAATCAGTGCAGTGTACAGACTTTTCACCCTCGAGAGCATGCAGTGCCCTCCTGTTACAGCCACCCGACTTGTGCCGACAATATTGGAGCGGTGGATCCAAGGGAGCCAAAGTGCCGTCAGGCCCAGGTCCCTGTGTTTCATTTAAAAGTGACAGGACTTCTTGTAGCTATAATAGACGCTGTTGATTAAATACATTGTTGTGAGTGATGAGCCGAAAGAGCCAGAACTCGGCCAGCTGCACATTTCCAGGCGGCCCCAGGGGAGATGCCCCACTGGGTGGTTGCTGCACGCACACCCTCTCCCCTCCATGGTCTCTCTTGAGCCAGGGTCCTTCCTCTGGGTCGTCAGATTCATCACATGCCTTCATCCCTGCCCACGTGGACCGGGGAGGGCAGCCCCTGCACGGAAGTTCCCTCAGGCCACCAGCAGGCGGGAGGCCGGGGCTGCGTGGACCCAAGCGGCAAAGACTCCCAGAAAAAGGGAAGGTCCGCTCAACAAGCCCAGGCCTGGTGAGCCCAGTGTGGCTACGACGTCCCAGGGCTGTGTGGGGGTCAAAACCTGTGGTAAGAGGTCCTGTCTCTTAATGTGAACCCCAACGGTACCCTTGAGCCCAGAAAGGGGACAGACCCCAGAGCACCATGTGGCTCTCTTGGGTGAGGATGGTTGATATTCCAAGAAGCACTTGCTCTGGTCCCTTTCCTGGGACTTTGCAGCTCTGCCCGCTCGGAGGGGTTCCCTCCATGCCTATCCTGGAGCCCAGGAGTGGGAGGAACGTCACCAAGAGACATGTGCCGTGCCCTCTGCAAAGTGTTCTCTTTGCCCTCACCATTTGTGGACGCCACGAGTGACTCTGCTCCTCTCTCCTCTGCACTGCCTGCTAGACGCTTCCCCTTTAGGGTGCGAATTGCATTTGGTATCTTCAGAAAAGGCAAGGTTTTCTTAAACACAGGGGAGCGTCCATGGCCGCACAGAGCCCCTGACTCAGGAGCTTCCCAACCTGCTCATCTAAGGCGTCTCCCTCCTCACCATCCCCTTTCCTCATTCTTCCTTTTTGGATTTCCATTATTTTAAATTTCATTTTTAATTTAAACACAACGTGGGGCTGGAACACAGACCCTGAGATCGAAACCTGAGCTGAGATCAGGAGTTGGATGCTTAACCAACTGAGCCACCCAAGAACTTCTATTTTTATTCTTTAAAGGAAGCTTGAGACCACCACCTAGAGACAAGAGTCTCATGGTCTATGGACTGAGCCAGCCAGGCACCCCCTTTGTTCTTTTTCTTTTTCTTTTTTAATGTCACATCTTAGACGCTTCAGCTGTCCTGAATCCTTTCATCTGCCCCCTTCCACACTGCCACCTCCTCTACCCCTGTTTCCATCCCTGCCCGGCCCTTCCCCTGCCACCTTAGCCCCTCAACTCCCGATAATCCCTGGAGCTTTGAGCCTCTCCCCCACCGTGGGCTCTTGAGGGGCTCAGAGACCCCACCAGCAACCATCTGGGGTGAAACGGGCTGATTGGGAACAGGTACCTGTTCTCACCAACCAACACAAAACAACCACACACACACACACACAGAAATGAAAAAAGAATATGATCAGACAGGTGATTAGAACAGAGCCATACACTAGATTTTGAGTGTATTTTGTACTGTTAGAAGACACTGCATCCCAAAATTGTAAAGAAAGAAAATGTACATATGGGCAAAAAAAAAAAGATTAAATACCTTGAAAGAATAGAATAAAGCAAACCAACAGATAAAGAGGGAGAAGAAAAAAAAGAAAAGACAACCACACACACACACACACAGACTACATTTTGAATGTATTGTGATGTTAGAAGACACTGCATCCCATAATCGCGAAGAAAGAAAACTTACAAATGGACAAAAATGAGATTAAATATCTTGAAAGGATAGAATGTAACTTAAGAGATGAATATTTAAAAAACTTCAACAGAACAAGAAAACGACAAAAACAACAACAAAATATAAAGCAAACCAAACAAAAAAAGAGGGAGAAGAATAAAAAAAAAGAATAAACAACCACACACACACACAAAGGAAAAAAATATGATCAGACAGGTGAATAGAAAGAGCCAAACACTAGATTTTGAGTGTATTTCGGGTATTAGAAGAAAATGCATCTCAAAATTGTAAAGAGAGAAAACTTATATATGTACAAAACCAAGATTAAATACCTTGAAAGGAGAGAATGTGAGTTTAGAGAAAAAAAATAAAATTTAAAAAGATTTTAAAAAGAGAAAATTTAATAAGACTTCAACAGAGTAAAAAAATGACAACACAAAAAATCAAACAAAATAAACCAAAAAAAAGGGAGAAGAAAAAAAAAAGAAAACGCAACTACACACAACACAGAGAAATGTAAAAAAGAATATGATCAGGCAGGTGATTAGAACAGAGCCAGACACTAGATTTTGAGTGTATTTTGTTCTGTTAGAAGACACTGCACCCCAAAATAGTAAAGAAAGAAACTTACGAATGTACAAAAACAAGATTAAATAACTTGAAAGATAGAATGTAACTTTAGAGATGAAAATTTAAAAAGACTTTAACAGAACAAAAAAATGACAAAAAAAATAAAGCAAACCAAAGGAAAAAAAATGGGGGGGGGGAAATCAACGCCAGAAACACTAGAAATGAAAAAAAGAATATGATCAGACAGGTGATTAGTAAGAGCCAGACACTATATTTTGAGTGTTTCTGGTCTATTAGAAGAAACTGCATCCCAAACTATAACTATAGTGAATAAATTTTAAAAGACTTCAATAGAACAAAAACAAAATGACAACAAAAAAATAAGCAAACCAAACAAAAAAAAAGTGTGGGGAAAAACAACAACTACACACACACAGAAATGCAAAAAAGAATATGATCAGGGCGCCTGGGTGGCTCAGTTGGTTAAGTGACTGCCTTCGGCTCAGGTCATGATCCTGGAGTCCTGGGATCGAGTCCCGCATCAGGCTCCCTGCTCAGCGGGGAGTCTGCTTCTCCCTCTGACCCTCTTCCCTCTCGTGCTCTCTCTCTCATTCTCTCTCTCTCAAATAAATAAATAAAATCTTTAAAAAAAAAAGAATATGATCAGACAGGTGAATAGAACAGAGCCATACACTAGATTTTGAGTGTATTTTGTGATGTTAGAAGACACTTCATCCCAAAATTGTCAAGAAAGGAAACTTACATATGTACAAAAACAAGATTAAATACCTTGAAAGGATAGAATATAACTTTAGAGAAAAAAAATTTTAAAGACTTTTTTTTTTTTAAAGATTTTACTTGTTTATTTGATAGAGAGAGACACAGCAAGAGAGGGAGCACAAGCAGGGGGAGTGGGAGAGGGAGAAGCAGCCTTCCCGCGGAGCAGAGAGCCCGATGCGGGGCTCGATCCCAGGACCCTGGGATCCAACTGAGCCCAAGGTAGATGCTTAATGACTGAGCCACCATGCGCCCCTAAAAGTCTTTAAAAAAAAAAGAAAATTTAAAGACTTTAACAGAACAAAAAAATGACAAAAAAAAAAACCAAACAAAAAAAAATGGGGGGAGGAAGGGAAGAAAAATCAACGCCAGACACACTAGAAATGAAGAAAAGAATATGATCAGACAGGTGAATAGTAAGAGCCAGACACTATATTTTGACTGTTTCCAGTCTATTAGAAGAAACCGCATCCCAAAATAGTAAAGAAAGAACACTTACAAATGTACAAAAACAAGATTAAATAAGTTGAAGGATAGAATGTAACTTTAGAGACTAAATTTAAAAAGACTTTAACAGAACAAAAAAACAATGACAACAACAAAAAATAAAGCAAACCAAACCAAAAAAAAAATGGGGGGGAGGGAAGAAAAATCAACGCCAGACACACTAGAAATGAAGAAAAGAATATGATCAGGCAGGTGATTAGAACAGAGCCAGACACTAGATTTTGAGTGTATTTGTTCTGTTAGAAGACACTGCACCCCAAAATTGTCAAGAAAGAAAACTTACAAATGTACAAAAACAAGGTTAAATAACTTGAAGGATAGAATGTAACTTTAGAGAAAAAAACATTTAAAAAGACTTTAAAAAAAGAAAATTTGAAGACTTTAACAGAACAAAAAAGACAAAAATATAAAGGAAATCACACCAAAAAAAAAAAAAAAAAGGTGGGGGAAGGGAAGAAAAAGCAACCCCACACACTAGAAATGAAGAAAAGAATATGATCAGGGAGAACAGAGCCAGACACTAGATTTTGAGTATGTTTTTTTCTGTTAGAACACACTGCACCCCAAAATTGTAAAAGAAAACTTACAAATGTACATAAACAAGATTAAATAACTTGAAGGATAGAATGTAACTTTAGAGGAAAAAAACATTTAAAAAGCCTTTCAAAAAAAGAAAATTTGAAGACTTCAACAGAACAAAAACACAACAACAAAAAATAATCAAATCAAACAAAAAAAAAGGTGGGGGGAGGGAAGAAAAAGCACCCCACACACCGCAAATGAAGAAAAGAATATGACCAGACAGGTGAATAGAGTAGAGCCATACACTAGATTTTGAGTATATTTGTGATGTTAGAAGACACTTCATCCTAAAATTGTCAAGAAAGGAAACTTACATATGTACAAAAAGAGGATTGAATACCTTGAAAAGATAGAATGTAACTTTAGAGAAAAAAACATACAAAAGAATTTAAAAAAAATTTGAAGACTTTAAAAGAACAAAAACAGGACAAAAAAAATAAAGCAAATCAAATAAAAAAAGGGGGGGAGGGAAAAAATATCAACGCCAGACACACTGGAAATGAAGAAAAGAATATGATCAGAAAGGTGAATAGTCAGAGCCAGACACTATATTTTGAGTGTTTCCAGTCTATTAGAGAAACCACATCCCAAAATAGTAAGAAAGAACACTTATAAATGTACAAAGACAAGATTAAATAACTTGAAGGACAGAATGTAACTTTATAGACTAAATTTAAAAAGACTTAAACAAAACAAAAAAACAATAACAACAAGAAAAAAATAAAGCAAACCAAACAAAGAATAATGGGGGGGGAGGGAAGAAAAATCAACGCCAGACACACTAGAAATGAAGAAAAGAATATGATCAAACAGGTTATTGGAGCAGAGCCAGACACTAGATTTTGAGTGTATTTTGTTCTGTTAGAAAACACTGCACCGCAAAATTGTCAAGAAAGAAAACTTACAAATGTACAGAAACAAGATTAAATAACTTGAAGGATAGAATGTAACTTTAGAGATTAAATTTAAAAGACTTTAACAGAACAAAACAAAGAAACAAACAAACAAACAAACAAAAAGTGTGTGGGGGGGGCGGGGGGGAAGCAACCCCACACACTAGAAATGAAGAAAAAAATTATGATCAGACAGGTGACTAGAACAGAGCCATACACTAGATTTTGAGTGTATTTTCTTCTGTTAGAAGACACTTCATCCCAAAATTGTAAAGAAAGAAAACTTATCTCTATACAAAAACAAGATTAAATACATTGAAATGACAGAATGTAAATATACAGATGAAAATTAAAAAGACTTTATGGGAACAACAAAAAAAATGACAACAACAAGAAATAAAGCAAACCAAACCCAAAAAGGGTGGGGGGGAACAACCACACACACACTCAGAAATGCAAAAAGAATAGGATCAGGCAGGTGAATAGAACAGACCCAACACTAGATTTTGAGTGTATTTTGTTCTGTTAGAAGACACTGCACCCCAAAATTGTCAAGAAAGAAAACTTACAAGTGTACAAAAACATGATTAAATACCTTGAAAGGATAGAATGTAACTTTAGAGAAAAAAAAACATTTCAAAAGACTTTTAAAAAAAGAGAACTTGAAAAGACTTTAACAGAACAACAACAAGAAAAAACCAAAAAAATAAAGCACATCAAACAAAAAAAAAGGGACAAAAAAAAAAAAAAGGAAAAAACCACCACAGAGACAGAGAAAAGAAAAAATAGGATCAGACAGGTGAATAGAACAGAGCCCTACACTAGACTCCGAGTGTACTTTGTTCTGTTAGAACAACGAGCGAGGGAACCCAAGCAGGGGGAGTGGGAGAGGGAGAAGCAGGCCTCACGCCGAACAGGGAGCCCGATGCGGGGCTCGATCCCAGGACTCTGGTTTCCTGACCTGAGCCGAAGGCGGACGCTTCACGACCGAGCCACCCAGGCGCCCCACTTTCCTTCTATGTTTTAGTGTCACATCTGAGATTGCTCAGCTCTCTTGAATCCTTTCATCTGTCCCCCTTCCACACTGCTACCTCCTCTACCCCTGTTTCCATCCGTGCCCGGCCCTTCTCCCGATTATCTCCCGATAATCCCTGGAGCTTTGAGCCTCTCCCCCACCGTGGGCTCTTGAGGGGCTCAGAGACCCCACCAGCAACCATCTGGGGTGAAACGGCCTGACTGGGAACAGGAAATGAACCTCACCCACCAACTCTTTGTATTTGTCACACCCGGAACTTCCTCGTTGAAGGCAAGAACGTTTCAAAGGCCCCAGCTTCTTCACCCCAATTTTTCTCTTAAAGAAATCTGTTAAAAAGTATAGTAGGTTAGAAACAATAACGTTACATTTACTATTACCGTTAGCCATGCACCAGTGTATCCTACAGCAGGGCTCTACCTCTTCTCCCTGCCATACAACGCCTCTCTGGCATTCATTTTGTGACTGAAGATCTGTACCCACAGCTCTGTGTTTCCTCTTCCCTGCCCCCATTGGATCCCACAGTTCTTTCTGTTTCTATAAATTTGACTACTTTACATACCCCGTACTAGGAGAAGCATAGGGTATTTGTCTTTCTGTGACTTGCTCATTTCACTTGGCAGAACGTCCAGAATAGCCTTCTTTGCTAAGACTGAAGAACATTGCGTTGTATGTCGATGCCTCAGCTTCTTTCTCCATTCCTCTCTGGGTGTGGACACGCGGGGCGCTTGGCTCTGGAGAACAACACTGCAACGAACGGGGATGTGCAAGTGTCCTTGGGAACGTTGCTTCCAATCCTTATGGATGTACAATCAGGAGTGAGATTGCTCCATCACGTGGTAAGTCTATTTCCTCCTTTGGAGGAAACTCTGCGCCGTGTTCCACGGCAGATGGGCCATTTTACATTTTCACCGACACCGGCCCGGGGTTCCAATGCCTCCAGATCCTCCCCAACACAGGTTGTTTGACGGTGTTTGGGTTTTGGGTTCTTTTGGTTGCTGTTGTTGATAGGGGCCGTCCTAAGGGTGTGACATGCTATGTCTTTGTTCTTTGATTTGTTTTCTGTAATGATTACTGGTGCTGAGCCTATTCTCAGAAGCTTGGTGGCCATTGCATATCTTCGGAGAAATGTCTCTTCAAGTGTTTTGCCCGTTGTTTCCTTGGGTAGTTTGTTTTCCTTGTTGGTGTGAATTGTAGGGTTTTTGACATCTTCTCGATTTGAATCCCTTAACAGACATAGGAATTGCAAGTCTTTTCCCCATTGTGTAGATTCCCTTTTCCCCAAGTTGATTGTTTCTCCTGAGGGCCAACAGTCTGTAAGCTTCAAATGGCCCCGGTTTTCTAGGTGGCTTTTGTTGCCTGTGCTTTTGGCGTCACGTCCTAGACATCAGTGCCAAATCCAACATCATGAAGCTTTTCTCTGCTTTTCCTCTCTCAGCTTCACGGTCTTAGGTTCTCTGTTGAGATGCGTTATCTACTTTCCGTTACTTTTTGTGTATGGTAGAAAGGGAGGGTCCGTTTTCCTTCCTTGTATGTGGATATCCTGTCTTCCCAAGGCTTTTTATTGAAGAGACTGTCCTTTCTCATTCGAGTGGGATTGGAACCCTGGGGAAAATCGTTTGGCCACGTGTGGAAGGCTCTGAAATTTGGGGACTCTCTGTTCTGTTCATCTGGTCTATGTGTATGTCTCTGTCTAAGCCCGGACCTCACTCTTTGGTTTCTTGTAGCTCAGGAATACATTTTGAAATCGGGAAGTCCAAGCCTCGCATTTCTACTCTTTCTAGGTTGTTCTGGCTCTTTGGGGTCTGTTGAGAAACCATATGAATTGAAGGATGAATTTTTTTCTACCTCCGGCCCAAAATGCCATTAAGATTTTAATGTGGATTGCATGTGTACATCACTCGGGGGTATGGACTCTTTTTAAACAAGATTTTAGGGCGCCTGGGTGGCTCAGATGGTTAAGCATCTGCCTTCGGCTCAGGTCATGATCCCGAGGTCCTGGGATCGAGTCCCGCATCGGGCTCCCTGCTCCTTGGGAGCCTGCTTTTCCCTCTGCTTCTCTCTCTCTCTCTCTCTCCCCCCCCTCCGTCTCTCATGAATAGATAAATAAAATCTTCAAAAAAAACACAACAACAAGATTTTATTTATTTATGTGGGAGTGAGAGAGAGAGAGTACGAGTGGGGGAAGGGGCAGAGGGAGAGGGAGAGGGAGAAGTAGACTTCACACTGAGCAGGGAGCCCGACACAGGCAGGCTCCACATTTCCAGGTCAGCCCGGGGACCTCCGGGTTCCCCACTCACACCCTTTCCCCCTGCACGGGGTCTCTCCTGACCCAAGGTGGGGGCGTTCTCGTGAGCCTCCGGAGTTTCACGACTGCCCACACCCCATTGTGGGTCCCCTGGAACCTGAGTTTCGGGGGCCCTATTCCTCCCCCCCAGCTCACTCCTCATCCCAGCCGGCTCTACTCTGGCCAAGTTTGGGATACATGCCCCACAACTGGTAAAGACGCCTTCGACCAGTTCGTGATTTGTACTTCTCTCACCTTGAACTTCTCTTGGGGAGAGGAGACAACTCTAAAACCCCTGGGCTGCTGAGCCGCAGGATGTCGGCTCAGAAACCACCCCCACCCCCGTCCACCACGCAGCAAATCTCAGCCAGGCTGCGGACCCCTCCCTCCCCAGCCCACCCCACGCCATGGCCTGGAGCTCTCTTTCTCATCCGCCGTGGTTTTGCCCTCCTCCTCCTCGGATCCTGGCCACAGAGCCTGAGCCACACAGGAGAAAGGAGTCAGCCTAGGACGCGGCAATAAGGCTGCAGACACTCTCTTTGTTGATACGAAGTTTATTTGCTCCTTTGTGTCAAAAAAGAAAGAACTGAGGCTGCAAAGCAAAACAAAACCTTTTTTTTTTTTTTTGAAATCTGGGAGGCACAGATTCAAGAGGAACCGGAAATGTGCTCTGAGCGGGGGAGGAGAGACAGTGGACGAAGGGGAACTCCGCAGGCTTGAGGAAGTTCTTCTGAAAGAAAGACGATGGGTGCGGCATAAATAACTGGCTTTACTAGATATAAAGACGATGTCGCGAGGAGGAGATCAGCAAATAAGCTTCCGTCTGTGAACTATGTCACGTCAGAATGTGGCCGTTTGTCGTAGGCACCGGCTGGGTCCAGAGTTGGACGTGCATAGGACCAATTTTTAGAATTTGCTGTCCTCCCGGTGCTAAGTATTCACCCAAGGAACCCAGATCGCTTAGGTGTTTAAGGGTAGCTAAACCACAAACTCAACTGTGGGTTCAGAAAACCTCTTCTTGTGTCGACAATAATATGACATATTTAGGAAGACTTCTCCGGCCATCGGTTTGTGTATTCTGGAAGCAAGATTGCTCAGGACATAGATAAGGGTCTTCTTCAATAGAAAATGGCACATAGTTTTTAAACAATCTGTGAACTTCCACTGGTTCTGTAGTAATGTCTTGAATAATTCAGGTACATACAATCTGATCTTATGCAGGACAAAGTTAGCTAGAAGTTCCACCACTAATTCCACGACCCGGTGTTTGATACTGAACATAGTTAAAGTATTATAGAAGAAAGGTGTGTACACTTGCCTGTTCCGCTCGCAGAAAGGACGATCACGCCTGGCCGGCCGGCCTTTTATACTCTCTGCAGGGAGTCATGCTGCGTCATCGCCTGCTCACTGGCAGGAAGGGCTCCTGGCCAATCAGCGTGTTGTACGCGTCCCAGCGGCCCGCTGAGGTTGAAGCGGTTCTGGGGAAGTTCAGTTCTATTTCTCACAAGACAAGGCTTGTGTCCCGTGCCGGCTCACCGAGAGGCTCAAGTTCACATTTGGCTCTGGGTGCTGCGGCTATTCTGTAAACGAGTAACTGTGTGTTGAGAGGAACCTTGCTGTTCTCCCAAGCGCCAGTGGGGCTCCGTTTCTTCTAGGTCCCGGGGATTGTGTAGGAGAGGAAATTAGTCATTTGGGACAGTTTGATTTTCAGGGTATTTTCAGGTAGAGTGTACATACATATATATTTCAACGTATCTTTCGACAAAATCACATGCCTTTCCTCCTTTAGTTGTTGATGCTGTGAATTTCACTGAATAGGTACTGTTTCATTATATTGCTGGAATAAACCCTATATTCAGTGATGATTTACAAAAACGGACCAGACTGAATGAAAAAGAAAGAAACGCTTGAGTAGCCATATGAACCAACAGACAAATGGAGTTACTATTTTGGACCTAGATCGATTGGTAGGAGAGATTTTTAAAGATGAAACATGAAACATTCTAATGCTACCTCTACTCCTACAGGAAAGAGAAAGAGGGGCGCCTGGGTGGCTCAGTGGTTAAGTGTCAGCCTTCGGCTCAGGTCATGGTCTCAGGATCCTGGGATGGAGCTCCGCCTCGGGCTCCCTGCTCAGCGGGAAGCCTGTTTCTCCCTCTCCCTCTGCCTGCCGCTCTGCCTACTTATGCTATCTGTCGAATAAATAAATAAATTAAAAAAAAAAAAGAATATGCTCAGACGGGTGAATAGAAAGAGCCATACACTAGATTTTGAGTGTATTTTGGTCTATTAGAAGAAACTGCATCCCAAAATTGTAAAGAGAGAGAACTTATAGATGTAGAAAACCAAGATTAAATACCTTAAAAGGATAAATGTACCTTTAGAGAAAAAAAAGAAAATTTAAAAAGACTTTAAAAAAAAGAAAATTTAAAAAGACCTTAACAGAGAAAAAGAATGACAAAACAAAAAAATAAAACAAACTAAACCAAAAAAAGAAAAAGGGGAAAAAAAAGAAAAACAACCACACACACAGAAATGTAAAAGAGAATGTGCTCAGACAGGTGAATAGAACAGAGCCAGAGACTAGATTTTGAGTGTATTTTTTTCTGTTAGAAGACACCGCATCCCATAATTGAGAATAAAGAAAACTTACAAATGGACAAAAATGAGATTACATTCCTTGAAAGGATAGAATGTAACTTAAGAGATGAATATTTAAAAAAACTTTAACAGAACAAGAAAAATGACAAAAACAACAACAAAAAATAAAGCAAACCAAAGAAAAAAAGAGGGAGAAGAATAAAAAAAAGAAGAAACAACCACACACACACACACAAAGAAAAAAAATATGATCAGACAGGTGAATAGAAAGAGCCAAACACTAGATTTTGAGTGTATTTCAGGTATTAGAAGAAAATGCATCTCAAAATTGTAAAGAGAGAAAACTTACAGATGTACAAAAACAAGATTCAATATCTTGAAAGGATATGTATTTTGTGATGTTAGAAGACACTTCATCCCAAAATTGTCAGGAAAGGAAACTTACGTATGTACAAAACAAGATTAAGTACCTTGAAAGGAGAGAATGTAACTTTAGAGAAAAAAAAACATTTAAAAAGACTTTTAAAAAAAGAGAAGTTGAAGACTTTAACAGAAAAAAAAAAACAAAAAATAAAGCCAATCAAACAAAAAAAGGGGGGGAGGGAAGAAAAATCAACGCCAGACACACTAGAAAAGAAGAAAAGAATATGATCAGGCAGGTGATTAGAATAGAGCCAGACACTAGATTTTGAGTGTATTTTGTTCTGTTAGAAGACACTGCACCCCAAAATTGTCAAGAAAGAAAACTTACAAATGTACAGAAACAGGATTAAATAACTTGAAGGATAGAATATAACTTTAGAGATTAAATTTAAAAGACTTTAACAGAACAAAACAAACAAACAAACAAACAAAAAGTGTGTGTGGGGGGGGCGGGGGAGAAGCAACCCCACACACTAGAAATGAAGAAAAAAATTATGATCAGACAGGTGACTAGAACAGAGGCATACACTAGATTTTGAGTGTATTTTCTTCTGTTAGAAGACACTTCATCCCAAAATTGTAAAGAAAGAAAACTTATCTCTATACAAAAACAAGATTAAATACATTGAAATGACAGAATGTAAATATACAGATGAAAATTAAAAAGACTTTATGGGAAGAACAAAAAAAATGACAACAACAAGAAATAAAGCAAACCAAACCCAAAAAGGGTGGGGGGGAACAACCACACACACACTCAGAAATGCAAAAAGAATAGGATCAGACAGGTGAATAGAACAGACCCAACACTAGATTTTGAGTGTATTTTGTTCTGTTAGAAGACACTGCACCCCAAAATTGTCAAGAAAGAAAACTTAGAAGAGTACAAAACATGATTAAATACCTTGAAAGGATAGAATGTAACTTTAGAGAAAAAAAAACATTTCAAAAGACTTTTAAAAAAAGAAAATTTGAAAAGACTTTAACAGAACAACAACAAGAAAAAACCAAAAAAATAAAGCACATCAAACAAAAAAAAAAAGGGAGAAAAAAAAAAAAGGGAAAAACCACCACAGAGACAGAGAAAAGAAAAAATAGGATCAGACAGGTGAATAGAACAGAGCCCTACACTAGACTCCGAGTGTATTTTGTTCTGTTAGAACAACGAGCGAGGGAACCCAAGCAGGGGGAGTGGGAGAGGGAGAAGCAGGCCTCACGCCGAACAGGGAGCCCGATGCGGGGCTCGATCCCAGGACTCTGGTTTCCTGACCTGAGCCGAAGGCGGACGCTTCACGACCGAGCCACCCAGGCGCCCCACTTTCCTTCTATGTTTTAGTGTCACATCTGAGATTGCTCAGCTCTCTTGAATCCTTTCATCTGTCCCCCTTCCACACTGCTACCTCCTCTACCCCTGTTTCCATCCGTGCCCGGCCCTTCTCCCGATTATCTCCCGATAATCCCTGGAGCTTTGAGCCTCTCCCCCACCGTGGGCTCTTGAGGGGCTCAGAGACCCCACCAGCAACCATCTGGGGTGAAACGGCCTGACTGGGAACAGGAAATGAACCTCACCCACCAACTCTTTGTATTTGTCACACCCGGAACTTCCTCGTTGAAGGCAAGAACGTTTCAAAGGCCCCAGCTTCTTCACCCCAATTTTTCTCTTAAAGAAATCTGTTAAAAAGTATAGTAGGTTAGAAACAATAACGTTACATTTACTATTACCGTTAGCCATGCACCAGTGTATCCTACAGCAGGGCTCTACCTCTTCTCCCTGCCATACAACGCCTCTCTGGCATTCATTTTGTGACTGAAGATCTGTACCCACAGCTCTGTGTTTCCTCTTCCCTGCCCCCACTGGATCCCACAGTTCTTTCTGTTTCTATAAATTTGACTACTTTACATACCCCGTACTAGGAGAAGCATAGGGTATTTGTCTTTCTGTGACTTGCTCATTTCACTTGGCAGAACGTCCAGAATAGCCTTCTTTGCTAAGACTGAAGAACATTGCGTTGTATGTCGATGCCTCAGCTTCTTTCTCCATTCCTCTCTGGGTGTGGACACGCGGGGCGCTTGGCTCTGGAGAACAACACTGCAACGAACGGGGATGTGCAAGTGTCCTTGGGAACGTTGCTTCCAATCCTTATGGATGTACAATCAGGAGTGAGATTGCTCCATCACGTGGTAAGTCTATTTCCTCCTTTGGAGGAAACTCTGCGCCGTGTTCCACGGCAGATGGGCCATTTTACATTTTCACCGACACCGGCCCGGGGTTCCAATGCCTCCAGATCCTCCCCAACACAGGTTGTTTGACGGTGTTTGGGTTTTGGGTTCTTTTGGTTGCTGTTGTTGATAGGGGCCGTCCTAAGGGTGTGACATGCTATGTCTTTGTTCTTTGATTTGTTTTCTGTAATGATTACTGGTGCTGAGCCTATTCTCAGAAGCTTGGTGGCCATTGCATATCTTCGGAGAAATGTCTCTTCAAGTGTTTTGCCCGTTGTTTCCTTGGGTAGTTTGTTTTCCTTGTTGGTGTGAATTGTAGGGTTTTTGACATCTTCTCGATTTGAATCCCTTAACAGACATAGGAATTGCAAGTCTTTTCCCCATTGTGTAGATTCCCTTTTCCCCAAGTTGATTGTTTCTCCTGAGGGCCAACAGTCTGTAAGCTTCAAATGGCCCCGGTTTTCTAGGTGGCTTTTGTTGCCTGTGCTTTTGGCGTCACGTCCTAGACATCAGTGCCAAATCCAACATCATGAAGCTTTTCTCTGCTTTTCCTCTCTCAGCTTCACGGTCTTAGGTTCTCTGTTGAGATGCGTTATCTACTTTCCGTTACTTTTTGTGTATGGTAGAAAGGGAGGGTCCGTTTTCCTTCCTTGTATGTGGATATCCTGTCTTCCCAAGGCTTTTTATTGAAGAGACTGTCCTTTCTCATTCGAGTGGGATTGGAACCCTGGGGAAAATCGTTTGGCCACGTGTGGAAGGCTCTGAAATTTGGGGACTCTCTGTTCTGTTCATCTGGTCTATGTGTATGTCTCTGTCTAAGCCCGGACCTCACTCTTTGGTTTCTTGTAGCTCAGGAATACGTTTTGAAATCGGGAAGTCCAAGCCTCGCATTTCTACTCTTTCTAGGTTGTTCTGGCTCTTTGGGGTCTGTTGAGAAACCATATGAATTGAAGGATGAATTTTTTTCTACCTCCGGCCCAAAATGCCATTAAGATTTTAATGTGGATTGCATGTGTACATCACTCGGGGGTATGGACTCTTTTTAAACAAGATTTTAGGGCGCCTGGGTGGCTCAGATGGTTAAGCATCTGCCTTCGGCTCAGGTCATGATCCCGAGGTCCTGGGATCGAGTCCCGCATCGGGCTCCCTGCTCCTTGGGAGCCTGCTTTTCCCTCTGCTTCTCTCTCTCTCTCTCTCTCTCCCCCCCCTCCGTCTCTCATGAATAGATAAATAAAATCTTCAAAAAAAACACAACAACAAGATTTTATTTATTTATGTGGGAGTGAGAGAGAGAGAGTACGAGTGGGGGAAGGGGCAGAGGGAGAGGGAGAGGGAGAAGTAGACTTCACACTGAGCAGGGAGCCCGACACAGGCAGGCTCCACATTTCCAGGTCAGCCCGGGGACCTCCGGGTTCCCCACTCACACCCTTTCCCGCTGCACGGGGTCTCTCCTGACCCAAGGTGGGGGCGTTCTCGTGAGCCTCCGGAGTTTCACGACTGCCCACACCCCATTGTGGGTCCCCTGGAACCTGAGTTTCGGGGGCCCTATTCCTCCCCCCCAGCTCACTCCTCATCCCAGCCGGCTCTACTGTGGCCAAGTTTGGGATACATGCCCCACAACTGGTAAAGACGCCTTCGACCAGTTCGTGATTTGTACTTCTCTCACCTTGAACTTCTCTTGGGGAGAGGAGACAACTCTAAAACCACTGGGCTGCTGAGCCGCAGGATGTCGGCTCAGAAACCACCCCCACCCCCGTCCACCACGCAGCAAATCTCAGCCAGGCTGCGGACCCCTCCCTCCCCAGCCCACCCCACGCCATGGCCTGGAGCTCTCTTTCTCATCCGCCGTGGTTTTGCCCTCCTCCTCCTCGGATCCTGGCCACAGAGCCTGAGCCACACAGGAGAAAGGAGTCAGCCTAGGACGCGGCAATAAGGCTGCAGACACTCTCTTTGTTGATACGAAGTTTATTTGCTCCTTTGTGTCAAAAAAGAAAGAACTGAGGCTGCAAAGCAAAACAAAACCTTTTTTTTTTTTTTGAAATCTGGGAGGCACAGATTCAAGAGGAACCGGAAATGTGCTCTGAGCGGGGGAGGAGAGACAGTGGACGAAGGGGAACTCCGCAGGCTTGAGGAAGTTCTTCTGAAAGAAAGACGATGGGTGCGGCATAAATAACTGGCTTTACTAGATATAAAGACGATGTCGCGAGGAGGAGATCAGCAAATAAGCTTCCGTCTGTGAACTATGTCACGTCAGAATGTGGCCGTTTGTCGTAGGCACCGGCTGGGTCCAGAGTTGGACGTGCATAGGACCAATTTTTAGAATTTGCTGTCCTCCCGGTGCTAAGTATTCACCCAAGGAACCCAGATCGCTTAGGTGTTTAAGGGTAGCTAAACCACAAACTCAACTGTGGGTTCAGAAAACCTCTTCTTGTGTCGACAATAATATGACATATTTAGGAAGACTTCTCCGGCCATCGGTTTGTGTATTCTGGAAGCAAGATTGCTCAGGACATAGATAAGGGTCTTCTTCAATAGAAAATGGCACATAGTTTTTAAACAATCTGTGAACTTCCACTGGTTCTGTAGTAATGTCTTGAATAATTCAGGTACATACAATCTGATCTTATGCAGGACAAAGTTAGCTAGAAGTTCCACCACTAATTCCACGACCCGGTGTTTGATACTGAACATAGTTAAAGTATTATAGAAGAAAGGTGTGTACACTTGCCTGTTCCGCTCGCAGAAAGGACGATCACGCCTGGCCGGCCGGCCTTTTATACTCTCTGCAGGGAGTCATGCTGCGTCATCGCCTGCTCACTGGCAGGAAGGGCTCCTGGCCAATCAGCGTGTTGTACGCGTCCCAGCGGCCCGCTGAGGTTGAAGCGGTTCTGGGGAAGTTCAGTTCTATTTCTCACAAGACAAGGCTTGTGTCCCGTGCCGGCTCACCGAGAGGCTCAAGTTCACATTTGGCTCTGGGTGCTGCGGCTATTCTGTAAACGAGTAACTGTGTGTTGAGAGGAACCTTGCTGTTCTCCCAAGCGCCAGTGGGGCTCCGTTTCTTCTAGGTCCCGGGGATTGTGTAGGAGAGGAAATTAGTCATTTGGGACAGTTTGATTTTCAGGCTATTTTCAGGTAGAGTGTACATACATATATATTTCAACGTATCTTTCGACAAAATCACATGCCTTTCCTCCTTTAGTTGTTGATGCTGTGAATTTCACTGAATAGGTACTGTTTCATTATATTGCTGGAATAAACCCTATATTCAGTGATGATTTACAAAAACGGACCAGACTGAATGAAAAAGAAAGAAACGCTTGAGTAGCCATATGAACCAACAGACAAATGGAGTTACTATTTTGGACCTAGATCGATTGGTAGGAGAGATTTTTAAAGATGAAACATGAAACATTCTAATGCTACCTCTACTCCTACAGGAAAGAGAAAGAGGGGCGCCTGGGTGGCTCAGTGGTTAAGTGTCAGCCTTCGGCTCAGGTCATGGTCTCAGGATCCTGGGATGGAGCTCCGCCTCGGGCTCCCTGCTCAGCGGGAAGCCTGTTTCTCCCTCTCCCTCTGCCTGCCGCTCTGCCTACTTATGCTATCTGTCGAATAAATAAATAAATTAAAAAAAAAAAAGAATATGCTCAGACGGGTGAATAGAAAGAGCCATACACTAGATTTTGAGTGTATTTTGGTCTATTAGAAGAAACTGCATCCCAAAATTGTAAAGAGAGAGAACTTATAGATGTACAAAACCAAGATTAAATACCTTAAAAGGATAAATGTACCTTTAGAGAAAAAAAAGAAAATTTAAAAAGACTTTAAAAAAAAGAAAATTTAAAAAGACCTTAACAGAAAAAGAATGACAAAACAAAAAAATAAAACAAACTAAACCAAAAAAAGAAAAAGGGGAAAAAAAAGAAAAACAACCACACACACAGAAATGTAAAAGAGAATGTGCTCAGACAGGTGAATAGAACAGAGCCAGAGACTAGATTTTGAGTGTATTTTTTTCTGTTAGAAGACACCGCATCCCATAATTGAGAATAAAGAAAACTTACAAATGGACAAAAATGAGATTACATTCCTTGAAAGGATAGAATGTAACTTAAGAGATGAATATTTAAAAAAACTTTAACAGAACAAGAAAAATGACAAAAACAACAACAAAAAATAAAGCAAACCAAAGAAAAAAAGAGGGAGAAGAATAAAAAAAAGAAGAAACAACCACACACACACACACAAAGAAAAAAAATATGATCAGACAGGTGAATAGAAAGAGCCAAACACTAGATTTTGAGTGTATTTCAGGTATTAGAAGAAAATGCATCTCAAAATTGTAAAGAGAGAAAACTTACAGATGTACAAAAACAAGATTCAATATCTTGAAAGGATATGTATTTTGTGATGTTAGAAGACACTTCATCCCAAAATTGTCAGGAAAGGAAACTTACGTATGTACAAAACAAGATTAAGTACCTTGAAAGGAGAGAATGTAACTTTAGAGAAAAAAAAACATTTAAAAAGACTTTTAAAAAAAGAGAAGTTGAAGACTTTAACAGAAAAAAAAAAACAAAAAATAAAGCCAATCAAACAAAAAAAGGGGGGGAGGGAAGAAAAATCAACGCCAGACACACTAGAAAAGAAGAAAAGAATATGATCAGGCAGGTGATTAGAATAGAGCCAGACACTAGATTTTGAGTGTATTTTGTTCTGTTAGAAGACACTGCACCCCAAAATTGTCAAGAAAGAAAACTTACAAATGTACAGAAACAGGATTAAATAACTTGAAGGATAGAATATAACTTTAGAGATTAAATTTAAAAGACTTTAACAGAACAAAACAAACAAACAAACAAACAAAAAGTGTGTGTGGGGGGGGGCGGGGGAGAAGCAACCCCACACACTAGAAATGAAGAAAAAAATTATGATCAGACAGGTGACTAGAACAGAGGCATACACTAGATTTTGAGTGTATTTTCTTCTGTTAGAAGACACTTCATCCCAAAATTGTAAAGAAAGAAAACTTATCTCTATACAAAAACAAGATTAAATACATTGAAATGACAGAATGTAAATATACAGATGAAAATTAAAAAGACTTTATGGGAAGAACAAAAAAAATGACAACAACAAGAAATAAAGCAAACCAAACCCAAAAAGGGTGGGGGGGAACAACCACACACACACTCAGAAATGCAAAAAGAATAGGATCAGACAGGTGAATAGAACAGACCCAACACTAGATTTTGAGTGTATTTTGTTCTGTTAGAAGACACTGCACCCCAAAATTGTCAAGAAAGAAAACTTAGAAGAGTACAAAACATGATTAAATACCTTGAAAGGATAGAATGTAACTTTAGAGAAAAAAAAACATTTCAAAAGACTTTTAAAAAAAGAAAATTTGAAAAGACTTTAACAGAACAACAACAAGAAAAAACCAAAAAAATAAAGCACATCAAACAAAAAAAAAAAGGGAGAAAAAAAAAAAAAGGGAAAAAACCACCACAGAGACAGAGAAAAGAAAAAATAGGATCAGACAGGTGAATAGAACAGAGCCCTACACTAGACTCCGAGTGTATTTTGTTCTGTTAGAACAACGAGCGAGGGAACCCAAGCAGGGGGAGTGGGAGAGGGAGAAGCAGGCCTCACGCCGAACAGGGAGCCCGATGCGGGGCTCGATCCCAGGACTCTGGTTTCCTGACCTGAGCCGAAGGCGGACGCTTCACGACCGAGCCACCCAGGCGCCCCACTTTCCTTCTATGTTTTAGTGTCACATCTGAGATTGCTCAGCTCTCTTGAATCCTTTCATCTGTCCCCCTTCCACACTGCTACCTCCTCTACCCCTGTTTCCATCCGTGCCCGGCCCTTCTCCCGATTATCTCCCGATAATCCCTGGAGCTTTGAGCCTCTCCCCCACCGTGGGCTCTTGAGGGGCTCAGAGACCCCACCAGCAACCATCTGGGGTGAAACGGCCTGACTGGGAACAGGAAATGAACCTCACCCACCAACTCTTTGTATTTGTCACACCCGGAACTTCCTCGTTGAAGGCAAGAACGTTTCAAAGGCCCCAGCTTCTTCACCCCAATTTTTCTCTTAAAGAAATCTGTTAAAAAGTATAGTAGGTTAGAAACAATAACGTTACATTTACTATTACCGTTAGCCATGCACCAGTGTATCCTACAGCAGGGCTCTACCTCTTCTCCCTGCCATACAACGCCTCTCTGGCATTCATTTTGTGACTGAAGATCTGTACCCACAGCTCTGTGTTTCCTCTTCCCTGCCCCCACTGGATCCCACAGTTCTTTCTGTTTCTATAAATTTGACTACTTTACATAGCCCGTACTAGGAGAAGCATAGGGTATTTGTCTTTCTGTGACTTGCTCATTTCACTTGGCAGAACGTCCAGAATAGCCTTCTTTGCTAAGACTGAAGAACATTGCGTTGTATGTCGATGCCTCAGCTTCTTTCTCCATTCCTCTCTGGGTGTGGACACGCGGGGCGCTTGGCTCTGGAGAACAACACTGCAACGAACGGGGATGTGCAAGTGTCCTTGGGAACGTTGCTTCCAATCCTTATGGATGTACAATCAGGAGTCAGATTGCTCCATCACGTGGTAAGTCTATTTCCTCCTTTGGAGGAAACTCTGCGCCGTGTTCCACGGCAGATGGGCCATTTTACATTTTCACCGACACCGGCCCGGGGTTCCAATGCCTCCAGATCCTCCCCAACACAGGTTGTTTGACGGTGTTTGGGTTTTGGGTTCTTTTGGTTGCTGTTGTTGATAGGGGCCGTCCTAAGGGTGTGACATGCTATGTCTTTGTTCTTTGATTTGTTTTCTGTAATGATTACTGGTGCTGAGCCTATTCTCAGAAGCTTGGTGGCCATTGCATATCTTCGGAGAAATGTCTCTTCAAGTGTTTTGCCCGTTGTTTCCTTGGGTAGTTTGTTTTCCTTGTTGGTGTGAATTGTAGGGTTTTTGACATCTTCTCGATTTGAATCCCTTAACAGACATAGGAATTGCAAGTCTTTTCCCCATTGTGTAGATTCCCTTTTCCCCAAGTTGATTGTTTCTCCTGAGGGCCAACAGTCTGTAAGCTTCAAATGGCCCCGGTTTTCTAGGTGGCTTTTGTTGCCTGTGCTTTTGGCGTCACGTCCTAGACATCAGTGCCAAATCCAACATCATGAAGCTTTTCTCTGCTTTTCCTCTCTCAGCTTCACGGTCTTAGGTTCTCTGTTGAGATGCGTTATCTACTTTCCGTTACTTTTTGTGTATGGTAGAAAGGGAGGGTCCGTTTTCCTTCCTTGTATGTGGATATCCTGTCTTCCCAAGGCTTTTTATTGAAGAGACTGTCCTTTCTCATTCGAGTGGGATTGGAACCCTGGGGAAAATCGTTTGGCCACGTGTGGAAGGCTCTGAAATTTGGGGACTCTCTGTTCTGTTCATCTGGTCTATGTGTATGTCTCTGTCTAAGCCCGGACCTCACTCTTTGGTTTCTTGTAGCTCAGGAATACGTTTTGAAATCGGGAAGTCCAAGCCTCGCATTTCTACTCTTTCTAGGTTGTTCTGGCTCTTTGGGGTCTGTTGAGAAACCATATGAATTGAAGGATGAATTTTTTTCTACCTCCGGCCCAAAATGCCATTAAGATTTTAATGTGGATTGCATGTGTACATCACTCGGGGGTATGGACTCTTTTTAAACAAGATTTTAGGGCGCCTGGGTGGCTCAGATGGTTAAGCATCTGCCTTCGGCTCAGGTCATGATCCCGAGGTCCTGGGATCGAGTCCCGCATCGGGCTCCCTGCTCCTTGGGAGCCTGCTTTTCCCTCTGCTTCTCTCTCTCTCTCTCTCTCTCTCTCCCCCCCCTCCGTCTCTCATGAATAGATAAATAAAATCTTCAAAAAAAACACAACAACAAGATTTTATTTATTTATGTGGGAGTGAGAGAGAGAGAGTACGAGTGGGGGAAGGGGCAGAGGGAGAGGGAGAGGGAGAAGTAGACTTCACACTGAGCAGGGAGCCCGACACAGGCAGGCTCCACATTTCCAGGTCAGCCCGGGGACCTCCGGGTTCCCCACTCACACCCTTTCCCCCTGCACGGGGTCTCTCCTGACCCAAGGTGGGGGCGTTCTCGTGAGCCTCCGGAGTTTCACGACTGCCCACACCCCATTGTGGGTCCCCTGGAACCTGAGTTTCGGGGGCCCTATTCCTCCCCCCCCAGCTCACTCCTCATCCCAGCCGGCTCTACTGTGGCCAAGTTTGGGATACATGCCCCACAACTGGTAAAGACGCCTTCGACCAGTTCGTGATTTGTACTTCTCTCACCTTGAACTTCTCTTGGGGAGAGGAGACAACTCTAAAACCACTGGGCTGCTGAGCCGCAGGATGTCGGCTCAGAAACCACCCCCACCCCCGTCCACCACGCAGCAAATCTCAGCCAGGCTGCGGACCCCTCCCTCCCCAGCCCACCCCACGCCATGGCCTGGAGCTCTCTTTCTCATCCGCCGTGGTTTTGCCCTCCTCCTCCTCGGATCCTGGCCACAGAGCCTGAGCCACACAGGAGAAAGGAGTCAGCCTAGGACGCGGCAATAAGGCTGCAGACACTCTCTTTGTTGATACGAAGTTTATTTGCTCCTTTGTGTCAAAAAAGAAAGAACTGAGGCTGCAAAGCAAAACAAAACCTTTTTTTTTTTTTTGAAATCTGGGAGGCACAGATTCAAGAGGAACCGGAAATGTGCTCTGAGCGGGGGAGGAGAGACAGTGGACGAAGGGGAACTCCGCAGGCTTGAGGAAGTTCTTCTGAAAGAAAGACGATGGGTGCGGCATAAATAACTGGCTTTACTAGATATAAAGACGATGTCGCGAGGAGGAGATCAGCAAATAAGCTTCCGTCTGTGAACTATGTCACGTCAGAATGTGGCCGTTTGTCGTAGGCACCGGCTGGGTCCAGAGTTGGACGTGCATAGGACCAATTTTTAGAATTTGCTGTCCTCCCGGTGCTAAGTATTCACCCAAGGAACCCAGATCGCTTAGGTGTTTAAGGGTAGCTAAACCACAAACTCAACTGTGGGTTCAGAAAACCTCTTCTTGTGTCGACAATAATATGACATATTTAGGAAGACTTCTCCGGCCATCGGTTTGTGTATTCTGGAAGCAAGATTGCTCAGGACATAGATAAGGGTCTTCTTCAATAGAAAATGGCACATAGTTTTTAAACAATCTGTGAACTTCCACTGGTTCTGTAGTAATGTCTTGAATAATTCAGGTACATACAATCTGATCTTATGCAGGACAAAGTTAGCTAGAAGTTCCACCACTAATTCCACGACCCGGTGTTTGATACTGAACATAGTTAAAGTATTATAGAAGAAAGGTGTGTACACTTGCCTGTTCCGCTCGCAGAAAGGACGATCACGCCTGGCCGGCCGGCCTTTTATACTCTCTGCAGGGAGTCATGCTGCGTCATCGCCTGCTCACTGGCAGGAAGGGCTCCTGGCCAATCAGCGTGTTGTACGCGTCCCAGCGGCCCGCTGAGGTTGAAGCGGTTCTGGGGAAGTTCAGTTCTATTTCTCACAAGACAAGGCTTGTGTCCCGTGCCGGCTCACCGAGAGGCTCAAGTTCACATTTGGCTCTGGGTGCTGCGGCTATTCTGTAAACGAGTAACTGTGTGTTGAGAGGAACCTTGCTGTTCTCCCAAGCGCCAGTGGGGCTCCGTTTCTCTAGGTCCCGGGGATTGTGTAGGAGAGGAAATTAGTCATTTGGGACAGTTTGATTTTCAGGCTATTTTCAGGTAGAGTGTACATACATATATATTTCAACGTATCTTTCGACAAAATCACATGCCTTTCCTCCTTTAGTTGTTGATGCTGTGAATTTCACTGAATAGGTACTGTTTCATTATATTGCTGGAATAAACCCTATATTCAGTGATGATTTACAAAAACGGACCAGACTGAATGAAAAAGAAAGAAACGCTTGAGTAGCCATATGAACCAACAGACAAATGGAGTTACTATTTTGGACCTAGATCGATTGGTAGGAGAGATTTTTAAAGATGAAACATGAAACATTCTAATGCTACCTCTACTCCTACAGGAAAGAGAAAGAGGGGCGCCTGGGTGGCTCAGTGGTTAAGTGTCAGCCTTCGGCTCAGGTCATGGTCTCAGGATCCTGGGATGGAGCTCCGCCTCGGGCTCCCTGCTCAGCGGGAAGCCTGTTTCTCCCTCTCCCTCTGCCTGCCGCTCTGCCCTACTTATGCTATCTGTCGAATAAATAAATAAATTAAAAAAAAAAAAGAATATGCTCAGACGGGTGAATAGAAAGAGCCATACACTAGATTTTGAGTGTATTTTGGTCTGTTAGAAGAAACTGCATCCCAAAATTGTAAAGAGAGAGAACTTATAGATGTACAAAACCAAGATTAAATACCTTAAAAGGATAAATGTACCTTTAGAGAAAAAAAAAGAAAATTTAAAAAGACTTTAAAAAAAAGAAAATTTAAAAAGACCTTAACAGAGAAAAAGAATGACAAAACAAAAAAATAAAACAAACTAAACCAAAAAAAGAAAAAGGGAAAAAAAAGAAAAACAACCACACACACAGAAATGTAAAAGAGAATGTGCTCAGACAGGTGAATAGAACAGAGCCAGAGACTAGATTTTGAGTGTATTTTTTTCTGTTAGAAGACACCGCATCCCATAATTGAGAATAAAGAAAACTTACAAATGGACAAAAATGAGATTACATTCCTTGAAAGGATAGAATGTAACTTAAGAGATGAATATTTAAAAAAACTTTAACAGAACAAGAAAAATGACAAAAACAACAACAAAAAATAAAGCAAACCAAAGAAAAAAAGAGGGAGAAGAATAAAAAAAAGAAGAAACAACCACACACACACACACAAAGAAAAAAAATATGATCAGACAGGTGAATAGAAAGAGCCAAACACTAGATTTTGAGTGTATTTCAGGTATTAGAAGAAAATGCATCTCAAAATTGTAAAGAGAGAAAACTTACAGATGTACAAAAACAAGATTCAATATCTTGAAAGGATATGTATTTTGTGATGTTAGAAGACACTTCATCCCAAAATTGTCAGGAAAGGAAACTTACGTATGTACAAAACAAGATTAAGTACCTTGAAAGGAGAGAATGTAACTTTAGAGAAAAAAAACATTTAAAAAGACTTTTAAAAAAAGAGAAGTTGAAGACTTTAACAGAAAAAAAAAACAAAAAATAAAGCCAATCAAACAAAAAAAGGGGGGGAGGGAAGAAAAATCAACGCCAGACACACTAGAAAAGAAGAAAAGAATATGATCAGGCAGGTGATTAGAATAGAGCCAGACACTAGATTTTGAGTGTATTTTGTTCTGTTAGAAGACACTGCACCCCAAAATTGTCAAGAAAGAAAACTTACAAATGTACAGAAACAGGATTAAATAACTTGAAGGATAGAATATAACTTTAGAGATTAAATTTAAAAGACTTTAACAGAACAAAACAAACAAACAAACAAACAAAAAGTGTGTGTGGGGGGGGCGGGGGAGAAGCAACCCCACACACTAGAAATGAAGAAAAAAATTATGATCAGACAGGTGACTAGAACAGAGGCATACACTAGATTTTGAGTGTATTTTCTTCTGTTAGAAGACACTTCATCCCAAAATTGTAAAGAAAGAAAACTTATCTCTATACAAAAACAAGATTAAATACATTGAAATGACAGAATGTAAATATACAGATGAAAATTAAAAAGACTTTATGGGAAGAACAAAAAAAATGACAACAACAAGAAATAAAGCAAACCAAACCCAAAAAGGGTGGGGGGGAACAACCACACACACACTCAGAAATGCAAAAAGAATAGGATCAGACAGGTGAATAGAACAGACCCAACACTAGATTTTGAGTGTATTTTGTTCTGTTAGAAGACACTGCACCCCAAAATTGTCAAGAAAGAAAACTTAGAAGAGTACAAAACATGATTAAATACCTTGAAAGGATAGAATGTAACTTTAGAGAAAAAAAAACATTTCAAAAGACTTTTAAAAAAAGAAAATTTGAAAAGACTTTAACAGAACAACAACAAGAAAAAACCAAAAAAATAAAGCACATCAAACAAAAAAAAAAGGGAGAAAAAAAAAAAGGGAAAAACCACCACAGAGACAGAGAAAAGAAAAAATACGATCAGACAGGTGAATAGAACAGAGCCCTACACTAGACTCCGAGTGTATTTTGTTCTGTTAGAACAACGAGCGAGGGAACACAAGCAGGGGGAGTGGGAGAGGGAGAAGCAGGCCTCACGCCGAACAGGGAGCCCGATGCGGGGCTCGATCCCAGGACTCTGGTTTCCTGACCTGAGCCGAAGGCAGACGCTTCCCGACCGAGCCACCCAGGCGCCCCACTTTCCTTCTATGTTTTAGTGTCACATCTGAGATTGCTCAGCTCTCTTGAATCCTTTCATCTGTTCCCCTTCCACACTGCTACCTCCTCTACCCCTGTTTCCATCCGTGCCCGGCCCTTCTCCCGATTATCTCCCGATAATCCCTGGAGCTTTGAGCCTCTCCCCCACCGTGGGCTCTTGAGGGGCTCAGAGACCCCACCAGCAACCATCTGGGGTGATGAAACGGCCTGACTGGGAACAGGAAATGAACCTCACCCACCAACTCTTTGTATTTGTCACACCCGGAACTTCCTCGTTGAAGGCAAGAACGTTTCAAAGGCCCCAGCTTCTTCACCCCAATTTTTCTCTTAAAGAAATCTGTTAAAAAGTATAGTAGGTTAGAAACAATAACGTTACATTTACTATTACCGTTAGCCATGCACCAGTGTATCCTACAGCAGGGCTCTACCTCTTCTCCCTGCCATACAACGCCTCTCTGGCATTCATTTTGTGACTGAAGATCTGTACCCACAGCTCTGTGTTTCCTCTTCCCTGCCCCCACTGGATCCCACAGTTCTTTCTGTTTCTATAAATTTGACTACTTTACATACCCGTACTAGGAGAAGCATAGGGTATTTGTCTTTCTGTGACTTGCTCATTTCACTTGGCAGAACGTCCAGAATAGCCTTCTTTGCTAAGACTGAAGAACATTGCGTTGTATGTCGATGCCTCAGCTTCTTTCTCCATTCCTCTCTGGGTGTGGACACGCGGGGCGCTTGGCTCTGGAGAACAACACTGCAACGAACGGGGATGTGCAAGTGTCCTTGGGAACGTTGCTTCCAATCCTTATGGATGTACAATCAGGAGTCAGATTGCTCCATCACGTGGTAAGTCTATTTCCTCCTTTGGAGGAAACTCTGCGCCGTGTTCCACGGCAGATGGGCCATTTTACATTTTCACCGACACCGGCCCGGGGTTCCAATGCCTCCAGATCCTCCCCAACACAGGTTGTTTGACGGTGTTTGGGTTTTGGGTTCTTTTGGTTGCTGTTGTTGATAGGGGCCGTCCTAAGGGTGTGACATGCTATGTCTTTGTTCTTTGATTTGTTTTCTGTAATGATTACTGGTGCTGAGCCTATTCTCAGAAGCTTGGTGGCCATTGCATATCTTCGGAGAAATGTCTCTTCAAGTGTTTTGCCCGTTGTTTCCTTGGGTAGTTTGTTTTCCTTGTTGGTGTGAATTGTAGGGTTTTTGACATCTTCTCGATTTGAATCCCTTAACAGACATAGGAATTGCAAGTCTTTTCCCCATTGTGTAGATTCCCTTTTCCCCAAGTTGATTGTTTCTCCTGAGGGCCAACAGTCTGTAAGCTTCAAATGGCCCCGGTTTTCTAGGTGGCTTTTGTTGCCTGTGCTTTTGGCGTCACGTCCTAGACATCAGTGCCAAATCCAACATCATGAAGCTTTTCTCTGCTTTTCCTCTCTCAGCTTCACGGTCTTAGGTTCTCTGTTGAGATGCGTTATCTACTTTCCGTTACTTTTTGTGTATGATAGAAAGGTAGGGTCCGTTTTCCTTCTTTGTATGTGGATATCCTGTCTTCCCAAGGCTTTTTATTGAAGAGACTGTCCTTTCTCATTCGAGTGGGATTGGAACCCTGGGGAAAATCGTTTGGCCACGTGTGGAAGGCTCTGAAATTTGGGGACTCTCTGTTCTGTTCATCTGGTCTATGTGTATGTCTCTGTCTAAGCCCGGACCTCACTCTTTGGTTTCTTGTAGCTCAGGGATACGTTTTGAAATCGGGAAGTCCAAGCCTCGCACTTCTACTCTTTCTAGGTTGTTCTGGCTCTTTGGGGTCTGTTGAGAAACCATATGAATTGAAGGATGAATTTTTTTCTACCTCCGGCCCAAAATGCCATTAAGATTTTAATGTGGATTGCATGTGTACATCACTCGGGGGTATGGACTCTTTTTAAACAAGATTTTAGGGCGCCTGGGTGGCTCAGATGGTTAAGCATCTGCCTTCGGCTCAGGTCATGATCCCGAGGTCCTGGGATCGAGTCCCGCATCGGGCTCCCTGCTCCTTGGGAGCCTGCTTTTCCCTCTGCTTCTCTCTCTCTCTCTCTCTCTCCCCCCCCTCCGTCTCTCATGAATAGATAAATAAAATCTTCAAAAAAAACACAACAACAAGATTTTATTTATTTATGTGGGAGTGAGAGAGAGAGAGTACGAGTGGGGGAAGGGGCAGAGGGAGAGGGAGAGGGAGAAGTAGACTTCACACTGAGCAGGGAGCCCGACACAGGCAGGCTCCACATTTCCAGGTCAGCCCGGGGACCTCCGGGTTCCCCACTCACACCCTTTCCCCCTGCACGGGGTCTCTCCTGACCCAAGGTGGGGGCGTTCTCGTGAGCCTCCGGAGTTTCACGACTGCCCACACCCCATTGTGGGTCCCCTGGAACCTGAGTTTCGGGGGCCCTATTCCTCCCCCCCAGCTCACTCCTCATCCCAGCCGGCTCTACTGTGGCCAAGTTTGGGATACATGCCCCACAACTGGTAAAGACGCCTTCGACCAGTTCGTGATTTGTACTTCTCTCACCTTGAACTTCTCTTGGGGAGAGGAGACAACTCTAAAACCACTGGGCTGCTGAGCCGCAGGATGTCGGCTCAGAAACCACCCCCACCCCCGTCCACCACGCAGCAAATCTCAGCCAGGCTGCGGACCCCTCCCTCCCCGGCCCACCCCACGCCATGGCCTGGAGCTCTCTTTCTCATCCGCCGTGGTTTTGCCCTCCTCCTCCTCGGATCCTGGCCACAGAGCCTGAGCCACACAGGAGAAAGGAGTCAGCCTAGGACGCGGCAATAAGGCTGCAGACACTCTCTTTGTTGATACGAAGTTTATTTGCTCCTTTGTGTCAAAAAAGAAAGAACTGAGGCTGCAAAGCAAAACAAAACCTTTTTTTTTTTTTGAAATCTGGGAGGCACAGATTCAAGAGGAACCGGAAATGTGCTCTGAGCGGGGGAGGAGAGACAGTGGACGAAGGGGAACTCCGCAGGCTTGAGGACGTTCTTCTGAAAGAAAGACGATGGGTGCGGCATAAATAACTGGCTTTACTAGATATAAAGACGATGTCGCGAGGAGGAGATCAGCAAATAAGCTTCCGTCTGTGAACTATGTCACGTCAGAATGTGGCCGTTTGTCGTAGGCACCGGCTGGGTCCAGAGTTGGACGTGCATAGGACCAATTTTTAGAATTTGCTGTCCTCCCGGTGCTAAGTATTCACCCAAGGAACCCAGATCGCTTAGGTGTTTAAGGGTAGCTAAACCACAAACTCAACTGTGGGTTCAGAAAACCTCTTCTTGTGTCGACAATAATATGACATATTTAGGAAGACTTCTCCGGCCATCGGTTTGTGTATTCTGGAAGCAAGATTGCTCAGGACATAGATAAGGGTCTTCTTCAATAGAAAATGGCACATAGTTTTTAAACAATCTGTGAACTTCCACTGGTTCTGTAGTAATGTCTTGAATAATTCAGGTACATACAATCTGATCTTATGCAGGACAAAGTTAGCTAGAAGTTCCACCACTAATTCCACGACCCGGTGTTTGATACTGAACATAGTTAAAGTATTATAGAAGAAAGGTGTGTACACTTGCCTGTTCCGCTCGCAGAAAGGACGATCACGCCTGGCCGGCCGGCCTTTTATACTCTCTGCAGGGAGTCATGCTGCGTCATCGCCTGCTCACTGGCAGGAAGGGCTCCTGGCCAATCAGCGTGTTGTACGCGTCCCAGCGGCCCGCTGAGGTTGAAGCGGTTCTGGGGAAGTTCAGTTCTATTTCTCACAAGACAAGGCTTGTGTCCCGTGCCGGCTCACCGAGAGGCTCAAGTTCACATTTGGCTCTGGGTGCTGCGGCTATTCTGTAAACGAGTAACTGTGTGTTGAGAGGAACCTTGCTGTTCTCCCAAGCGCCAGTGGGGCTCCGTTTCTTCTAGGTCCCGGGGATTGTGTAGGAGAGGAAATTAGTCATTTGGGACAGTTTGATTTTCAGGGCTATTTTCAGGTAGAGTGTACATACATATATATTTCAACGTATCTTTCGACAAAATCACATGCCTTTCCTCCTTTAGTTGTTGATGCTGTGAATTTCACTGAATAGGTACTGTTTCATTATATTGCTGGAATAAACCCTATATTCAGTGATGATTTACAAAAACGGACCAGACTGAATGAAAAGAAAGAAACGCTTGAGTAGCCATATGAACCAACAGACAAATGGAGTTACTATTTTGGACCTAGATCGATTGGTAGGAGAGATTTTTAAAGATGAAACATGAAACATTCTAATGCTACCTCTACTCCTACAGGAAAGAGAAAGAGGGGCGCCTGGGTGGCTCAGTGGTTAAGTGTCAGCCTTCGGCTCAGGTCATGGTCTCAGGATCCTGGGATGGAGCTCCGCCTCGGGCTCCCTGCTCAGCGGGAAGCCTGTTTCTCCCTCTCCCTCTGCCTGCCGCTCTGCCTACTTATGCTATCTGTCGAATAAATAAATAAATTAAAAAAAAAAAGAATATGCTCAGACGGGTGAATAGAAAGAGCCATACACTAGATTTTGAGTGTATTTTGGTCTATTAGAAGAAACT